>NC_054832.1:4176432-4481432 GCF_018345385.1 Vulpes lagopus | reverse complement strand
AGCAGCTGAGATCGGAGCCCAGGAAGCATATGCCCAGGCGGGCTGGCTGGTGGTCATGACTATGTAGGGGATGCATCTTACGGCCTAACAAGTGCATGTGTGATCGTGGATGATTCACGCGGCACATCTCACATAATCGTGCCAGGAAGTGTGAAGTGTGGATGCCTTTATCCGGCATCACCGATGAGGAGGCCGAGGCACAGAGAAAGCACAGCGTCTGCACAGGAGTGCTGCAGTTGGAGCAGCCAGCGGCTCTGTGACTTCCCCCACGCCCCCCCCCCACCCGGGGAACGTGGTGTGGTGGCTCCTCCCTGCACCTCCGTCCGCCCACCCACCAACCCATCTGTGTCCTTCTAAAAATATGCGCTTTGGCTCATCCCTATGGTGATTATCTCTCTCCTCCTTCTCCCTCTGATTTGCAGGGAGGATAAGGGCCAAGACACATGAGCTTGCGATGCCAATACAGGCGGATGTACGTGGAGAGGCAGCACGGGGTGGCCACCTGCCACCTGTCGGGGCGCTGGAGGCCAGCTGGGGCAGGGACTTGGCTACTTCCTGGACTGGGGTCCACTCCTCATGTCCTACTCGTCCTGAATGGAGTCACAGCCCCCACTGCCCTGCACTCCAAATTCCTGTCCTGGGCCCCGTCCTACCAGGTCCCATCTTTCTGAGAGGGAGACGTGGCCCACACAGGCCCAGGCAGAACCTCAATGGCAGACTGGAATCACTGCCTGGATGTGAGCCCAACCCAAGCTCTGCCACTTACCTGCTGTGTGATCGAGGGCAAGTGACTGGACCTCGCTATGCCTCCATTTCTCATCTGCCTCGTCGGGTTCAGGAGAACTCCGTGAGCGAATTAGGCAAATGCTCAGGTGGTTCCCTAGCCCTGGGACGGTTGGCATTCCCTGGAGGCTCTCGTCAGCACTCAGTGTCTGCTCCAAGGTAGTGTGAACCTGCTGAGGTTGCTGGGCACCTTCCCTTCCCCGGGGAAGGCCGATCGGTGCCAAATGAGCGAGAGATGGGCTGTCAGGGTGATAACCTGGAACCTCCGCTGATGCATTCCAGTAAGAATTTGGCAAATTCTAGCAGTTTGTTGTTGCTTACAAAGTACATATGAAGGGCCCTCAGAATTGGCAGAGGTGAATTAGAAAAACACAAAACTGCCTCTTGGGGACCTTGGCCGGGAAGACCTCCCTTTGGCATGTGACACGTGAGGTCCTCAGCCTCCTCCCCTCACCCACTAGCTGGTCCCCACATGCAATGCTTTCCCTTTCCTCTCCTGTATCCCTGGACACACTGGCATTCAGCAGGGATTTACAGAGCACGACTTCATGCCAGGAGACCCTGGAGGAGGGCAGAGCAACGTCCCCTCCTTCGTCCAGGAGCAGAACCCAGCATGGAGCCCCAGGGTGACCACCTTCCACCTACCGGGCACTTTCTCAGAGCTGGACACTGTTGCATCATTTCCCCAATTTAAATGCTGGATCTTTCAAGTCCTCCTCACTCTACAGATGAAGGGGTAGACCCAGGGGAGCTGAAGGAACTCATCTCGCCCATAGAACCAGTAAGATACAGCTTAACTCTAGAGCTTGATGATGGGCCAGCAGGGGCCCCAGTGGCCTCTACTCCATGCCCAGGGGGCTCCAGAGGTAGGTTTCTCCATTTGTCTGTCCTTACACTCTTGCCTAGTCTCTTCCTCCCATGTGGAAGTTTAACACCACACCTATGCCATATACCGATTCCGCTCTGTATGGATATCTGCATGTGATACATAAAGAGTAAGGGGTCTTGGCATCCCAAGGACCAGTATTTGCCCCCTGGGGGTGACAGCACACCCCCTGGGAATGCATGCCACAGGGACTAAGTGTCATTGGTGAAGAGCCCAGCTGCGGGTAGTCTCCTGGTCCCTGCATACAGGGATGGTGCCGATGACCCCAAGATCTGCAGGTTGATGCCACCCATGGGAAAGTGAATGCAGAACACACCACTCAGCTCCTTAACCTAGCTCTGCAGTTGGATGAGCAAATGCCATGTTCTAGAAAGAGGAGATGGGTTTGATCAGTGAGCTGCTGCTATAGAGTGGGAAATTTGAGGCCAAGGCCAAGATGGAAACCCAAAAAGCATGAATGCCCTGCTTCTGAGCATGGATGTTTTCCTGTAGACAAACCCTCAGCACAAAATGTGGCCATCACTACACACAGGGGACACCCGTCCCACAGCTGAAAAGCCAGAATGGCAGGGGCCCACTGGGCTCCCCACAGCCCGGTCTGAAGGCTGTCCTTCATGCCCTACCTCAGCCCATGGGGGATCCAGGACTGTGGGCGTGGAAGGCATCTGGACATCCCGCACCCCCACAGGCTGCTGTGTTAGGGTGGGAAGCTGGATATGAGTTGCTGTGGCCCCATCAAGGGAGAAAGTGACTCCCTCTGCTGAGTTCCAAAGACATGTGGATTCAAATACCCAAGACCCGTCCCGGGTGCCTCCTGTAGGGTCCTGAAGACAAAGAACCCGGCCATGGTCATGGCAGGTGCAGAGCACTGAATTTGGTGCCAGAAAGTCTTGGGTTTAAATCCTGCCTACAGCTCTTGCCTGCTGTGTACCCTGGAGCCAGGAAGCCCAGATTCATCTAAGTTACAGGTTATCCACTCACCCATTTACTCCATACTCGTTCCAAATACGCATCCACACATGCACACACCATACAGAACAAGCCGGATGCCAAGATGAAGTGCTGCATAACAAACGTGTATCCTATCGATATGCTGGTAGGTGCAATGGAAATATTTTTAAATATACCTAAGACGCTATTAACGGTGGCTCCCTCTGGAGCGTAGGGCTGGGGTGAAATGGGAGCCTTTTCATTTTAATTCTGCATGATTCCTTTTATCATTAGCATGGATCACAGTTGCACGATCTCAGTGTAGGACCTCGTTTGCAAATACAGTCACTGCAGATAGAATTAGTTTAACGGGCCCATCCTGGAACAGGGAGGGCTCCCATCCAACGCCACTGCTGTCCTTATGCAAGGAGGACATTTGGGCATAGAGACAGGGAAGATGCCAGGTCAAGAGGGAGGCAGAGATCAGAGTTGTGTTTGCACCAGCCAAGGAACACCAGAGATGGCAGGAAACCCCAGAAGCTAAGTGAGAGGGATGGAAGTGAGAGCCCTTGTCACAGGCCCAGAAGCACCCAATCCTGCCCACATCTTGATCTGGGACCTCTGGCTTCCTGGATGGTGAGACGGTACATGTCTCAGACATCCAGCTCCAGATCTGTGAGACAATAAATTTATTGTTGAAGCAACTAAATGTGTGGCTTTTTGCTATGACAGCCCTAGCAATCCAACTCACAGATCACGCAGGGAACGCTAGGACAACCTAAAGGGAAGTCCTACAGGGTTCCCGCCATGCCAGGCAGCTCTTTTTACATTTCTGCATTATGGGTCGGTGGTCCTGGCAAACAGCCTCGGGTCTGGGTAGGAGGGCACTTGTAGGGCTTAGGGCCGTAGCTCCTTCTTTTCCAACTGCTAAGGCACGCGGCCACTTTTAAACAACACACACAGGACTGTACCAGGATGAACCAACCAAATGTCACCGCAGTGATAGGCTGCGGAGTATCACTCACCGGTGGGCCCCTCAGTCCTTGGGGGCCCTGGGGCCCTGTGGGTCCAGTGTCGCCCTGGAACAGAGAGAGGTCATGTTATCACAGAGTGGCTGCAGGGAGAGGACAGAGACACAGTTTCAAACGTGGACCGAATTTCATCTCATTCCCCAAGAGAACCGACTGGGTGTCCACCACTAATCTCTAGTGGTTCCAGGGCGGACAAACCCATCTCACATAGATGGGTACACGCACAAACACGATTTATTTATTTACTTGCTGAGACATTTTCCATCCCTCCCAGTGATTTCTGGTGGCGCCGTCTTGAAGGTTCTGTTCCCAACTCATTAGACAATGACCTGACCCACTCTTGCCTCAGTTGCCATAGTAAGAAAAACGCTGCCCGTGCACACAGCCATTCCAGAGTATAAAGCGGTGGTGACTCACTGGTCTCCCAAGCAGCCTCCTGGCATGGGTGTAAGTCCCTCCCACGTTATGAATGAGAACACCGGAGCGTGGCCATGCTCCTCACTGAGGAGACTCAAGTAAGAAACTCCTATGTATGTATGTATATGTGACTCTGCTGCTGAGGAGGAACATGGGAGCTAGACTAGATTTCCCCTATGGGTCTTTCCAACTCTACTGCCTCATGGTAGCAGGTCAGCCAAGAAGACTAGATGTGCAGACCTCAAGAGCCATGGGCAGCGTGCACCTCACCGGGGTTTAGAGGCAGGTCCTGAAGGACGTGAAGGAGCACGTGTGAGACCCCCTTGGGCCTCAGGACCCTGTGCCCATGCTCCTGACCAAACACCCACTCCCACTTGGCCAAGTAATGTCCACCCATGTTGGACTGCCCTGTAGGATGTCACGTACATGAGGTCTGTCCTCCTAGGGGAGGGTACAGAGCTGACAGGTCCAGCCCCAGGCTGCCTCCTTCCACCTCTGACAGTCTGCATGACAACCAGGGAAGTCCCTGGAACTTCCTGGGTCTTGGTTTTCTATCTGTACGACTAAGGCAAGAGACATCTTGCCTGCCCTCATCCCTAGATCATCCCTAGATCAAGTCAGTGAGAGCAGGTGAGCAGTATTAAGTGCCACATGGCACATGGTAGTGGTGGCCGTGTTGGGTTCATTAGGCCATGGAACAGAGCTAGAGCAATCATCTGGGAGAGACTCTGCACTTCAAGCCCACGTCAGGCCGGACCCAAGAGGCCGCCGCTGGTACCAACAGAGAGCTCACGAACAATTCAGCAAGGGCTCCTTAGCTACTGTGTGGCACAGGCATCCAACTGTGAGGCTGGACACCCAGATCCCAGGGCCTCCTCAGGCCTCCGAGGAGGACCCAGGGGGCCGGCAGGTGAGACATCCAGACCGGTTCTGAGAGTGCCTCTGCAGGCACCAGCCTCCCTGGTGGTTTCTCCTGACCCCTAAGGGATGCGCGCTTTCCACTCTCTCTGCACCCCCTCCGCAGGACACCCACACTCACGTCTTTTCCCGGGGACCCTTCTCGGCCAGGGGGCCCCATGGCACCAGGCTCTCCCTAGAAGGTGGAAGCAGAAAAAAAAAATACCTGCTGTTAGGGAAGAGGACGCAGAACGCCAGCTGCCTGGTGTCGGCATATCCAGGCGGGGCAAAGACCCAGGAGCACGGCCCCCAGCACCAGCCCCGCTGGGTCCCGGCTGGAGCTGGGGTCTGCAGGGCCCCCATGGCCAGCGGCGAGGCTGGTCCGACTGTGCCTCTCCGAGCTGCAGGCAACACACCAGCCCGAGGGGCAGGCGGACGGGCTTGGAATCCCGTCCCCCACATGCTGACTCGTCACACATCTCAGCTTTGCATCGCTAAACAGAGAGGGCCGGGGGTCTAACCGGTGGCCCTCGGCATTTCCTTCTATCTGGGACACTTGAAGCATGGGGAGGAAGCAAAAACATAAGAGTGTGGGCTCCAGGGTCTCCCCACCTGGGACGGGACACACCAAAGCTCTCCACACATTAGCCCTGGGCCCATTGCACAGTTTGCGCACAGCGCAGCCGCACAGGGCGCCCTGACTCCGGGCTGACTGGGTCAGGTAGCGCCCCTTATGTCTCGCCCCCAGAAGGAGCATTTAGAAAAACCACACCAAGACTGGGGATGATGCTTCCCATGATGCCCGCTGTCCTCGCTCAGGTGACCAGGTGCTGCGCTGGGCTGCGGGGCCAGGAGCCCTCCATCTAGAAGCACCAGCCCAGCTCGGCCTGGACTGACCTCCAAGGCTAGACACCCACTTACCCGGGGACCAGGTGCGCCGGAGTCACCCATGTGTCCCTTGAAGCCCTAGAAGAAAGAGAAGTTTTTGCAACAAAGAGCAGGCTGGTAAAGCAAGGGGGGGGGGGGCACCTGTGTGACAGTCCAGTCGAATCCTGCCCCCTCTCACTGGGGCTCGCCGGATGCCTCCCCCTCGAGACCCCAGGCATCGGCCAGGCCCTTGATGCTGGGTGATGGGACAATCAGACCCCCTATCCTCTGTACCACGATGGGCAGAGCTGCAGGGCTCATCCCACAAATGCTCCAGACAGTTGAGGTGTCACCCCACATGCCTCCTGGGATTCACCTTCCTGAGGATCTCACCCCACCTGGCTTGCACCGCCTTGGCCGGGCCCCTGGGGCAGGTGCTCCCCTTGTAGACAACACATTGCCTTCACTCCAGAGGTGGGTCTAGGGGATGCTGTCTTCATTCTTGAGGCTGTGGCCAGTCCCACCCAACACTCTCATCGCGGGCCATGATGCTGGGCCCTCCCTGCACCTCCCTGCAACAGCAGCCTAGAGATCTAGGACCTGAAGCACCAGGCCCTGGGAGCCAAGAGGAGGGTGTTAGCAGAGCTGACACTATTATTTCTAACAGCCACACCAAGCGGACTGTGTAATAATTCCCATTTCACACGGGACAACGCTGAGGCTCTGAGAGACAAAATACCTGCTCAAAGTCCCAGAGCCAGAAAGAAATTGGGTTCAGATCCAGTGGGTTGGCCCAGACCCAAGGCCCTCCCGTTCTCCACCGCTCTGCTTGCTCTGTCTGGGGTCCTGTTCCTGGAATGGTGGCTCTCCTGCTCTGGTCTCAGACTGCTCTCCCTGCCTGCCAAGACCTAGGGCATTCCTGGGTGGTGCAGTCTCCACCTGAGGGGCACCTGCCCACCCGGCCACCTCACGGTGCTACATCCCAGACTCAGTGTCCTCAGCAGGGTGTACACTCTGCACCCCCCACTTCCCGCTCCAGGCCCATGCGCATGGGTCCTCTCTTCCTGGCCGTCCCCTTGCTCATCGGGACATTCCTCCTGGCTGGAGGCCTCCTCCCTACCAGCCTCCTGTCCCCAGCTTCATCTTCCTCACTCCTCCTGTGGTCGCTCTCAAAGGCCCTCCTTGTACCTTTGTCACTAGGCATCCTTGCCAGGGTGCTGCTCCGAGCTGCTGCAGCACTGAGCACCCCCGCCAGCTGGTCCCCCGCCAGTGGCTGGCACAGAGCGAGGGACCTGGGTGGGCTGATGCCTGGGCACACAGCTCAGAGAGTCAGGGGTACCTGGAGCGGGGCCTAGAATTAATCTCCCTTGTCCTACACACACACACACACACACACACATACACACACACACAGACAGGGCCCATGCAGCACAGGGAAGTGGTTAGGACACTGAGGGCTGAGGACCTGTCCTAGCTCCTTACCCCAGTGGGAAGGGTTGGGGAGAGAGGGAATGGGGCAGTAGCAGTGGAGGAGGGGGAGCAAAACCCTCCCTGTGGAGCGCCTACCACATCCAGGGCTGCAGCCATGCTGCTCTCATGCAGTGTAATGGGGGACCTGGGAGATGGGTCTTATTTCTCCCATTTTATGTAAGAAACATGAGGCTCGGGCTTACCTATAACATTAAGAAGGGGGAGATCCATGATTCAAGCCCAGGTCTGTCTGACTGCAAAGCACGCCCTCCCCACTGTCACCCTCAGCTCAAGGAGGCAGCAGTTTGTGGCCAAATCGGGCCTTCCAGGGCCAAGGCCAAATATGTCCTGGCTGACGGCACCAGGCTCTTCTCTGGCTGATGGCACCAGGCTCTTCTCTGACCTTATCCCCTGATTTTATGTTCTGGTTCCAAAAAGCAGATGGAAACCCTGCTGGGGACAAGATCACCTCAAGGCCTGGCCATCCAAAAACAGAGACAACCCAGCGGCCTCTCTTCCGTGGTGGTTATTACCCTGGAGGTGTGTACTCTACCTCTCTGCCTCTCCCAACTTGGGTAATAAGAAAGTGTGACTTCTCCTGCCTCTGGAAGGGGGCTCGGGGATGCCTCCCAAGCAGCAGGTGCTATGGTGACAAGTGTATGCTCTCAGATGTCAGGAGATGCAGGGGAAGAAGGAGGTCAGGAGCCGGGCCAGGCGGGTTTCACACCCCAGCTAAGTGCCTGCATTTCACTTCCCATCGCCCCAACGCCCGAGCCTCGGTGCCTCAGCTGTAACCGGGGAGGTGCCCCCTTTTGTTGGGCTACCGTGAAGATGAGATGAGATGCTGCCTCCATCTGGGCCTGTCACTGGGCGAGCAGCCTGGAGGTATCAGCGGCCGGCAGAGGAGGAGGAAGGGGATGAAAAGGGACTCAGCTCAGATTGGATCCCAGATTCCAACACCTTGGAGAAGTCAGCTCTCCCCTTGGAGGCCTACCATCTAGCCTGGGAAGAATAAAGTACCTGCCAGGCATAGCTTTGCAGGGTTAATCTATAGGAAGGGGCCCCGGAGCCAGTAAGGCTGACTTTGGAGCCAGGTCTGGAATAGAACCACAGCTCCCCACGTTGTAGCTGTGGGTCTTAGGTGCTTTCCTTCTCTTCACTGGGACTCAGTTTCCACATCTGAGGATAGAACTACTTCTGCAGAGTTGCCGGCAGCATTGAATAAGAGATCGTGCTCTCTGCTGTTCAAAACGGGGCCAGGTTTCTTTCCCTGGAGAGAGATGGGGTCTACCTAGGTCCCAGCATCTTCCTTAAAAGACACTAGAATCTCAGATCCAGCCAGCTCAGAGCCAGGACGCTGGTGTGCTCTCCTCCTATATAATCGCGGACACAAGTACCAACCAGGAAGCCTCAGGCACTGTGCCAGGCACTCGGCTGGGGATGGTACGTGTTCCATTTCTCCTTTAATGCATACCACCGCCCTACAGAAGTGGGAGATATTTTGATCTCCACTTCATGGAAGAAGAAATAGACCTTCAAAAAGGTCCCCTGATGAAAGTTAACAGGTGATCAAGGGAAAGCTGAACCCACATTTGTCTATCTCCAAGCGCATGTGTTTCTTCGAAGCTTCGACATGGGTCTTCTTTCACCTGCTTGGGTCTCTAACCTCTGCCCCTACACTGAGGTAGGATTCCTTGCAAGATTCAACCAAGAAATGGGTCTTGACTCCACATGGATCCCAGCAAATGGATCCCCTTGGCTAAAACGAAGACTCTCTCCTCCAATAAAAAAAATAAAAAATAAAAAAATAATCACTAATTCTGTGTTTTAATTCCACCACAGGAGGTAGTACTCCCCATTCCTAGATTTGCCCTCCTACCACAATCAGGTGAAAAGCGAGGAGATTAAGGAAAAAGGAAATTGATTTTTTTGTGTTTCAGGTCTTTCTTACTGAATGCTTAGCCAGGTGAGTTAGTGATTTTAACAGAAAAATACATTCAGGGAATAGAAGCGGCACTTTCATCTCCCACATCTTGCCAGGTAAGTAGATTTTTAGAATTGTCGCTATAAAGAATATATATATTTCTAAAAACAAATCTATGGAATTGAGTAAACAACTCTGAAATTATGCAGAAGTAAAGCATTTAGTGAACACTGTCCAACAGCCCCAAAATACAGAGTTCATTTTTATAGAAAAATGAGCTATGTATACTGGGTTGGCAGCTGATTATAGGTTGATGTATAAATATAAATGTCAGAATTCATACATCGAAAAAAAGTCAGAATTTATACAGACTGCATACATACACTCCTAAGATCTAGAAAGATACAGGAAAATGTTAACAGTTTTACCTCTATGTTGTAGAATCACAAGTAACTCTGTTCTACTCTCTAAAGCGCTCTTCCTCTTTTGTGTTATTACCGTCATTGTCATTGTTATACAACGAGAATGGGTTACTTTTATAATTGGGAGTGAAAAACCTTTAGCCGTGGGAAAAAAAATTTAAGATTCATTTTTCGATTCATTTTTAGGTTCTATCATCCAGAGAAAGCCCGTTAAAATTACAATAAATTGGTTAAGAACAAAGGAAACCTTAGAATAGCAACACGGCAACAGTGGTTGTGATTTTGAAAATACATTCTGTAGCCGCGCACATAAAGAACTGAATATATTACTTTGTAGAAGCACCAAAGCCTTGGAAGAGAGGTACTTCTGGAAATCCAGGGTGCGGTGGGCTCATGAGCCACATAGCGGAAGGCTGCCGTCCACTACAATGTGCACACACGCGTGTGCACACACATGCACACGTGGCATTGGCACTTACAGGCGGGCCTCGGGCTCCCTCCAGTCCTGGCAGACCTGGCTCTCCCATTTTGCCCTAAGAGCAAAGAAAAAGAGAAGAGTTTGGAGACATGGTTATAAGGATCTTCCCTCTCGGCCACCCGGGCTTCCTGCACAGCGTCACGCTTCCAGCAGCCAGGCGCTGACCCCTGCCAACCGTCTCTGCTGGCATTGTGCTCCATTTCAGTGCCCACGAATCACCCCCGTGCACCCAGGCTACTGTGCTCTTCGTTTCCTCGGACTGTGCTGCTGACACAGGTTGGTCTCTGAGGCCAACGTTCCCAGCGGCCCCTTGTCGTCCTCGGAGGCGTTTTGGTCTGGATGCAGAATTCTTCAGGCCTCCTAGTTACGGAAGACTCCATACTCATTCACAAAACCACCTGGAGGCAGCAGCCATCCACTACTGCACGTTACGCCAGGGGACACCGAGGTTCCGAGAAGTTAGCGCTTCCCCGAGGTAAGGAACGGCACAGGCAGACGGAATCTCAGCTGCGTGCACCCCCCCCCACCAAAGGATGCCCTTCTTCCCCAGCAGGTGCCTCGGACACGGAGGGCTGCCATTTGTACCCCTCCTTTCCCCAGCCCAGCCTCTCTTTAACTGCAAGAAGTTATGGGGACACTTGGGCTATTCAAACCCCCCACCACTGGCATCCTGGCACCGCCTTAGACAGAACCAGCCACAAATAACAGCCGGTGCGACACTGCTGCAGAACCCAGGTGATGTGGTCGGGGGGGAGGGATGAGTGGAGGAGTAGGGAGGGGGTGAAAGGGCCTGTATGACCCATGGGGATGGGGAAGCACCTGGCCCCAATGTCACTGTGACAGAACAAATGTCACCCCAATTTCTGCTCCTTATCACAGCTTGTAAACCCTTCAGATCAGATGGGGCACACAAGCGGGGTAGGAGAGAGAATGAGGCATCCTTGCATTTGGAGGCGAAATCCCAGAGAGGAAGGAGGGTAAGGCATGAAGCTCGAGCTTCCAGGTCTGTGTGTTTGGTCCAAGCCCAGCTGTGTGGTCTCCAGTGTCACCTGCCTTCCCTGGATCTGTTCTCAGCTGCACACTCAGCACAGTCCCCCTCATAGGGCTCTGTGACCGAGGGTACACGGCCCAACCTGGCTCCCGCATCTGCCACTGTCACGTGGCACGGTCATCGCTGGTCCAAGTCACCAGCAGGAAAACGGTGATGCCCAGCAGCTCTCCAGGGTTTCCACGCACCAGACACAGAATGAGAGCCTCACATGACGCATCAGTGAGTCCGTACCACAACCCCTGTAGAGAGGCACCATGGTTCTCCATCGGGCAATACACTGAGGCATGGAGAGGTTGAGTGATCTGCTCACAGTCACTCTGCTGGGGTTCTAAGGCAGGTTTTTGGCTTCTGAGTCCTTGTACATCATCCTACACTATAATTACTGCTCAAATGCCTCCTAATAAAGATTGCACATCAGGCGACTCAAAATGCTGCCCAGGTGTCTACAAATCTATCCACCCAGGCATCCATCCATCATCTGCCCACCTACCTACCTATGTACTGTGTCCCTAACATACAGGAACTTGAAAGACTATGCCAATGGGGCACCTGGGTGGCTCAGAGGATGAGTGTCTGCCTTCCACTCAGGTCGTGATCCTGGGATCCTGGGATCGACTCCCACATCAGGCTCCCCTCGAGGAGCCTGCTTCTCCCTCTCTGCCTGTGTCTCTGCCTCTGTGTGTGTGTGTCTCTCATGAATAAATAAATACAATCCCCAAAAAAAAGAAGGAAAGAAAGAAAGACTATGCCAACATGAAGACGGACTACTACTACCTGTAGTGAATGCTGCTTCCCAACACATCCCCTTGGCTCCCTGAAGTGGGTACCTGTCACATCCTCACTGTTCCTGCCCTAGCACAGAGTGGCCTTCAGGGGGTGGGGGGGGCGGGGGGGGGCTTGCCACTGAGGTGTGGAGGGCAATGTGAAAGTTAATACCTTCCAGAGCAATCTTCAGTTTAAAAAGGCTTCAAGTATCTGGATGAATGAACAGCCCGGCAGGGGTAGGAGCAGGACCACAAGTGTGCTCCTCACAATTCCCAGAGGGTCTCCAGTGACCTTTGTGGACCCTGGAACCCCCCAGGTGGGAGCTGCTGGGCCATCTCTTCTAGCAGGGCACCCTACCTCCTCAGGTACTGACCTACCTGCCGCATACCCAGAACAGACCTTGTCTCATACAGCTCTATGCCTGAGGCCTGACACAGGTCTACCTGGAGGAGGTGATCCAGGAATAGACCGAACGAAGACCAAGGGCCTCGTCCTGTACCATAAACATCAGCTCTCAGAATAGCATGCCTGCAGAAAAGCTGATTTCTGGTTCTGTAGTGCTGAACTCTGGGGTCAGCCTCTGGGGCATGAGTCCTAGAAGCTTCATTTACCATCTCTGTGACCTTGGCCAGCCTACTTAACCTCTCTGTGCGTTTCCTCATCTGGAGCCTTAGGACACCATGCCCCATGGGGATTATCTGGAGATTACAACAGAAAAGGTAACAAAGCATCAGTACCTCAGCCCTAGGTGGGCACATGGGGGTGATATCCAACCTCTCCCACATTCCCTCCCACGTTCTCACCCCACTAACTGCCATGTGCCCACCATGGGCCGCTCTGCTGGGCCTCAGCCCCCAGCGGCTTGGCAGGAGCCTTTGACTTTGCTCACTGCTATAAGCGGCTTCTTTTCCTCTCAGCAGTGTGCTCTGGTTTCGGCATCTGGCAAGCGGTGAAAAATGTTAAAGAAGGTGCTTCCGGCAAATTGCACAAGATGCAGAATGAGTCATAATAGATTATGACCAAACAAATTACATGGAACATAAACCTCACTGTAGAAACTTTTACTTTTACATTATCCCACTTCGTGGCTCTACGGGCTCTGCAGGTCTGACCTCACCAGGAGTGACGGCCAGGGCACCTGGCTGGGGGGTGTGGGGGTGGGGGCGGGAGAAGTAAGTCACTGAAATAATTAACAGTCAGGTGAGCCTCATGCCTTCCACCAATTTCTCACCTCATTTGGTTCTGCAGCAACTCCAGTGAGTTGCTACTATTACTCTCGTTCTATTGAATAAAGCATCTTAGAGACGCTTCCTGACCCACCTCAGGCCCTGGAGCCGGTCTGGAGCGGAGTCATTATCTAGAGCCAGTGTCTTCTCCCGCCTGTGGTTGTAATGTTGGCGCAACGTATTTCACTTCGTTTTAAATTTAATTTTATCAGCAAGCAATGCATACACACAGCTCCACAATAAAATAACACACTACGGAGAGTACGTTTGCCTTTACGCCCCTGCGCATCTTCCGTTCAGAATCACCCTATTGTGGATGGTGACTACATTTAGTGGGGTTTTTGGAGTCCCCCGGATTGCCATTGTGTAAACACTAGAAAACACATAGGCCCGCTTTTATACAGAATGGGGCAGACTAAGCACACTGCTCTGTACCTTTATTTTTTTTTTTAAGATGTTATTTATTTATTCGTGAGAGACCCAGAGAGAGAGGCAGAGACACAGGCAGAGGGAGAAGCAGGCTCCCTGCAGGGAGCCTGATGCGGAACTCGATCCCAGGACCCTGGGATCACACCCTGAGCCGAAGGCAGATGCTCAACCACTGAGCCACCCAGGTGTGTCTACCTTTGCTTTTTCACTTAACAATACATCTTGGAGGAGTTTCATGTGGGCGTCCGGAGGGCATCGTCCTCCTTCCTCAGGGCTGCTTAGTATGCTACTGAGCGCGCCCATCACTGACTAGTCTCCTCCTGGTGAGCGCCTGGAGAGCCAGGTCTCGAAGCCCAGGCACCACCTTCCAGCTTCCCCTCGAGACTGAGGCTCTAAAGGGACCTGGGGAGACGAATGCACTGTCACCGTGGGCCCTGACCCACAGGTGAGAGCAGGGGCCAGGTGTGGAAGGATGATGATGAGGTCACAGACATGAGTGTGCAGGGCTTTCTGCACACCTCCAGCCTGCAGCCACTGGGGCAGAGACTTGCCCATGAGCTCTCGGCCTGCCTCACTGTGTGTCCCAGGCAGGTGACATTAAAGAAAAAGAAAAAAACAAAAACCCTATAGCTCGATGCCAGAGTTGAAGAAAGGGTGAGCTCTTATTGCCTGGAGCCAGTGGGAGAAGCTGAGGGCTTCCGTGGGGATAACAGGCTTTCAGACAGCCAGTTTCTACTCCAGCCTGGGCTCACCTGCCCCGGCCCCCCTCCAACATCAACGGGATGGAGGCTGCACAGGGCAGTAAGAAAAAAAAAATGTAGAGCATGAGCAGAAGCCCCAGGCTCAGGTTCATATTCTGTCACCGGCCCATCGTGTGACTTTGCGCCCATCCCTTCACCTCCCTGAGCCTCAGTTTCCTCAACTGTATAATGGGGGCAGCAGTGTCTACCCTGCCCGGTTGTCAGGAGAAGCAAACGAAGCAACCCTTACTGCACCCAAGTCAAGTTAGCTCCTCGACACGGAGCAGCCAATACTGGGAAATTACTGATTTGGCCTGTAAAGCGGTAAGAAATGGGGAGTCCCTTACCGGCTCGCCAGGGGGACCTGGTTTTCCATCTCTGCCTTCTTTGCCTTCTTCTCCCTGCAAGAGAAATCACATAAATGGTCATCTGTGGCCAAAGGTGCTGGGAGGGGAGACACAGTCCTGCTGGTGCAGGCACCTAGGGCACGGCCTAACGGCCACGGGGGCATCTCAACAGACGAGCTGGTTTGGCTTCCTGGTTCCTTCCCAGCACCACAGCTCTGGCTCAGATCTCTGGTCCGCAGGGCCTGGCCCGGAGCACAAAAGCAACGAATTGCAACGGCATCATTATTAGCGCTATTGACCTCAAAAAGCCCCGTACGGGACATTTCCTGAAGTCAAACTTAGGACAGCAGCACCTCCCCGCTGGGCCTCCCGGCTTGAACACAGCAGTGAGGAGGTAAGGACGCAGGTAAGGACAGAGACCATGAGGACCCCGGACGCAGGAGAGCACGGAGCCCGGCCCCTGGAACACACGGGGGCTCAGCGAATGACCCCAAGGACTATGTGTGGGTTACAGAACGGCCACGAACACTTGGCCTTTCTTTGCGTGAACTCTAGCCATGATGCCCCTGCTGGAGCCGCCCCCCGGCTCTCAGGAGGGCACCGCAAGCCTCATGTTAACCCCAGACACCATCATTCATTCTTCAGGAGTCTCTGCAGATGGGAAAATAATTCTGTACAACGACCATGGCATCACAGAGACTTTGGTTCCAATCCTGGGCCACCTCGACTGTGTGGGGTCTGGGGAAAGAAAAGCCGCAAGGCAGCAGGGCAGAGGGGAAACTGAGTCACACCAGGCAAGTTCTGAACCCTGCCTACAGCACTAGGCATATGATCTGGGGCAAGCTACTGGTATTCTCAGCTCCTCGGTGCCCTTCTCCTAAGAAGACCTGCCTTGCAGGGTCGCCAGGCAGCTCCGGGATGCTTCTGCTGCAAGGCTGAACAAACCAGGCATCGATAAATGGCACCAGCAATGGGCCCCTCCTGCTGCTGGAGGCGTTCATGGAACCGTGCGTGACTCCTCATCAGTGCCTTCAACATCAGTGGCTTGGCACTGCTGGGAAGCCACAGGAATCTGGGTTTACTGGCCATGCAGGCTGCTGGCTCGATGCTCACTGGCACCCGTTAACTCTTCTCGGACGCTGCTGCTGGCATAGCCACATTAACCAGATAAACCTTCAGGGCTGCTGCGGAGGCCAGGCTATACTGATCCTCTTTTGTAATCTTTTTTTTTTTTTTTTTTTTTTCCGCAAAAAAGGGAGAGAGAGTGGGCTGGACGACAGGCAGAGAGAGAGACAGAATCCCAAGCAGGCTCCACGCCCAGCACAGAGACCCACGTAGGGCTCGATCCCACAGCCCTGAGATCATGACCTGAGCTGAAATCAAGACTCAGATGCTCAACCTACTGAGCCACCCAGCTGCCCCTATGCTATCTAATCCTTTTTTCAGTTAAGAGGTTGACTCTAGAAACCACTTGTCCTTCTGCATGCAGAAAGCTGTGGGAGGAGGTCAAGAGACCCGTGCACAGAAGACAAAGCCAATGCCACAGGATGAGTGGGGGCAAGAGGAGACCTGCAAACTCTGGCTGGAGGCTGGCAGGAGACCCCAGGACTCCCAGGGCAGATACATGGTCCCTGGGAGTGGCACGCTCACCATGGGGGGACAAGCAAAGGTGGGCTGAGGGTGGCCTATCGGACTGTGTGAGAAGGAAATGTGGCTTTGCAAGAAATAAGCACTGCCCCCAGCTGACGGGGCTGCTGACAGCCCTTGAACATCTCAGGACCTGCTTCTAAACCTTCAGTAAATTACAGGGACGCTCTCACCTCCTGCAGGCAGAGGAATTTAAAGGGTCTTTCTGGTACAGAGTGCGGCACACGGCTGGTGCTCAATAGATGGTGAGGCGTGTTGTTATACTTCATGGAAGCTCATGCTGGTGCTCAGTGAGCGTCAGCAACTTTGCACCGTGTCCCTGACAGCCCCTGCCAGATGTGGAAGCCATGTCTCAACATTTAACATTTCTTACAGCCAGTTCCTATAAGCAAATATATCCATGTCTTTTATGTGTTGCTCTTTCTACCTGGACTGCCTTCTTCCTCACCTCATCTTTCTTTGCCTAGACTATTTGACCTTGAACACCACTTTGAGTGTCACCTCCCTGGACATCCCTCCAGGTCTAGGATGGGTGTCCATCCCTGGGCTCTGTGGTCCCTGCATCCCCCTCTCCTATCATGCATCATGCTTTGTGTCAATGGTTTCTTCCTTTTCTCTTTGGCTTCTCCTGGAGACTGGGGGTTGCATACCAATGGGGATGAGGGCTGGGTCCCTCTGGTACCTTGAATGCTGGCCTAGATCAACCCTGATATTCGGGTTTTAGGGTCTAGTTCCAACTCTGCACTTTGTCCCTACACAGCCTGAAATTCGGGTCCTCCAATTTAGGAAGTCCCTACCTGACGCTGTGCTGGGGAGGCATGGTGCAGGTGGAAATGAACAGGTGTGTGTGGTTGCAGCCCCAGTGCTGTGATGGCTCAGTGCTTCTGGAGCACACAGCTCAGAGTCCTACCTAAGCCACTGGGGAGGCTTCAGGCACCCCCCAGAGACAATGGCATGCAGCCAGGACCTCAGGATGAACTGCCTGAGAGGCCCCGAGGCGAGGGGTACATACATGCATTGATGTGCAGAAAGCTTTTTGCACAGAGCCCGCCAGCTGGTGAGCACCGTGCACAGGAAAGCTGATGGTTTATATCCGGGCAGAGGGAGAGGAAGTGTTTCTGAGACAGGGATGACATGGAAGCAGCAAAAGGGGGTTCAAAGTGGCTGGAAGTGGGGGGGCACCCTTTTCCTGTCCTCAGAGACAGGAAAGCAGGTCCATTCACGAGGCACCAGTGGGACACAGGCCAAGGCTTTGCTCTTGCCTTAGCCACAGAATGGAGTCTGCCCTGGCAGGGTAGGAGGGGGTGGTGGGGATGGAGGGACATTATTGACAAGAGGGTGTAGTAACACCTAAGGTCGGTCTCTCTTCTCCAGCACACAGGGCTTTGGTGATAAGGCGTTGGCACAAAACCTTAGTTTCACCATTGCTAGGATTAAATCAGGCAATACTTCCCAGCTGCTGGGACAGGCTAGGCTATGGGGCTGAAGTGTAGACCAATAGGGGTTTCACATCCTAGCACGTGTTGTAAGGTCTATGCACCCTGCACACGTTACCTAACCTCGGGGTTGAGTGCCTGCAGGGAGCGCTACCCCGAGGAGGAAAGGTCTCCGATGGGAGCACTTATCAGGTACTCCAGGAGGGAGAGCTCTTGCAGAGCAGTTCATTCAGCCACATGCTTCTTTAATTAATATTTGCTGAGTGTTCACTATGTGTGGGAAGCAAAAGCCTTGTCTTCTAGAACCCACAGGCTAGAGCACAGCCCCATGGTTAGCAGGTACTCCTCTGTTATGTCCCCAGGACTAGCAAACTGTCTGCCCTAGGCTGGGGGAGGGGGAACCAGAGAAAACTTCCTGAAGGTGATGTCTGAGATGGGATGGGAAGGATCAAAGGCATCAACTGGTACAAGATGTGAAGAAGGGGCACTCTGGGTGGACAGAAATGCATATGCAAAAGCCCTGTGGTCTGGAGAGAAGAGGATGCAGGGTGTTCTAGGAACACAAAGGAAGCCAGTGAAGCTGCAATAAAACACATCATCATGCAGGGCAGGGGCGAGGGGCTGCAGCCAGTGGAGGCCCCAGCAGTCGGCCTAGGCCAGACCAGCAATCCCCCAGAGAATCACTCTACCTTCTCACATCACTACCATGTGCAGAAGGTAGCACATGGCCTCTCTGGACCAGCCTGACTAACACCCTGGAGAGCTCCACCCTACTGGGAAGTATATATATGTTTTTTTTTTTTTTAAGATTTCATTTATTTATTTATGAGAGACAGAGAGAGAGATACACACACACACACACACACACACACACACACACACACACACAGACGCAGGCCGAGGGAGAAGCAGGCTCCATCCAGGGAGCCTGATGTGGGACTCGATCCCGTGACTCCAGGCTCACGCCCTGGGCCGAAGGCAGCCGCTCAACCGCTGAGCCACCCAGGGATCCCCACTGGGAAATATATTGAATGTAAAATGTATTTGTAGAAAGTAATTTGGAGGTATGTATTAAGAACCTCAGACATTATTACACCTGGAAGTAAACCCCACCTTGGTGGGCCACCGTACAGAACACAGAGCAGCGCCATGCATGCAAAATAGCTTATTATAGTTTTCGCAAATAACTGTGCAATTTCTGAGGCAACAGAGGGGTGATCACATATATGATGGTACATTTATTGGGTAGAGTGCAGGAAAAATTTAATGAGCGCATGAACATTTAACACCAGTGTGGGAAATAAATATTTATAATATCACAGGTGTGCATGCCTATGTGTGCGTAGTGCCGTCTTAACTGTACACGTATGCGTACACAAGGTCCACACACAAGTCAACTATCCTTACAAGTCAACCACAGGACCTACTTGCATAAAAGAATGAGGTTAAGATGGACCCCATCAAAAACACACTTAGCTTTGGTTAGCGATTATCCTTCTCATTTTCTGCAGCACTGGAAACTCCCCTAGTGACCGTGCCTTGTGTTAACAGTGATGGAATATATTTTATTTGCTCGTTTTTACAGTGGAGAAACCCGTTTTTTTGTTTGTTTTTTTAAATGCCACTTACTGGGATTCCCGGTAATCCAAATGGGCCTTGGGGACCAGGAGGACCTTCTTTCCCCTAAAAGATGCAAAATATAAAAACACCGTTAAATCTCAGATTGGCTTTTCTGGAAGTAAACGATCTCACGTAGAATTGCCTTCACGGGCTGGAAGGGGTCTTTGGGGAGAAGCAATGGGTGCTTCTGCCTCTTGGCTTTGCAGGCACCGCCTCCTCTGGCCGCAGGGTGGGGGTGCCCTGGGCAGAGCATAATCATGCAGGCGGGGGTGTGCAGACAGGGGCTCATTCTGGCGGTGTTACATAGACTCGAGGGGGAATTTGAGATGGAAAATCCTGAAGGGAAGAAGATATTTGGGTTTTAGGTCCAGTTCCAGCTCTGCACTTTGTCCCTACACGGCCTGAAATTGAAGTCCTACCACGCAACCCAAGCCCACAGCATCTGGGGGTGTTGTGCACCCGGGGCCCAATGCAAGTGAAAAGCTGGCCAGGGGCTGCACAGATGCCCTATTACTACCATCCCCTTGTCTGGAGGTTCCCAAACTTTTTACCGCCAGCAGGGTCGCTGTTAGTATCTCTTTTCCCCACGAAATAGAGCTTGGGTTTTAAAAAACCGTGTTTACCCCATCACATTAATTCACACTTCATTTCCCATTTCTTTCACCAAAGACACACATCACTGCCAACCACGGCTTCTAATCAGATGAGGTCATCGGTGCCATCGTGTCTATCCGGATGAGCATTCTTAGGTCATGTGCGTCTCTGGCATACTTAAAGCCCCCGAGGACTTTATAAGCTCCTTCCACCGTTTCCTTCTGTGATAAAATGCTGATATCAGGTTCTACATTCTCATCTACATGCCCGACAAAGTGAGGTATTCTTATGGGCTGTGATGATAGCTTCTTGGAGGAAAAGCAAGAGGCAGAAATATTTTGACATTTAGTTCAGATTTATGCAGATTTTATACATTGTCATGTAAAAAGTGTCCAACAGGGGACCCAAAGCTCACTTCTTTTATGTAGTGCTACTTAATCTCAATAAAAATTCCACAATTGATTTTTATTTCCCTACCCGAAGAAAATGAAAAGATCTTAGGAACACGTCATAAAGAGAGACGAGAAACTTTTTCATGACCCCTGGGAACGGAAGAAGATTAGACCGTGTTTTAGGTGTATTACTACTTTGTGAAGATCTTTTCTTGAAAGGATTAGTACTTTACAGAGTCCTGTTGAACAGTTACTCTTAATTTTAAAACCCGGAATGCTACGGTTAAGCTTTTGCACTGATAACAATTTGGCACAAGCCTCATCTCTGTAACGTGATGATCCAGGATATTTGAGATTGCCCAGAAGCAGTGCCACCTGGGCCAACACAAATTAACAACAGTAAAGCAAAAACCTTCCCTGCCCCCCATATCCCAGAACCTACAAACACACAACAAAGGGGATATTTTTGGTCAACTTGGAACAAATACTCAGTCACCCATAGGGATTTTTAAATATTGGTAACAGAGCTCCCTGGATTCCTTCCCGAATGTCTACTGTTCCAAAGACCCTGGGATTGAATCCACTGGACAGCAAAGGGCAGCCCTCTGCTGTTTTTGCAAATAAAGGTTTATCAGAAGCCACGTGTTGGTCTCCTGCCTGTGGCTGACTCCACCTTACCACAGCAGGGCTGAATTTTTGCAACAGAGACCACAGGGCCCATGAGACATCTTCAGTTTAGAGGTTTTTTGTTTTTTTTTTCTCCCTTCAGATGGGCTGACGCACAAGGAGTCAGCACCCTCGTTCCTAAACCTGTTCTTATTGCACAAGTTGTGGTTTGCTATGGACATTACACAATTTGATTATTCATTTAGGTAAGCCAATTAAACTTAGGTGGGAAAAAGAAAAAGAGTGATCTTTAAGTGAAGACTTTACAAATATTTTAAAAAGATGACTCACTATCCAGATAGCTGTTAACAGGACAGCTATAAAAGATCAGAAGAAAAAATATCCCAAGGATCCAGGATTTTACATTCAAATTGCTCCACGAGTGTTGTTACATTCTCAAACCAGCTTTAAGAAGGGCAACAAACAGTAAATGGTAAGAGGTTCTTTTCACAAGAATAAGGACAAGAGGCTCCATTCCGAGGACCCGAAATCAAGGAAAAGCCTTCATTCTACGTCAAAAAGATGGGCAAATGGCTTGTATGTTTCAATTCAAAATATAATGGAAATGTTTTCAGTTTGTAGATATCTTTTTTTTCCCCACACCATGTCCCATTTAGCTTGTCTTATTTCTTTTTTTAATGACCAACGCTCATGAATTATGCTAAGAAAATCTGGAGTATATTCTGGTTTTATGTATACAGTGAAATAACAGGACCCCAGGCAGCTTTGAGCACAGCCATCACTTGCCACAGGGTCCCACACGGTAGAACCAATGTCGTATTTATTACAGTTTAATTCCAAGGTACAGAGTGATTCACCTCTGGGTTCTGCATCTTATTCTCCTTGGGCAAATAGTCCGTTTGTTTTTATCGGGGAGACCTTTTGAGGTCTGAGAATGGGTAAAAAGCTACCTGCGGTATGTTCTATATTCTATTCCTCCTGGGACTTGCAGGTGGATCTGCTTTGACAGGATTGGCCAGATGAGGAACAGAAGACCATCCGTGTGCCCATCGCCCTGATGCCCCTGCAGCCCCCACCCTGAACACTCCACGTCGTGGGCCAGTGTGGCCTGGCCAGAAGAACACCAGGTTGGGAGTTTCCAAAGTGAAATCCCATCTTGGAGACTAACTTCCTATATGACTTTGGACTAGTGACCTAGTCCCACTGGACTCATCCTCCTCCTCCCAGGAGGGGGAAGCTATCCTAATTGAGCCCTCAAGTGCTCTTGGCACTAGAGTTCAAACATGTCAGGGCAGGGCTGACCTGCTTGCTAGCCAGCTTGGACTGGGACGCAGAGTCTGCTAGACCTGTGACTCCTCTTTTTTACTTCTCTCTCCTCTTTAGGAACATTTAGGTAACAGGGGCCACTCCTGCCCAACAGGCCTCCTGACGCATATTGTAGCATTAGTGTGGGTCAGCTCAAGCCTCTTCACTTCCCTAACCTGTTCAGAGGAGAACCACACTGACCCGGGGCCTATGTGAGCTGGCTGTAAACCAAATTCTGGAATCACAGACAGCCAGGTCATTCATCCAAACCTTTATTTTTGAGGCAAGAAACTGAGGCCAACAGAAAGCGACCCTTCCTGCAGTTTCCTTGCAAGACTGTGAATACTCAGGATGAGTGAGCCACAGAGGTAGGGAGGACCAGAGCAGGGCGGGCAAACACCTGGGTTCTGGGAAGCCCAAAAACGGATTCAAGGCAGATCCCGTCCACTGAGGAACTTACCTGCGGCCCTTGGATCCCTGGAGGGCCAGCAACTCCGGCAATTCCATCTGCTCCCTAAGGATGATAGAGCAGGGAGTCAGGTTGTTGTACATCTCAACATGATCGTTAGCGCCTTTTTGTGCATGAAGCAGCTCATGGAAGGTGCATCCTGAGCCCTTTCCTGGCTGCTGGAACCCCAAGGACTCCAGAGGTGCTTCTTCCTTCCCCAGCAGACTGGGTCGGTCTCTGGGAACATGAAGATGCTGGGAGAATAGCAACCAGATTGCAGGAGGGACCAGCACATTCACCAGCTAGTCAACCTTAAGATAACGGTGAACAGTCTCACCTCAGAGTGGACATTTTCAGCTAATATCAGGGAATATTTTGGGACAGAGGCAAAAATGAACAACTGGATTTATCTTCCAGGTCAATAAGGAAGGCACTTGGTTGTGTCAACCCGGGGATAATAAATGCATAGACGGATCCATGAATGAGGAGTTCTATACAAGTAAGTGCAACAAGATGAGCTCAGCCCTGTCTCCGGCACCGGCTCTCTCTGGTGCCGCTCCCCCTGCCAGCAATCCAATACCCTGGGGCTCAGAGCATACAGCCTGTCCTCATCCCCATCCCAGCTCAATGAGAAGTGTCTGCTCCCCAAACCCTACCCCAAGTCCTGCCCTTTCCAACTGACACCTTTATGCTTCTCCATCACCTATGATGCCATCCGTCTCCCTAATGTTTGTTGATTATTTGCTTTATTGGGAACTAAAACAGTGCCTTGGAGATAGTGGGAACTCATGATTTCTTGAATAAATGAATGAATGAAAAGCTGGGCTGGCTGGCTGCGGCAGATGGGGCAGAGATTCTTTAGACTAATGAATACAGTGCTTCTTACTAGCTTTGGCCAAGTGGTATATATAAGATGTTTAACTTCAGTTTCTTTGTCGGTAAAAGGGTAGAAGTGATAGGATTGCCCAGGCTTTAAGGAGGTGAGGAGGCACTCCTTGCAGTGTGCTTAACCCAGAATACGGGGTGTCAGTTGGGGTACACGCTCTCCCAGAGCCAGAGTTCCTGTCTCCATGTCCTAGTTCTCCACATTATTTTACTCCTCTGCATCTCTGTTCCCTTGTGCACTGGATAGAAAGAGAGGACTTAATTCTCTTGAGTTGTTGAGAGAATTGAGTAAATTCCTACATCTAATGAGTTATTCAGCTCTGGCACTCACTAAGGACTCTTCCTAAAGGATTCTCTGATATCATAAGCACTGATAACAGTAGTGTGTCTGCTGGCCAGCCCAAGACCAGAAACACGGCAGATATGAACTAAGTATGGGATGACAAATAAGCAAGCCCTCACAGTACCTTACTGATAATTTTCCAGCAGTCTTTAGTTTTTTTACACACACTTATCAAGTGCCTATGTCATAGCAAGCGCTGGTCAAGTTTTAGGGCTACAGAAATGGCTACAGTGTGAACCTTAAGGAAATTTGATGCGGCTGCAGAACACAGGTTTTTTTTGCCATGTAAGATAAATTCCCGGGGACTAGATGCTGTCAGATTTGCCTCCACCTCTTCCACTAGGTGAGGAGCCACTAAATGTTCATGAAATAAAAGGATGTTGTCACCTAATGTTCCTGCTTCCCTGGCTGGCCTGCTGCTGGAAACTTACACATCTCATTCAAACCTAGCAGAACACTGGAGTTTCTACTGGATTCTACTATATAATTTTGTTACTCCCCACCCCCAGGACCCGATAACCCTGGAAGCTAGCTAAGTTGGAATTAGATTCCATCCATGCAGGAGGTTGGCAACAGGGTAAGGGTTTTATCTGAAAGAAGGATGCCAACTGAGCACCAGGAAATAAACTTTGAAGTAAAAATAGCAAAGGAGCCTTATCTGCTTGGTATCTATATCCCTGGTTACAGGGTCTGGCTCAGAACCACTCAAAGAAACAATGCATACGTGACTAGGAGGGTTTCCTGCTCATGAGTTGCTTCTGCATGACTGGTCACTGAACCCAAATGGGCAGGTGACCAACATCTGCTTCCAAGGACAGTGGGCCGTGAGGCATGGCACGAAGCAGAAGCTCAGGAAACATCAACTGAATGAAGTGAACACATGGATCAGTTGGAGGTGGAGAAGCTGCCCTCGTTATGACTATTCCTGAATCCCAAAATCATTAACTAGCATGAGAACCAGGAGCCATTTCCTACAGCCATCATACAGTCTAAAGAGCAACTTCCAATGAGAGAAGAGCGTGATTTCATTTGCACTGGAGACATGTTCTAGGCTTTGGAACTACCAGGGTGGGGCAGGGATGGGGCTTTAATTCAACACTCACTTTGGGAGTCCCTCAGCTATTAGGTTGCATGAAGAGACTAAAGTCATTGTGATATGAAAACAGTATTAATAAAATTATTTCCTTCTCAAATGGTCCTCCTCAACTCATGCTAATGTCTCTCCCCATGACCCATCACATCGCCATCTTGATCAGTTTCTCTTCATGACCCATCACATCATCATCTTGATCAGTTTCTCTTGCACCTGATTGTCAGCTGCCACAAAATCCATTAGCATATGCAAATACGATGCAAAGGAATTTCCTATGAGAAATTATTCCTTTAAGGAAAATGCAGAATTTTGTGAACCTGCATGGTAACAAACTGACTCATTCCCTAGCCAAGGCTGTTCACGATCCTACTCATGCAACAGTGAGGCCTGAAGTCTGAGAACCTGAAAAGGATGCTAACAGTACAGGCACTGGCTGGGAAGGAGGGAGGTGGGAAATGAGCTGAGGATCTGAGATTTGAGGTAAGCTCTCCAATAAACTAGGAAAGCTTTAATACTTTTGGAGTTAATTTACTTTTTATGACTTTGCTGTAAAAGTCGGTTGTGCAGTGAAAGATACAGTTTTGTGCTCCTGTATGATTTTATTGAAGAAAATACATTTAAAAGGACCTAATTTATTCTAAGAATTAACATACTTACAATTAGAAGTCATTTAGAGTTGTTAAAAAGAAGACTGAGCAAAATTAATGTCATGCATTTCAACTTCATGATCCTGAGCCTCTGCTTCTCTATTATGTCAGGTTGGTCCCTATTTGAAGTGTGTTTCCTTGAGTTGTCCTTGTTTTTGTATTCAAAGTCAAAAATGTATTTGTTTAGATTTTATTGCAGACTGCAGATATTGAGACAAAGCTGGAACATCTAGCTTTTTTAAAATTTAAAATCAATTAATTAACATATACGGTTATCATTAGTTTCAGAGGGAGAGTCCAGTGATTCATCAGTTGCATAAAACACCCAGTGCTCATCCCATCATGTGCCTCCTTTATGCCCATTCTCTAGTTACCCCATCTCACCCTCCACCCACCGCCCCTCCAGTGACCCTCTGTTTGCTTCCTATGATTAGGAGTCTCTTATGGTTTGTCCCTTCAGTTGTCCTTTAGCCATTACCAGTGACCCTCTTTCTGCAAGGCCTGGGAGGCCAGGACTCCTGGAAAACACACAGGAAGTCCCAGGGGACTAGTCCTGGGCTTGGTGAGGATCCTCCTCTGTGCTGCCTGTTACCGTGGCTACTCTGGGTGGATACTGCAGTGGACTCTGAGCACGGGGGCAACAAGACAAATCTGTGGGCAGTTTAGACCAAAGGGAGATGAATTTGCTAGGAAGAGAGAATCAGTCTGTGCCAGAGATACAGCTACTATAAGAGCAAGGAGATTTGCTCAGGGGGCCCAATGGGAACAAATAGGATGATATTAATGGTATCTGTAGCTTTATTGATAACAAGTACCTTAGAGCATAATGAATGAATAGCTGAAGGTGGTAATAATGAACAATAATAATTTTGGTTATTACTATTGTAATTAATTGTAGAAAATCTGTGCCTTTAGAGACATCATGAATCACAGAGCCTCTTGCCATGGGATAGGATCCTATGGAAGATGGGAAGTTGCTTCTCCATTACTTACTTGCAATGACCTCAGGCTCCCCACCATCCAAGATAGATAGAAATTCATAATGCATCAAGCCTGCCTGTCCCTGCCAACGCACCCCTGATCCCAACAGCATTCTAACTGCACTGCCCAACGGTACTATCTGCTTGAGCCACTCGAGCCTTGACCCCAAATGCCTTTGGGACCTGCAACTTCTGTTTGGCTCTGGACACATTCAGGGGTCATCCTGTCCTTAAAGTAAGAGGCATGTCCAGGGTGATCCCATCTCTAGTGAGTATGGAAATGTCAAAAGAGGAGAGGATTCAAAATCATCACTTACCCGTGGCCCAGGGTTCCCCGGGGGCCCCATGAAACCGGGAACTCCAGGATGACCCTAGGGAAACACAAGAGGCAATTCTTTGAAGTGACTCATAAGAAGCTTTCCGCTTTGGCAACAACTGAATTTCAGACAACCATCCAGAATCTGACTTCTAACTCCAGTAACAATTTTGGATAAAGGCATTGTCAACAAAAAGACTTTCTTTAAAAAAAAAATTATATATATATAATATAATATTATAATTAATAACATAATTATATATATAATTATATAATAATATTATATAATAATTACATATATATATATAATTTTTGGTGTTTCTATAGGTTGAGAATGTATCTAACAATATTTACAAAAACAATTCTACCCTGAAAGTGGATTTACTTCAACATGATGTGAGGGAAGATGGTATGAGGAAGTAGCTGAGGACATAAAGAAAAACAGAAAACAGAAGTGTCCATAATGGCTGCAAGATCCCATGGCTGGGTGATAGGTATTAAGCTGGGGGGAGGGGGGTGTCCTTTTATTATGTTTTCTAATTATTGTGTAGGCTTGGAATACCCCATAATAAGAATCTGAAAGAAATAAATGCATATGCATACACAACATATGCCCACAATGGAAACTGTTTGGGTTACGGAATTAACGGCGTCCCTACCATAACAGGTTTGCAGTTACTTCAGGAAAGATCTTTGTGTCTCCATGCAGAGAGGAGTCCATGTGTGTCACAGCATGAGCTCAGCAAGCTAGAGGGTATTTTGCATCTAACATTTAGTTTTCTTAAGGCAGTGTTTTATAAAAGCAAACACATCATCATGGAAGAGAATTCCCTGACCTCCGCCTCTATCTCCTGCCACCAGGAAACACAAGCTGTCACAGTCAGGATAGAGTGCACTAGTCTTGAGAATTCGCTGTTGCAAGAACAATCCAAACACATTTTGTTTTTCCAAATACAGATGGAATTTTAGCTGAGTATGTCATGTAGACCTTGACTCACTGCCTCTGAGAACTTTCTCACCTGCTTCACCCTCATGGAGCAGAAAGCCCCGTGAGGTCAGGGATTTGCCCATTACTCACTCTGCATCTCAGGGCCTGGTGCCCCACCTGGCACGCAGGTGGTTATAAGGCAGACCGATGGGAGATGCGCAGAGGAGTGATGGGTGGAGAGTAGGTAGGGGACAGAAGAGGAAAAGGCAAGAGTGACAGCAGCAAAGTAGGAACCAGTTTAAATGGCAGAAAGGCTGCTGGAGGCTGGAGAGCTAGACTGTAGAATCAACTAGTAGTGCTGGATAAAAGATTATAGGGATGCTATGTTCGAACCCACAGAAGGAGGGGCATGTTGTCACAGGTGCTATCTTACAAAGCATTTGGAAAAGTGGTCCAGCAGGTCAGGCTTGGCCCTGAGCACAGAGGGGACACCTGTAGAGCATTTCAACTAGCACCGTGAGTTTACTGTAGGTACTTGAGGAATGATGGGAGGGTGGGAGGGAAGACAAGGCATTGTGTAATGGATGACCACCATTTCCGTGAACTAGAAGCTCTCAGGGTAAGAGAGTCCAGCAAAACACAACAGAACGAAGCCAGAAAAGGCAGGCTGTTCAGATAATTGGGGAAGGGGAATGTGACAGTGAACCAGAGGAATCAAGATGGAAACCATGAAAGTGTGGTTAAAAAAAAGTCCTATGGCAGGCCAAGAAGATGCAAGCGGTGACATCGGAAATGGCAGAATGAAATTCATTGACAAGAAACAGTGATGGCTCTTCAAGTTCATCATAAAGTAAATTCTTACCTGGTCACCTTTCTGTCCAATTTCACCATCTGCACCACGCTCCCCTTTACTTCCCTTGGGAGAAAAAAAAAAAAAAGAAACTTACTGGAAATTTTGGTAGAATTACATTGCAAAAGAAAAAAAGTTTGCATGCATTCATCCAGCTATGTATTCATTTATTCATCCATTTACTCTTTCTTCATCAAACTCTCATCAAGGCTGAGCTGCAGGCAAGACATGCCATCCATAGAGAGAAGCAAGGGGGGTCTGGCTGAGGCTGAGGAGCTGCTGATGGAATGGCTTAATGGTTTGTGGAGTGCTGATGGGAGTCAGTGGAAATGGAAATGGGGAGGCAGGCAGTGCCGACCTCACTGAGAAACCTGGATGTTTACCCCTTGAACCTGGATTGAGCTGTGGGCCTCGGAAACCGTGAGAAAGATGTACGACTACTTCAGTTTCAGAAGGGCTCCCTGGCTACAGTGTGGGGTGGGCTGGAAGGCCCAGGATGTAGAGAGAGGGGCAGTCAGGAGGAAACTGGGATATTAAGGTGTGGGAGGAAAAGGAGCAGAATCAGCACAGTGTCTGGTGCGGAGTGGGGAAGAGGGAGAGGTGAAGATTGTGGACAGGACAGCACTGCCCAGCAGCCTGAGGAAGAAGACTGCATCCATACATATGCTCCTCGCTCCCTCCCTCACTAGCTGTGCAGCCTTGAGTGGGCCGCTTAAACTCTGAGTTGTAGGACTCCTTGTTTATCTACAAAATAGAGAAAATAATGATTGCCTACCCTGCGAAATGTTGGGAGAATAAAATCAGACATAGCACAGAGCTCAGGACGTAGCAAGAGTTCAGTAAATATTAGTTATAACTTTATTATAAGTTATTTTGTATTTGAACCTTGGCTTTGTCATTACTAACTCTGTCATTGGGCAGCCTACTTCAATTCTGTCTCCTTGCTTCTAAAATGAGAATAATAGGGGCACCTGGGTGGCTCAGAGGTTGAGAATCTACCTTCAGTTCAGGGCGTGATCCTGGGGTCTGAGATCGAGTCCTGCATTGGGCTCCTTGCAAGGAGCCTGCTTCTCCCTCTGCCTATGTCTGCCTCTCTCTCTCTCTGTCTCTCATGAATAAATAAATAAAATCTTAAAAAATAAAAAATAAATAAAATGAGAATAATAAAACAGTACCTTTGTCATAGGACTATTGTGAGCATTAAACAATGTAAAATCTACAAAGTACATAAGCTAGTAATGAGTTCATTGTTGGCTATCATCCTTCTCAGCACCATCATGACCATCATCATCACCACCATCATGACCATCATCATGACCATCATGACAATCATCGTCACCACCATCACCTCCATCGTCACCATCACCATCATCAACATTATCATCGTCACCACCATTATCATCACCATCATCATCACCACCACCACTATCACCATCATTATTGTCACCATCATTGTCATCATGATCACTACTGTCACATCACCATCATCACTGTCACTATCACCATCATCACCATCACTGCCATCGTCATTGGTGCCATTATTGTGGCTAAGACACTCAACGATATGCACCCTACCAAAAATATTTTTCACAGACTAACCTTGAAAGTAACATTCAAAAGTTCCAATCTCTCTTAACTGTCACCTATTTTGGCTCTGCATTTTACTGTGGCAACAAATGTATTTCAGTAAAACATTATTAAACAAAAACATGTCAGTTCCTTTAAAAGAATGCATTATGCAGTCAAATAAGTCTTTCACAGTAAGTCAATCTTGGCTCTGGTTCCAGGCCTGTCATCTCTTGTTTTTGCATCCTTGAGCAGATCATGTCCCCTCTTTGCTCTGGGTTTAGTCATCTAGCAAATGAAGGATGCAGGGGGTAGGTCAATCTAGGAGAGTCCATCCAGACGTGGAGCCCCACAATTTACCCACTGAAACCCGGGGTCTGGCCCTCTTCCCATCTACCCTGTTGTGCCATAACAGCCGTCCACTGGTGATCTGACTACCTATAACACACCCTGGCCACCTCCCTGAACTGTGTTGGGGGCCTTAGGTGAACTAATATCCATAAAATACCAAAGGCCAGTGTGCAGAGGAGGAGGAAAAAAAAAAAGGTTCAGAGGGGAAAGCATTTGTTCCGACATTTTTACATGTAATTATTTCTACTGCTTTTCAATCTATAAAGCCAGCATACTGTCTGCAGGCCGTATTATAATCTCAATGAAAAGAAGTGACATAGAATAGCACACTGCTTCTCTGACATTTAGGACAATTGCCTTAAAAGTAAATGGTTTCTTTTCAAATCCCAGTCCTCAGTCAGGGCTTAGGGTGGTTTCAACCTTCAATTCCCAGCAGTGAAAATGTCAGCAGCTCAGGGATCTCCACAGTTGTCCTGTCTCCTTCTCTGCCGCAGCTAAGGATCAAAGCAAACACAGCCACCCCCAACCCTGACTCACTTCCTTCCAGAAGAGAAGACTGACATTTACCAAGCCTCTACTCCTCTGGGCATGCTGCCGGGCCTTTCCACATGAGATCCCATTCCATCTATTTCTTTGTCTATATCCTGAGCTGATGCAAAAAAATATTTAACATGTCTGTGTTATTTAATCAGCCCATAAGACTACTCTGTGTGTGTGTGTGGGGGGGGAGGTGATGACCAGACTATAGAGATAAAAACTTGGAAGACCAGAGAGGCTAAGTCATTCACTTGAGGTCACACAGCTAATAAAAAGCAAGATTTGGACTCTAATCCAGATCTATCTGTATTCAAACTGCCTGTCCCCACCCAAGTTACCCTTCTGGCTATTTTCCTAGGCATAATGCCTTGTCCCACTGGTTTTATAATGTCAAGAGCATAGCAGTTACATGTAGCCTGACCACACTCCAGGAAACTTTCTAAGCACTGGAGCTAGAACAATCAACACAACAACATCCCTGCCCACCTGGAGTTTGCATTTTAGGGAGATCACCAGGTCATTACTTTGCTAGCTCAATTCTCTTAGATGATGTTTTCTCAGGGCCATGGTCAGGGCTTAGGGTATTATGCTGAGTGAAATAAGTCAATCGGAGAAGGACAAACAGTGTATGTTCTCATTCATTTGGGGAATATGAATAATAGTGAAAGGGAATATAAAGGAAGGGAAAAGAAATGTTGGGAAATATCAGGAAGGGAGACAGAACATAAAGACTCCTAACTCGGGGAAACGAACTAGGGGTGGTGGAAGGGGAGGAGGGCGGGTGTTGGAGGGGAATGGGTGACGGGCACTGAGGCAGACACTTGACGGGATGAGCACTGGGTGTTTTTCTGTATGTTGGTAAATTGAACACCAATAAAAATTAATTAAAAAAATAAAATAAAATAAAAAATGAAAAAAAAAAAAGAAAAGAAGGGAAGAGATTCTCTCCCCCCAGGCCTTTAACTTAGAGCATTTACTTTAGAAAACTTGTCACTGGTGGTTCTCTCTCTCTCTCTTTGAAATGTATGTAAATCCTTTTAAAAGCTAAGTAAGTGTTGCTGGATCCAGGATTCGGAAAAGTCTTTCTCAAGGAGATGGCAACCGTCCCTTTGAAATGTAATCCATCCTCAAGGAAGAGAGCACCCCCAATCCCCTAGTCTCTGGAGAAAGGGAGCCTAATTACAAAGCAGGGCCCTTTGCTCCAAGCAAAGAACTACTAGAACTACTTCCTGACATAAAGAGAGGAGCTCATTTTTTTTCCTTTCTGTGAAACTAATGAACTAATAACGCAGATGACCGAACCCCTACTTTCCAGGTCAACTTAGGATGAACGTGTCTGGTGAATGGTGCTATTGAGTCCTCCTACTCGAGGACCAGTTATTGCACCTCTTGAGGACTTGTAGGCAGGTGTAGCTACCTGGCTACGGAAGAGTGAGTTCTGTCTGTAGTCTCTCATCAGATGGCCTATGATGCGCATCGCACTCTGGCTTAAGGCTGACACAATAATACAACTGTTTTCCCACTCTTCCACTTTCCTGGAGAAAGAGCTTTTCCTGGGCTGGGAGAAGATTTTGTTTAGTTTTTAATTATATTTCCTTAATACCATCGTGAGCTAAGTGCACAATGTAACAATTACTTAGAGGCTATGTTCATACCAGGGGCTGCTCGAAGGATATCGGTTTCTGTGAATCCACCAAAAAGGCAGTTCTCTCAAGAGGTTTGCAAACTGTTGAGGGCAGGGCCTAAACCATCTCAGATCAATAAGTCTCTGCTACTAGCAGAATGGGCTTTGTCCCTGAATTTTTATGTGCTGTTTCACTGCCTAGAAAACCATCCCCCAGGAACATCTGGCCAATCCCTGCCTCAGCTTTCAATGCAACTAAAATCCTACCTCTTTCAGGTGGCCTTCACAGGTGACCCCTTGCCCCATGGTGTTATTTTTCTTAAAGCTATTTACTCTTCCTCTGATGGTTTGCTATAACCTCTATTCATTCAGAGAAACAATTATGAGGACCACTTGCAGTTAGAGATACCCAATGTTTCTTTGTACCCAGCTGGTACCACGCCTGGTGCTCTGTAAATGTTTCATTGTTTGATCCTCATATCCTCTTTTTGAGATAGACCACATGGCTCTCCTTTTACAGATGAGGGACCCAAGGTTCAGAGAAGTCAAATACACTGCCCAAGTCCTATAATTAGTAAGGGAAATTCACTTGGCTACTAAGCAGCAGAGCCAGATGGGGAACCGCTCACTGACCTCCAGAGCCCAGGCTGTGCCCACCAATCTTAACCCCCACGCTGACTTTTGTATGAATCACCAGCTTGTAGATGCTTCTTCTTCCAACACAACATCAGGCCCTGGAAGGCATGGCCCATATCTGACCTACCTCTACACCTTCTGACTCAGAAAAGAGCTTTGAAGGGGATGATTAGTGAGAATCTTCCAGGATTGAAGTGGCTCTGGGTGAGAGACTTCGGCTCCTGAACAGCATAGACCAAATGGCACTGGGATGGATACCTTCTGGGCAAGAAGGGATTCCAGGGCCTCTTCTGGCAGTTCTAAAAGTAGCAGAGGAGGTCTTAGCTCTGGCCCTCAGAAATGTCCAGAACCTCCAAGTGGGGGCTTCTGCTCATCACATGTCTCCAGTCCCTACAGCTCCCATTACCTGGCTGGTGGGCCCATGAATGGGAAGAAACCCAAATGCTTTTCACAGAGGATAGAATAATCAGCATTTCCTACTGGAAGTAGGTTTTACACTGGACTCTGGAGAAAAGCATGTTCCTAGGGTCATCACTCTGATTATCATCTTGTTCCTTCTTTCTTCTCTGCATGGATCATAATCATAACAGTAGCCACTATCTCCAGACCCCATCCCTGAAAGCCAGCATTTTATGCAGTGTGAAAGCTCTAGAATGAAGCTGTGATTGATCATGGCATTAACCTCCCCTGACCCAGCCAGCAGTCAGAGCAGCTGCAGATCTGCACGATAAATTTTGGGGAAGCTGATCTCCCAGATGCAGAGTCACAACTGCAAACAAACAAACAAACAAACAAACAAACAAAAAACGCCCTTGGAGATGCACATGACCAGTGAACACCCGGGGCCTCTGGCTATGAAAGAACCAGAACAATAATCAGGAATGCTCAGCCTCTGGTAACTGGTAGCATTTTCACTGTACAAATTCATCTTCATGTCCGCAGGACTAGCTGAGATCTCGTTTGATAAGCGAGGTTCAACAGAGAGAAAATGAAACAGTTCTCCTGTCTGTTTTCTGGAGGGTGGTATGCGAGGAATAAAGAGCACAGAGGCTGACTTGGGTTTGAAGGCCCTAAGTCCTGGAGATATTTAACTCCTCAGATTCATTTCCCCAACCATAGGTGGTGGTCCCGGGAAGCCTCCACCTCTGGGAGCTGTCCTTGGTGCTGGCCCTACAATAAACGGGGAGTTTTGAGAGCATACTAAGGGGTGTGGGGGGATGCTGGTCCTACAGTTGGGCTGGCAGGGATTCCCCTCTGCTGTATCACCTAGTAGCTTGGTAGTACTGAAATTTAACCTTGCTAAGCCTTAGCTTCCTAATCTGTAAGTGGGACAATATCCATGCCTTCTGGATGATGCTGACCATTGCAAGAGAGGGTACCGTAAAGCAGGTAACCCGTCTTTGGCCCTCAGAACATGGGGTATACAAGCCCACTGTAAATGCCTGGGGGCTCATTATGTGGGGGGGACCCCAAATGCTGCCAACTTCTCAAGGTCACCGTGGACTCCCAAGTGGAGACAGCTAGAGTCCTGTCATTCAGCAGTGGCAGCGCTAATTTCTGTTCTTTTTCGGGATGGAAGCTTTCTTTGGCTCTCTCTGAATATGTAAAGGAACAAACCCTCCCTGGAAGCGAATTATAAAGGAACAAAGGCAGAGCCATTGTCCCAAGACACCAGCACTACAGTGGGATTGGGCTGATAAAGAAAACAATCCCTACTTAGTAGCGGGAACTCCTTATCTGTTTAATTGATTTGCTTTTGTTTCTCTGAATAAAAGCCATTCCTCAGCAGAGGCTAAGCCCAGCAGTCGGGCAAGTTGACAGCAAAGGTTACTTAAGGATCAGCTGAAACTGCCACCTGCAGAATCCTGCAGGCGAGGAGCTTAGCCGCAGCTGATGACCCCAGAAAGGGAGGGTAAAGCAAGGTAAATCCTTCAGGAGATGCTGCACGTTAAGAGTGTCTCTTAAGCTAACACTGACCAGGAAAAAAAACAAAAAAACAAAAAACTATTGTTCTGTCTACACTGATAATGATATCTCTAGTTCCTGAAGTAGGAGGCCTGGATGTCCAAACCCTGTAAAACCTCATAAAATCTATGGACCACAAACCCTCTATGTCTTAGCCTGCCAGGCAGGCCTGAGAGCTCTGGATGTTTTCCATCCTGATACCCAACCGCTCCATTGAGTGCTCTGCTGTGACCCTACAGTATTTTTCTTTGCCTCCTAATATAATAGTAAGAGCTCCAACTCCCTTTTCCAGGGATGACCGGAAGGTAAGGCAAGGAAGCACTTGCCCTGGGCGTAACACGTAAGGGATTCTGGAAACACCAGTATCCAAGATAAATAATAGTCCAATGCCATGGTTTAAAAAGTCAAAATTAAGGCCAAATAACCCAAGATGAACAAAATATTTTTAAAAATGTAAATTAACTGGGCTCTGATGGGGCTGGGATTAGGAGGAGTGAAGAAGGTGAGTGGTTCAAGATGGTTAAGTCCCATCTTTATTTAAAATAGTGACATTTAGTTCCTTGTGGGTCAACTGCCCTGATTTCAAACTTCTTAAAAATATTGCATCAAAGTCTTATTTATATTGGTTAATGAGGTCTTGGGCTCCCCCACCTGCGTCACCTGCTCCTGCCGTCACCATCAGGAGTCCACACCTTATATGCAGGTCCTCACCCCAGTCTCGGCCCTGCCACTTGCTGTGACCCCTCCACCCCTGCCTCTGCCACCTTGAACTGAAAGAACAGAAGGGTTGGTGGAGGGCCTACCACGTACCAGACCTGGCGGGAGCATCTCCTGAGCAGTTGTCAGGGCCACGGGACTGAAGGTCAATGCTTTGACACCCCGTTAGTTTGTCAGCAAGAAAGGGCAGAGCAGAAGTAGTAGGAAGTTAGCCCAAGGTCATCGCTAAGTGGGAAGGCCAAGTCCAGAGATGCGACTCCTGAACTCTCTCTCCTACTGATCATTCTCTGCTGGGTCTTGTGTCGGACAAGCCACGCTGCTGGGTCCCAGCCAGGCCACAGGAAGAGATACAGTGACACATCTGTCCCTGAATGTCAAGGCAGGGCAGCAGGCATAGCTTGCAGCAGGACAAAGGCCCCAAGCATCAGGGAGCCCCCAGGGTGCAGATGCTGAGGGAAGGGGAGTGAGGGGGGGGGGGGGTCAGCTCTCCTCCCTTCCTGCTCCTACCGTCACCATCAGTCCAAACACCATAGCCCAGACACCTGTTTCAGCAGCCAGGGCCTCCCTCCCATTCTATAGCTGAGATCACAGCTCCTTTTCCCAGACCAGTCTCCCTGGCTTTATGAAAGCACAGAGCTGCCCTGCCCATTTTCATGGGTGCCTTGTCACTCCTATGAGTGGCAGTAATGCTCACCCTACACTGCCATAGCACTCCCCTAATAACGTTTTTTATTGAGCAACTAGCCTTTTTTTTTTTTATGCATTACTTTGTTCAACTCTTAACAAATCTCTGAATCTAGCTTTTATTATTATTATACGTGGGTGGTGAAATTGAGGCCCAGAGGGGTCAAAGATTTTGCCTAAGGCCACACAGCTCTGACTCCACTCAGAGCTGAGATTCAAATCCAGCTTTGTCTGACCCCAAAGCTCCTGTCTTAACCAGTGACTACGACCTATTCCAATCCCCTAGCTCATTTCATTATTTGAGTACTGAGGCATCTCTAGATGAGCAGCCTGAGGTTCAACTGTGACCTTTTCCAAGGTCACTGAGATACTCGAAGCCATGGTTAGACCTTGAGTGTGGGCATCACAATTTTTAAAGCTTCGTTCCTCCACACTGGACGTTACTCTTCATCAGACTTAGATGAACCAGTAAGATGAGCAGAATGAATGCACACAAGGTAAATGAGGGCTCACTGACCTGTGGTCCAGCTATTCCTGGAGGCCCTGGGAGGCCCCTGGGCCCAGCATCTCCCTGTAGCAGGAACAGAAGACAAGCAAACAAGAATGAGTGTCTGGAGCTCATAGCCAGAGTCATCAGCAAGCCACTGCCCTCGCACACCTATTCACGGATTTCCAGCGGCAATGTCCCTGCCCCCTCCCCCTCCATCCAGCATGTCTGAGCAAAGGGTTGTGGGCAGGTGGTAGTGCTGAGTGTGACTGTGCACTCATGGTCACAGCCCACAACTCATGTGGTGGCTGGTCCCCAAGATGACCCCTAGACCTCTGCTTCTTCCCATCTGGACAGAGAGGCAGTGTTAGGATCTCCAAGATGATGCATCGCAGTGATAAAGACAAATGTCTCCTTTTCTCCTTACTTTTTTGCCTTCTGTGCCTTCTCTCCCTGGCTTTCCTGGAAGACCTTTGTCCCCTTTAAAACCTGGGAGGCCAGGGAGGCCCGGGGGTCCTGGAGGGCAGTCATTGCACACATCCTGAGAGAGAGAGAGAGAGAGAGAGAGAGAGAGAATAAATAACAATCACTTATAAAGCAAAAGTGGCCCATGCAAATGATGTAAAAACAAACAGGTGGACTGAGTCATCACCGGGAGTGTTTGTGTCAAACTTTGCATATTTTTCTCTCTTAATCTTAGATTTTAGCGCTGATACAGCTGGATCATCACCTCATTTCTCCCTACTTCTAGCCAGCCAGACTGCTTGAGCTATTGCCCGCGACGGTGCTGTTAAAAGTGCACCACGATCTGTGAGCAGTGAAAAGCATTAACAGTACAGATTTAATGCAAACATTTAGTATTGTTACAAATAACATGTCCTGTTCCTAAAGCGGGAGACAGAACAAAGCTGGAAGCTGAGCTCTCCGTCTCCTGGGTTTGCCTAAGTGGTTTGTGAACAAAGCAGCAGAACAAAGGAAGCAACAGGCACACAGCCTCGGGATTTTCTTGCTGTGACAGGCACCGGATCTAACCACACTCGCCTGGCATTATTCTTTGTCCAAAGTAGGTATTTAATCGACGCTCCTGGGAATTGAGCTTTGCTCTACTTCTTTGAGGCAGGTGAGTGCTGTCCCTGGTGTGATTTTAAAGGCCTCTCGGCCCAGGGAACATGTTTTCTGATTTGTCTGTGTCGTCCCAAGACCTCACAGTTTGGAGCACAGTGTGTACGGAGCAAAACTCACTGGCTTGTCCACACTGCAGCCTGTGTCTTATCCCATAGTCCTGCGGTGCTGCGTCTCTGTCATCCTCCCTCCCCTCTTCTTGTGATAAATGTTCGATAAGATAGTATAGAGAAGGCACTTAGAATAATGTCAGATTATTCCTCGCACAGGCTCCTCAATTCACATCTGCACTTGGTGCAGAAAAAGGACTTGTGAAGCCCCCACTGTTGGGATCTGGGCCTTTCTGCTTTGAGACCACAATGAGTTCTTATCTTGAAGTGTTCAAGCTTAAATGGTGTCAATTAGCACAAAACAAAGGCATTAACCGTGGCCTTCGGGATGCTCTGCTGCAGGCATCTGCACAGGCCTGTGGCAGCTGCACTCCCTCCTATGGAAGACCATGTTGCAGGTGACTTGGAGTTCATCTTGGTCTCTAACTCAGGATGGAGGGGTTTTTCCATCACAAAAGTGGCTCTGAATGGCCGCCTTCCTTTCACCTGTTTCTCTCCCGTTCAACCTTCCAAGAGTCTTTAGTGGCCTCCGACACCAAGATGCCTTCCTGATTAATTCAGACTGGGGACTGCTTTGGACTCCTGCTCCCACGACCCCAGGAACTCCTGCACTGGCCTCACTGTCCACGTACAGCTCCATCCCATCCCCACCAAGCACAGAGAAGGTGTCAGCTCTCAGAAGACAGAAGGAGAGTTGCTTTATCTTGACTTGCCCAATCCAGAGCAGAGCAGAGGGCCTCCCATGGAGCAGGAGTTCAACACAGGAATGAGCCAGCCGACCCAACCAACCAGCCAATTGCCCTACTGATCGCCTGATCTTTTAGTGTCCTGTGTCATCTTCTTTTAGTGGGTGGTTTGAGAAGCTAAATGAATATTTTTTAGAGGCTGGGGAGTGCCACATGTTGGGGTATACAAAGCGAGGGTGATTGCTGTTTTTTTGTTTGGAAGAGTAGCAGAGCGGGGAGGAAATCCCTTATCCCTGGACCTTCTCTTGTAGGTCTTTAAAATGAAGGGCATCCATGAAACACTGCGGTAACAGGTGTCTGATGTGGGGAATGGGGCTAGCCTGGCGGCAGCAGGAATTCCAACCACTGGGATTTTGCTGGCATTAGAGGACACAGTGGTGATCTGGAAACCATTCTTCATGGTGGGATCCATACCATTTAGACGCTATATCTGTGTAATATAAAGTCTCACCACCTATTTCTTTCCAATTTCTGGAGGGCTCTCAGCCTGGGTCTATCTTAATCACAGATTCTGTGTAGCACTGTTCCTTGAAGATGAGCCGTAGCAATCACCAGACGTGCAGTGTGGGTGGTGGACTTACCGCACCCCTAGTCCCAGGGTCCAGGGAGCACAGTGAGACCAGCCCCCAACCTGCAGTCCCACCCACGCTCACTCTGGCCGCCCAGCTCTTAGGGCCCCCAGTTCCTCCTGACCCTCGGCTACCTCCAATGCCTTCAGATAGACCGGGTCCTGCTTGCAATCAGACCACACCGGAGCCTCTGCCCCCGCTGGGATCATGACTTCACTCCTCTGAGCCTCAGCCCTCTAACCCGTGAACGGAGGACCTCAAAATCCAGTGAGAAATAAATGAGGTAATGAATGAAAAATGCCCAAGGCCATGCCTGGCACATGGTGACGGCACAACAACCTTGGCGGCTAATCCGCCATCGTGATTTCCATACTATTCCTTCCTTGAACCTGTTGCGTGTCTCCTCTGCCGATCGGATGCCCTTGCTCATCAATACTGTGTGCCAACTCCTCTACTTAACAGAACCGCTCCGGCGAGTCACTCAATCCCTTTGAGTCTTTTGCCCCCTCATAGGGTCATTCTCCTTCCTTAGGGGATTATTGCAAACTCTAAATGAAACAGTGCATGCAGAGCACCTGGTGTGTTGCAGGGTTCCTGGGGCGGAATCTATAAATGTTGATTCCCTCTGGTCTCTGTCTCCTTTTTTTTTTTTTTTTCCTAAGATGTTTTCATCAAACCCAGCTCACCGGGTTGGTAGTCAGCATGGTGCAGCATACCAAGTAAGCGCACTCCCACATGCCTACCGAAGGGAGGAATGCCACAGTCTTTGCCACGTGAAGAAAGCAGCTGTTGCCCTTCAGGAGTAGAGATAACCCCCAGGTCATCTTACCCAACCTTTCACCGGATACCCGAGACCTCGCTGCAGTGCTCTTCCAAAGGGCCCTACAGCCTACCTCTCATACCTCTAGGTGACAGGCAGGCAGCTCCCCACCCACCTGTACTTGCTCAGGGATCCGGTCGGATGCATGAAGTAGTCAGGTGACAGAGGGGTTAAGCACAGAGGGTCTGCAGTCCGACACGTGGTGGGTTTGGTCTTGGCTCTGCCACTCTCCAGCTCTTACCTTGAACACGCGCCTGCCCCAGCAGTGCTCAACCTCCTCCCTGCAAAATGCAGACTTAACGGTGCCCACCTACTGGGTCGTTTGTGAAGATCAGATGAAATAATGTTCATCCCAGGGAGCCATCTGATGGAGACATCCTGAGGATGACCTCGCTGGGCACACAGCCAATTGCAGAAGTTTCTTTACCGGGGACTCGGGAGATGAACTTTCTACCCAGGCAGTTTTCCAACTATCAGAATGAAGCATGGGCTGCTATAAAATTCCTTGGGGGCAGAGATAAATATTCTGTAATGAAAAGATGCCTTCTCAGCAAGGGAGGGACCTGCCACCAGACACCTGGACCAGACCAGCAGGCTTCACCCTCCATCAAAATGGCAGCAGCTGACTGTGGAGCAGGGAGTGATGGCAGCAGGCTCTGCCGACCTGGGCAGACCCACTGGGCCCCGGGCAAAGCACAGCTCCACGGGCCCAGGGAGTCTTGGGTGCCACCCTGAATGTAGGTGGCCCCTGTCCCCTCTGGGGTTCCCAGCTGCTCTGAAGAACACAGCTGCATCCCATAGCAGGTAAGGAGCACTGATTGGACTAAATACCTGTCTCAGTGCTATAGCTGGAAAGCATGAGGCTCCCCATTCCTGTGGCAGAAAGACTGGCACGATCTGGGGTTGAATTCTTTGCGGCGGAAGGGCAGGGCTGATGCAAACCCAGCTCCTTCTAGAGCAACGGGATTATGAGAACTGATTTAGGCTAATAAAAGCTTCCAATAAACAAGGAACTTAATCAATAGGTAATGATTTCTTGTCATGCCCTCAACGATGAAAAAAGCTTTCTCTGGTCAATTAAAATCAGGAAAGACTTTCTCCTCTTCCTTTTTTTTTTTTTTTTTTAATAAAAAGTACAGCTTTCCACCCAGGCATCTCAATGTGTACAGATATAAAAAGTCTCAGGCTTCTCCGAAAAGGTTTTCTCCTCTCCTTCGTTTTGCTCCCTCGCTCTCAGGCAGGGAATCCTGTGCTTTTTTGACACCGCCCAAGCGCTTATTCAGAATGCAGGAGGTGAGGAAGGAGCTGATCACACAAATGCCAAGTTTCACCCTAAATTAAGACAAAGGCTTGACGCAGAGCCAGCAAAAGCGTCGTCCCTACGCACCGCAGCGGGACTGTTCTTTCTGAAACACAGACCCTACCCGTCTCTCTTGCTTACAGCCATCCTTGGACGGGCACCTGGGCACCTCGCTGTCCTCCCCCGATCTCACTAGAGGGGTGCCCCGCTTCTCAGAGAGCCTTTTGTGCCCATGGACAAGGTCAGCAAGTTCTGGAAACCAGTGAAGTCTGCACCCACATCCGGTCTCCTTCCTGGCCAAAGGGCTCAGCAGCGGCCTTCACCTCCCTGCCCTGTGCTCTGGCCCTTGCACCAGCAGGATGCACACCCAAGCCATTTGGCTCTGCCTACGGCCCCCTTTGTAGAACACGAGACAGCCTTGTGCGGGGTTAGTCTCTGAACTCAGTGAGCACCGGGCGGCCTTCCCAGAAAGCCACTCACCCTCAAGGGCTCGCGTTCCTGGCACACAAAGCAACGACACAAATAGTACCAACCTCGCAGAGTGACCGTGGACATCAGGTAAGGGATGCACACCATGCATTTAGCACAACCCTGCACACAGAACTTTCAGGGAGGATGGAAACGCTCCATATCTGCAGTCCGCCAAGGTGGGCTCTAGCCACATCCGGCTATTACATACTTAGAACACAGCTCGTGTGACCAAGGACCTGAATTTTTCACTGTATTTAATTTTAATTGACTTACACTTAAATTAACACATACGGCCAGTGGCTGCTGGATGAGACGGAGGATTTAGCACCTCGCCGGGCACACAGTGAGCTCTCAGCAAACAGGGCTGCTGTCATCAATACTCACACACAGTTGTTCAAGCAAAAACACCCCGCAACTTATTGAAACGTCCACACTCCCCACCCCCCATGTCCCCACCATCGCCATTTCCAAATGCATGCATGTTGACTGCAGGCTTTTTACCTTAACCAAGAGATTTATGTCCCCTGGAGACAGCAGTGAGGAGGGACCCTGCCAAAGTAAAAATAAATGAACAGATGTATACACAGGCATGCATACGGTACATCCCATCCTTGCTCGGAGAGCACAAGGCCTTCAAAGTGTACGCAGGATGCAAACAGCCCTGTCTACGCCCCAAGCTGGGGAAGCAATGGAAACAAGCCACTTCTGAGGCAGCCACCGTACAGGCTGCCATTCCTAGCTGTGTTTGACCAACCTCAACCTCCTGGTCCCCAGGCTCCTGTGGTGTCCCCCCCACCTCCCCACCAAGTCCTGAGAGATCGTGCGGGTACTGTGGAAGGCAAAGGGGCAGGTTGTCCTGGATGCCCCCAGATGGCAAACGGCTGTTGCTCTCAGCCTAGTATGACTTTGAAGCCCCCTGTTCAGCTCTCCCAGGTGAAACGGCATCCTAAACCTCACCCCGCATCATACGGGTTGAAGGTGTCTAACTCTGGGGAAGAGAGTCACAAAGTCAAGAGTGGTTACAAAGCCTCCGAAGGTATGCAGACGTCTGCGGGTCACCAAATTCACAGTCAAACCCCCTGAGTTGGAGTGTGCTGTGTCAGCACGATGGCCCAAGGTGGGGGTGGAGGCTGGGTCCCCACCAGGGTATGAGAACACACAGCTGGAAGGAAAGCAGTAATCAAGGCAGACCCTGAAGGGAAGGGGGGGTTCTGGGCAGAAGCGGAGTAGACTGCCAGGGTGTTTTGCAAACTTCTACATTTTGCAGCAGACAGAGAGAGCCAGAGGATTCATTCTCCAGAGGAAGGTGTTAGATTTTCCTCTAGAATATGGGAAGCCTGGGGCTGCGCGCGAGCGTGCAGTGGCTGATTTCTCCTGATTCCGTTGACATTCCGGCTTATGAATTATGAATGGACGCCGGCATCCTGGGGATGCTGAAACCAACACAATTTTCCTGGATACCAAACCCCATTTCCTGACCTCCTCCCCGCCGCCCCAGGGCTGCTGCTGCACCCTACGGCTAACCAAAGCCCTGTGACCGTGGCATCAGGCTGGCTTGCTCAGGACACCCTTGGTAGAGACTGCAGGTGCGTGCGGGCCCTCTGTGCACCCTCTGGGCTATGACACAGGTGGACACCCGAGATCGGGACCGACAGACGTGGATGGGCAGGTGCCGAGGCGATGCCGACCCCGCAGGCCAAGAGCGAGCTCTGCATGCACCTGCTACCACCGAAGCCCAGGGCCCCCCAGTTCTGAGCCAGTCCCTCTGGAGGAAGGCCAACCTCTGCAATATTGTTTATTGAAACTTTAATTTTGAAGCAGAAAGAGGAGGTTTTATCCTGAAGCCTTATGTTTTACCCTGGGAAGTTAATAACCATGGAGGATCTATATTGTTCAAATCAGGATGGGACCGTGCTGTGGGGCCCCTATAGGTTGGGATGTTTCTGGGCCGTCATGGGGGTCCCCGGTATCACCAACCGCACGGCCAGCAGCGCTCACAGAGGCTGAGAGGCCAGCCAGGGAGGCTCAGCCTAGGTACGGTGTGGCCTTGGGGCACAGTTTTGTGAAGGTCTTGTTGCACCCCGTTTCCGTAAACCTCACGGGGTAGCTGCAGGATGCACAGGGGCCTCTCAACTCAAGGTGGGACCTGCCGGGCGGCCGTCCACAGAGCCAGCGGCCCCTCTGGGCCCAGGCCAAGCCTGCTTTTCCCTGCCCTGTCCTGCCTCCCTGGATCCCTGTGGGCTTCACCGTCAACCCATCCACTGCACCAGAATCCCTGCCAGAGGCTGCGCCTCTAGGGGCCTGACTCTCTGCACGGGGATTCCCAGCCCAGGAATTCTGGGGGCGCAGCACTGGAGAAACCCTCCGGGTCCCCCTCTCTACCCCGAGGAGCAAGGACTGTGTGGTACAGGCTGAAGGCAGCGGCCAGGGGCGTCCAAACCCACTCACTCCAGAGACTGGCCCTGCTCGCTCCTGACGGGTGACCTCTAAGCCCTCGGATGCTCCGGCTGCTGGGGCTTGGGTGAGCTTCCCTCGTGGGCCACATGTCACGCTCTTACCTAGCACCTGCCACCCTCTCTCATGCATCCGATCCCAGGAAACTGCAGGGGGGCTGAAGTGCTGTCCCCACCAGTTGGCCCCGGGGCGGGGGAGGTCACTGGAGGCCCTGGGCCTGGTCTCCCTGGGACTATTCCTGTGCATTTTCCTGTGCCAGCCGTAACCTGTGTCCTCCCTCCGTAAGGAACAGTCATCGTGATGGAACAGTGCTCCTGAGTTCTTAAGAATCCTCCCACGGAGTCCTCCCAGGGAATCATGGAGCCTGAGGGTGTCTTGGGGGCCCCTGAAAAATGCCTTATCTGACCAGCAACAGCAAAGAGACCCTGAGAGCCGCTGGGCTGTACCTGGGACCACACGTGGGCAGTGTGTTCCTTTAACGGTGCTCTATTTCTTCCCCCTCTTTCCTCCCTCTCTCCCTCTCTCCCTTCACACCTCACAGGTGCGCAGCCATGGGACAGTCCTGGTTGTCCACACTGTCGGTGGATGGTGCTGGCTTCTCTTTGCAGAGAGGTGTCAAGGCCTAGCTTCAGCAGAGGTCCCTGGAACCACCGTTTAGCCTCTGCTCTGAACCTCGGTCCCCCCGCTGCTTCACCAGGGCCTTGCCGCAAAGCTGGCTCCCGTGGAGGAGGAGGGGAAGCGAGTTGTCCCTAACCTCTCACTCGACCCTTCACTGGTCCCACAGGTAGGTCCCCTGGTGGGCCCAGCAACCCAGATGAGGTGCCCATGGCTGCTTGCCTGGCTCTCGCAGTGGCCAGGCTTGCAAAGGAGACTCTAACTCTTAGGCTCAGCTTGAGGGAGAGCTTTCGCCAGGTGAGCATCCTTGTTTCAGAGCTGGACGTATGGTCGGTCCCACAGGGGCCTCACAGTCCCCACTCCTGACGCGACCATCTCTGCCCTCCTGGGTAACGTCCTTCAGTGGGGACCAGTCTCTCCCGTGTCTGCATTGCCCCCCACCCTGACTGCTCATCCTCACCGTTCCTCCCGTGGAGCCCACCCCTCCCCACATCCCTTGATGGCCTGGCCACTTGGCCCAGCCTTGGGGCTTCTCTGGCAACAGCAACCTAATCAAGAAGGCTAAACATGCTGCCCAGGAGGGAGCCCGCAGGAGCTTTGGGCTGGAGCACCAAGGAGGGAGCACTTGGGACCAGCCATTTCCCTGCAACCCCACGGCTTCCACGGTTCCCTCAGGAGAGGAAACAGTTTCTGCCACTGTGTAAATAAAAGTGGGTGGGGGATCCAGGGCAGTGATTTCATCCTGGGACAGGGGGAGGAAATGGACCATTTACACTGTGATGTACACTGGGGACCATTTGCCCACCCCCAGACCAACTCCCTACCCTTCCTTGTCCTGTTCCAAGCTGGGGAGGCTGCTCCCTGGGAGCATCCGTGGGGCTCACTGCCTGCAGGCCTTGGCTGAGGCAGATGAGGGAGGCACTGTTAGGAGACAAGCTGGGGAGGAGACCCTGCTCCTCCGCTCAGGCCCTGGCTCTCTGGCAATGGCCTCGCACCCACAGCTATAGCCCCTCCCCACCCTCGCGCTCTCACTCGGCACTGGAAACAGGCTACGGTCCTGTCCGCCTCCCATTCTGGCTTATCTCTGGGCCCCCCAGCATCTCAGATCAGCCCCTGCCCCATGGCTCTGTAAGAAGTCCCTCTTTCAGCCTCCCAGACCATCTGAGTTGTGCTTTATTCCCACTGGAGCCCTGGCTGGGAGTTAATATTCATCCAGAACAGTGAGATGACATACAGGCTTGCCAGGAGGCCCTCTTTCTCCCGGATTTCCTGGTACACCCTAAGAGAAGAGAAACGTGAAGCATTAACTGTGTGAAGCACATCATCCCGAGCCACTCTGCCCATGCCACCCCCCACCCCACCTCTGTGTCCACCAAGGGTAACTGGGTAGAAAAAAGATCACCCAACCACGAAGACTGGTATCAAATAAAAATGCATGGCTTCCAGTCTCAGCTGAACCCTCAAATGTTCCCAGAAAATAGTCCACTGTGGCCAATAATTTAGAATAAGCCACCTTGCCTGTAACTCCTACTCAAAATGCAACACTGAAAACAGTGCCTGCACGCTGAGCGTGCCCCTGTGTGTACACACACACATTCTCTTTTTTTTTTTTTTTTATGATAGTCACACACACACAGAGAGAGAGAGAGAGAGGCAGAGACACAGGCAGAGGGAGAAGCAGGCTCCATGCACTGGGAGCCCGACGTGGGATTCGATCCCGGGTCTCCAGGATCGCACCCTGGGCCAAAGGCAGGAGCCAAACCGCTGCGCCACCCAGGGATCCCCTTTTTTTTTTTTTTTTTAAATTTAACACACACATTTTCTTAAATTGCCAGCATCCTTCTCTAAACACAGGTGGAAGGCCCAGCTCTGAAAAGAGGGCTGGGTATAAGGAGGTCACATTGAGATTGGGGCAAGGAAATGAGAGAGTATGTGGACAGGTTGCAGAGGGTAACTTTCTCCTCTACAGTAGAAGCAAGGAAGGGAAGGAGAAGGTGATTTAGTGTCCCCGCCGAAGTGGAAACTACGGATGGAGAGATGCGTGTCTAAGAGAAGTAACTACGGCTGAATGGCGCCGGGCAGCTGTGCTTCGTAGGAACTCAGCGCTGCCAGCCACGCATTGGGTCAGAGTGTGTGGTGAGCAACATCCGTGTGCCTGGCACAGGGGCCTGGAGATGCCTTAAGACATACGTTCCCTCTCCTCTTGGAGCTCAGCTCTATCTAAGCAGAGGCCAGGCACGGAGAGAAGAGATGATTATCACTGCCACAATGTGGGAAGGGGCGCCATCCTCTGTGAGGGTCGGGTAAGTCTGTGGATTTCCCCCTGAAGGAGGAAAGCCTTTGCACAGGGATGGGTCAGGAACAAGCCCATGGACAGCAAGTCCACGGCGGGCGCTGGATCTGAGCAGGAATGGCCTGCTAAGTATGTAAGGAAGTTGACCAAAAAAGTGGGAGGCGCTGCACACAACATCTGGGAGCTAACGAGGTTCTGAAAGCGTAACACGAAAGCATCAATACAAAATCATAGCTCACAGGCAACAGAAGAGCAAAAATCTAAAAGTGTTCCCGGGGAAGGGGCAGGGATTAGTGGAGGGTTTCCTGGTCAAGAGAGGCTCGCAGGTGGCGGAGGTGGGCTTCCAGGGGAGTCTAGAAGAACCTCAGCTGAGCATTGCTCTTTACTTACATCCTGGCCAGCTGGTCCCTGGGGGCCGGGGAATCCGGGTAAGCCTCGGGATCCCTGAGGAAAAAAAGAAGGTAAGACACTTGCCAACAGTTTAAGCAAAATCAGACCCCCCCTTCCTTGGCAATAGTTGGTTCTCATTGTACAAATGGCCTGTTACTATGAGGAATCTGATATGATGTGTGTGCCAAGTGCCTCTGCTCAGCTCTTACTCACGTCCCCAAGCTTGGGGAGGTGGGTGTGTTACACACACAAGGAACACTCCAGAACACCTTCACCGTGAGCCCTCCTGCCCAGGCCCCCGAGCGCAGGCTCCTTCCTTGAGTGGAAGGGTCAGTGCCTGCAGTGAGCTCACCATGGCTCACCCCTCTGCGTCTGGTGGGTTGCCAGCCAGCTCCCTAAGTTAAAGCAGGCGAGGCTCAGTGCCCAGTACTTAGAGGACATTTATTATTTTTTATTAGAAAATTCCTCCCATTCTGTTGAAAATTTCTGGACGATATCAGGAATTCTCACAAATATCTTTCACTGCGGATCCCACCTCCTGTAGGATTCTTCCTTCCGTAGATCCGTAGGTGGGAATCAGTAGATCTGCGCTGGCAGGTGCAGGGCCTGGGCCACAGGGCTGCTCTGGAGCTAACCCTGCCTCTCTGTGACCTCCCAGGGGTCCCCTGCATGACAACCCCTCCAGGGGAGCCCCATCCCCTGTATTATCCACCTTATTGCTCCACTACAGCAACTTGCTCTGAAATCTGATGCCTCTCAATGAACTATTCTGGGCCTCCGGTTCCTCATCTACAAAAATGGGTATTAAAACTCATTTTCTTGGTTTAGAAATCACTTGAGTACAAATTACTTGAGTGCACTGAATTTTACCCATAAAGCATGTCATCATAGCTGCTAATCTGCAGCTCCTCTTGCTCTGGGGTAAGTTTATAGAAATTCACATTTTCCTAGTAAATGCATACATTCTGCTTATCATCAATGGCAGCTACTCCTAAGAACAAATGTTTCCTGAGAGCTTTCCTGTTGCTTCATGGCATTTAGCCCAACAGACCTCCACAACGGCCCATGGCTGAACATCCCCACTTTACAGACTAAGAGAGATCCCCCACTGAATCAGGACAATGCGGCTGGGGGAGGTGAAGCCAGGATTCAAAATTAGTTCTGCTGGTAATTAGATGAAACTCATCACACCCTGCTGTCCTTCTGGGGTGCCTAGATGCCAAAAAAAGCAAAGCCTGTCTCAGTCAGCCCAACTATAGCAACGGGCATGTTGGATGAGAACGTCGCCCATGCCCTTCCTACTTGTACCATTCCAGAGGATATGCTTATATCCTACAGGGTCTGGACTGTTTAATGGCAGGGATTTGCAGATAGCACTTGAGTTTGGCCCTTCCACTTTAAAATTGCTTTAATTAAAACAGGATTTCTCCATTAAGCCCAACCCTTCGTTTTACCCATACTGTACCGGGGGCCCTTTGTCTCCTGGTGGTCCAGAAGGGCCCTGAGAAACAAACAAACAGAACAAATAAGTCAAGTCAGAATTAAATGTTTCTTTAAACGTGCTGTCGTGTTTATTTCCAAGCCAGGTCTTGAACTATCCTTGAAGGAGTAGCTAACTCCCCCGACCTGCAAGCCACGGTGATACCTGCCCACCCCACCCAGGAATTCTGCACAAGGAGGTCTTCCCAGAACTACCTCCATCTGCCCCTGAATGGGTACCATCCTATCCTGGCACCCACTTGGTTCCTGATACCCGGGCTCATCTCCAGTTTGTAGCTCGGATGCAGGGTGGGAATGAACATCCCAGCATCTTCATATGGTGCCTCCCTCCTGCTTGGGACAGTCTGGGGGTACACTCAGGTCCAGACTCCCCGGCATGGCCTGCTTTGGCTGATATTGCAATGGTGCCCCCCAATTCCTAAAAGGGGGTATCTCTCTCTCTCTTACATATACACATTTGGGTCTGCCCTCTAAGTCCTCAGTTTTGAATTTGGCTTCTAGAGATTGCTAAAATGTGGCCATTGATTAAGGTATTAGCGTAGTTTTTGGTCCTGCCATGACTGGAATGTTCCCTTGCCCTGAGTCTTCATTATGCTCTGCTTCTGCTCTGCTTTTCTACCTGGACACATTCTTTTCACACTTTGGTTCTCAGCTGAGGTATCACTACCTTTGAAAGCCTTCCCTGGCTCCTCCCAGGATGCTTATTAGAGGTGGTCCCCTGTTCCCTCCATGCCTCCCATCCAGGATGCCATGCCTCAGTTTGCCATCACTTCTTGGCTGTCTGTCCTCCCCACTCAATGACCATGTGCCATGTGGTTGGGTGAGCACTAAGCTCCTTGCTCAGCACTGTCTCTCCAGCACCCAGCACAGTGCTGTCAGGGCACTGTAGAGCACAGCAAGTGGCACTCCATCAACATTAAGATTTTAGAGCATGAGAACTTCAGAGTCAGGTATAATCACCCCCCATTGTCACTGATAATCAGAGTGAGGCCAGAGAGACTAGGACCTGCCCAAAGCACAGTAGGAGTCACTCGACAACGGGGTTAGCCCACCTCCTGCTCAGTCTAGCGTACCCTACATCTCCCTGCAGCAGAGCCCAGAATTTCCCCAGACACTCCCAAGAGGAAGAAAGAGCTTACACAAATGCATAGGTTTCTGGCAATATGAGCCAGGTAACCTAAAAGTCTGCTTATGACATATATCCCAGAACTTTCTGATAAAACAGAGGAAGCAGCATGTTAAGTGCACAGCTGAGCACTTAAAGAAAGGAGGGGAAGTCTCCAGAGGTCTCAGGTCAAGCAGATAAATCAAGCAGGTAAGACAAGAGACTCCCTTCCATCTTGGGTCTAGTTGACTCAGAAGCCACTTTCAAAAAAAAAAGAAAAAAGAAAAGAAAAAAAAGAAAAGAAAAGAAAAGAAAAGAAAAAAAGAAAAGAAAAGAAAAGAAAAGAAAAGAAAAGAAAAGAAGAAAAGAAAAAGTAGCCACATTCTATTACTTCTCATTGGCTTCATCCAGGTGTAAGTCAACGGTGCACATGGACCAATGCACACACATCTGAGGTTTGCTCTTTTCAAAGCAGCTGCCTATTGAGACTGAACCCATTCTCCAAGCAGAGGACTGAGGAACAATTGGTTACTGCCAAGGGGAACACTGCCAGGTCACCTTGGAGCCCCCCTTGGTTCCAGATGAAACTCCATGATCTACCTGAAGCACTTAATGTGTTCCTTTGCTCGAGCTCCAAATTCCTCTCTTATGTCATTTAATATAAAATCCACTTATGAAAGGTGGATTCTGTTGTCAAAAAGGCATCCATTTTAAACCTTAGCTTTATCAATTATCAGCTGTGGGACCTTGAGCGAGTCACTTCGTCTCTGTGAGCTTCAGTTCTCCTCAAATGGAATACAGTGCTAGACGGCCACCTTGCCTTGAGTGATCAGAAGTCAAAAAAGATGCTCTAAGGAAAGAACCAGACCACTCAGCCTGGCCCATCCCCACAACTATTTTGTCGGTACACTCTTAAGAAATATCAGAGTGTTGGGGCGCCTGGTGGCTCAGCTGGTTAAGTGTCTGCCTTTGGCTCAGGTCATGAACTCAGGGTCCTGGGATTGGGCCCTGCATGTGGCTCCCTGCTCAGTGGGGAGTCTACTTCTCCCTCTCTCTCTGCCTCTTCTTCTACCTTGCTCCCCACTTGTGTCCTCTGATCTTTCTTGTGCTCTTTCTCAAATAAATTAAGAAAAAAAAATCCAAAACAAAATATCAACGTGTTGAGGAGAGATCCAATAAATGGCATTCCTAAGCTGAAGCCTAAACAAGTTTCCAACAACCACAACCCTCTTTCCCATGATTATGCTCGCTGACATGTTTGCTCAAGAGCCACTTTATCCCAATACACAGATCTTGGCCTTTGATACCATTTTCCACCAGAAGGAAACACAACTCCTTGGAGAGATGACTGATTCCAGATCCAGACAAGAAATGTATACAAACCTAGGGCACCTGGTCATTCCAAAGAACAAGAACACTATCAAAGTCTGCTGGGCTTGTGTCAAAGGTACTCAGGGTCACTGAGATGAGCTCCTACTGGCAACAGCTAAGACAGCCTGCACGTCAAAGGGATGGATAACTGGACTATATTAAAACACATCAAATGTGTTTGAATCCATGAGTTCAAAATTATTGATGAAAAACAAAACACCTAATTAATCATTTTTGTCAGATGCAAGGGAATCGAGTCTTTATTTGAAAGTAATTGAAAGGAAAGACTGGAACATTCCCTCGTATCCTGCCTTCCATATGAATTGTACCACTGGGTAGGTCGATTGTAATTGAGGGACCTCTCCTCCATCTAGAAGTATTTCAGCAGATACATAAAAAAGAATTGGTAGAACAAGAAAGGCATCAGTTTGCAACCCTTGATGTGCTAATTGATCTAAGCACTGCACATCAAAGAGTGTGAACATCACAACAAGAGAGACCACCAGACACCATGTGCCTCCTAATGGAGGAACACACTCCCTATGAAGTCTTGCCAAACACATCAAGCCTGAATCTGATCAAGGCTCTAGGCCCAATTACGGATGTATAAGAGACAGAGGGACAGAGCAATGTGTTAAATTACTAAATTAGCAAATTCCAGACTCGGGGGAGCTCTAGGAGGCCAAAAAAATAAATAAATAAATCATCAATAAATAAACTGAAAAAGGAAAGAAAAAAATAATGGAGGGAAAAACCTATATATTTATTGAGAAAAGTTTTAAAGAAATCAACAGGGGCACCTGAGTGGCTTAGGGGGTTAAACATCTAACTCTTGATTTTGGCTCAGGTTGTGATCTCAGGGTTTGTGGGATTGAGCCCTGTTTTATGTTTTGTGCTGGGTGTGGAATCTGTTTATGATTCTCTCTCTCTCTCCCCCTCTGCCTCTCCCCACTCTCTTACTCAAGAAAGAAAGAAAGAAAGAAAGAAAGAAAGAAAGAAAGAAAGAAAGAAAGAAAGAAAGAAAGAAAGAAAGAAATCAGCCAATTACTATCTATATTTGGGTCTTGATTCAAACAGGAGAACTGCATAGGCATGACATTTATGGAATAAATAGAAATCCTACCACTGACTGGATATTTGATGATTTATTTGGAATTGCTTTGGGGAGTATAATAATGAAACCCTGGTCACATTTAAAAGTCTTTACCTTTTAGAAACACACTGGAATTATTTACAGATACAAGGACATATGTTGGGGATTTGCTTCAAAATAATGGAGAATGGTGGAGGGTGAAGGGGAAGCGGAGGCCTTGGATAGGGATCCTGGTTGACAGAGTGATGTGTGGCTGCATGGGGTTCATTTGGCTATTCTTCCAAAATATTCTTTTGGTATATATGAAATTTTCCTTGATAAATATAAGTATATATGGAGTCTGTGTGTATGTGTGCACATGCTATATACATACACACATATAGGCACACATGCACACACACACACCCATGTACCCCTGCACTTCTGTCCTTTGCTGATAACTGCAGAAAATGGAAATTCACAAAACTGAAAGCCCCAGGGGGTTCCAGATATGCTAGGTACTCCCCTCTTTCTCTGCTATGCTGCTATGCTAATGGCACTGTTTCCCTCCTTTGAGGGTTGGTCATCTCTCATTCCTTCTCCCCACTGACATACCCACCATGAAGGTGCATTTTCTGCTCCATGATCTTTTATCTGAATGTCAATACGTGCCAGGCTCTGTGCTGGGCTTGGGGGAGGACGCAGGTGGGCATGGAGCCAGTTCCAGGAAAGAAAACCACCCCTTTAATAATGGGGCCTCAATGGGTCTGGGTTGAGGGTCACCAGAGCTGCTGCACCCACCTGACTTTGGGGAGGCTTTACCCAGATGGTGCTGGGTGAGAGAAGTTGCAGAAAGAAGCTGATGGGTTTACAGGCAGAGGAGGGACAAGGACGATTCTGGTAGAGGAGAAGTCAGACTTCGTGTAAGAAGAACAGGTTCCTTTCTCTAACATGGAGAATGCCAGGCGTCTGCAGCCAGAGCTTCCAAGGACAGCCAGGGTCTGTCAGGGTGGGAAGGGCCTGCAGTGCCCCTCAGGAGAAGTCTCCAAGACACTGATGAGCTCAGATCCGGGCTCTGGCGTGGAGAAGATATTGGAGAAAGCCAGGTACAGAGACCAGGTTGGAAATCCAGGAGGGAGGTTAAGAGGGAGGCCGAGTGAGGCCAGAACCAGAGCCTGGCCCATTGTAAGTGCTCAGTAGGCCACAGGAATTAAAATTAGCAACAGAGATTAAAAGGAGGGCTCCCAATCAGAAGCAACAGTGGAAATTTATTTTAAAACTTAACTGTCATCAACGAAAAAAACCCCAAGACTTTAATCTAAACAGCAAGAGTGGAATACTCAGCTCCTGGCCATGCACAGAGCCCTGGGGTCTGAGGGGTGACGTGCTATTCGTACCCTCCCCACCTCTTCCACCTGCTGCCCGTGGGGCCTCACTCTGCACGCAGAACAGGACGGGAGTGCAAGGCAGTGAGCAAAGCCCTGCACATCCCCTGAGCATCAGCTTAGCGGCAGCTACCGGGAAGTGCCCGGTGTCCCCAAGCAGGGCCAGGTAAGTGGCCACACGGCCACACCCAGTGCTTTCAAGGGAACCTGGCCAGCCTACTTCTTGGGATGGCCTGACCTGAGCCGCTCCCTGGTTCTTCTGACCAAAGGGATCGAACCAAAACCAAGGAACAAAAACCAACGGCCACTGAAATCTCTAGCCTGAAGCCAATGTGCTATCGTGTGTCGGCAATATTTTAATAAAGAAAGAACCAGAGAACAAACGCTAGACGGGCGAGTCATAGCTCAGGGGCCAAGTTGCGGGGAGAGGACGCTGTCCGGGGAGCGGCTGGGAGCACGAACTGGTCGCTTTCGCTGCCCTGCCCGCCGTGCGTGAGTGCAGGGGGCCCAGCCCGAGCTCTGCCACAGGCCAAGGGTCACTTCAGGCGAGTGGTGTCACCTTTCTGTCTCCTTTGACAGGAAAAGGAGAAAAGGACCTGCCTGGTGCGGCTGCCCTGCTGGCCGTCAGAGAGAGACGTCAAGACAGGGGAAGGAAAGGTCAGGCGGAGGATTTTGACGACATCGAAAGGTCAAAGGCACGGTACCAGGCGTCACTGGCAATATTATCCTGTTGTAGCCTCCCAACAGCCCTGCTGATGCTGCAGAAATGACTGGCTTTTGACCCCCAAAGAGAGTGACAGGACCAGAAGGCCCGAGTCTCCGGGAGCACAGCCGTCCGTGGAAATGCGGCCCTTGCTGGCCTCCAGCTCCCGGCTTCAGGGAGGCTCAGTGGCTCCTTTGATCTGCCCTCAGGCCTAAGCTGGATCATTTTTAAGCGTTTAAAACCTTGCTAAAGGAAGATCAGAAGCAACCTGGAGATTAAAGGGATTTTTTTTTTTTTTAATGTCTTGAAGCAAGAGGCCAGAACTCCCGACAGCTGCTTCCCCATCCATGCCCCTGGCCAGTGAAGGCACAGGGGCTGGCAGGGAGAGCAGGGCTCCCTTCCAAGGGGTCGGCACAGCTCCTGGATGCCAAAGGCCTCGGAGCGTAATGCCACGGGAGGAAGGACGCGAGGACGAACTCCTAAGCTGCTCCATCCTTCGTGGAAATGAATAATTCTGCTCATCCTGCTGACGCCACAGGGCGAGCGACACAGGCAATAGGAACTGGTTTGGGAGGAGGTGGGGAGTGATGTGCGGCCCGGCCCTGGCACCAGACTAGCTCTAGTCACTCTACCCCGTGAAGCTCAGGCGGTTTCCCAGGAGAACAGTGATGTAGCAGACGCTGTCGGCGCCCCTCTCCAAACACCCGGACTCACAGCCACCTGGCCGTGTCTTGGGCTTTCCGCAGCCACAGGAGGACCCTTGGGCGGAGGACCGGGCAGGCTGGGAGCTCCTGGGAGTCAGCCCCCCGGGAAGCAGCCCTCATCCACTGGCCAACAGGAGTGGGCACGTAAGCACTCCACCCCCCTTGCCACCACTCAGAGAACAATTCCACAGCCCTCCACGCATCCCCCGGGGTGTCTGTGGAAGTGAGGCCTGGGCATCCACCCACCATAGAAGCCTGCTCATGAACACACCCTCCCTCACTCCCCTTTCTTTCTGCACAACCCAATAATCCCCTAAATGGTGATTTCTGGAACATTCCCTTGCCCTTGGATCCTGTTCTCAGAAGAGGCTTCTGCAGAATCTGGGCTTCACCTAGTGGTAAGGCAACGTTCACGGGGCTATAGGAGGTGGTGGTGTGCATACTTCGACACCTGGCACCCAGCCATACACACACCACTCGTGGCCCTGTTCCCACAAAGGGGTAGCTGTAACCCCAGCGAGCCCACCCGCCCCGGGCATCAGTCCCCACCCCCACCTTCTTCACCTCCTCTGACTCTCAATGCACCCCTGCATCCTCTGTGCAGATTCCCAGGCCATCAGGAGCCTAGGCAAGGGGCCAAAGACAAGATTTATGAAAATTCAGTAAGGTTTGGTCCACTACGGAAGCTTGTAATAAGTTGGAGTGGAGGAAAGACAATAAACAGTTGATTTACGGCCCCTTGGCTGCAGCCAGCCAATTACTTTTCAGGTGGAATCACTTAGGCATGAACATATTTCACGGCTGATGTTAGCCAGCCCCGAAGCAGGAGGTGGTGTGGAGAGTGTCCTCATCTGCTAACTGGCTCTCCGATTAAGGGTTTGACACAGTGAGTCCTTAGGGACAGACAGGGACACATAGAGACCTGTTGAGTGACAGAGGGGCCTACATTCAGCCTGCACCTTCACTTATAGAAAGTTTTCTATGCTAGGGGGTAATTCCTGCGAGATGCAGGATCCTCACTCCAGCAGATTAGCCCCACGAGGAGGAGGAGGATTTCACAAATACCAAAGTCTGAACTACTGTGTGTCTTCACTGCATCTTTTGCCATGGTGTTCCTTCCAGTTACCAAAAAAGCTGAAAAAAAAAAATAGCCAAAGACAAAAGACAAAGTTGATGTAATGAGGGAGGGTTTGCTCTACCTGAGAATTTCTATTAAGAAAAGCAGATTAAAATTAGATATTCCCAAGGGGATTCTATACGCTTGCTCCATGGTTTCTGGGGATATTTGGGAAGACAGGTGTCCCATCGCTAGGGGTGTAATAGAAGACAGGTGGTTACTTCTGGTGGGGAGTAAATAAGGCAAGACAGGAGCAGGGGGAGAGAATGGGGGGTGTCCCCAAGAATTTCAGGGACAGAGTGAGATGCCCGACACCAGCGCTGGGATGAGAAAGGACCCCAGAGGGAAGGAAAGGGGGTTTCTCCCTGACAAGTGATATTGTGGGTAATAAACTGGATTTCCTTTCAAATTATTTGAGAGACAAACGCAGAGTGGTGCTCCTTTAATTATTTTTGGTGGTTGTCTGCATTTCCTGAATGCAAAGCCAAGCAGAAACTGGGGTCATGTGCTGCTCTGGTTTATATTCATGTTGCATTGAATAGGGACAGAGTTATGTTGCCGTTGTAGGGTAAATGATGCTAACAGCAACGACAATACGTGGGTAGTGTGGACACCGTGAGGCTTAGCAATAGCATTTGAAAAGGACTGAGTGACTGGTTGGCGGGCACTGAGGGGGGCACTTGACAGGATGAGCACTGGGTGTTATTCTGTATGTTGGCAAATTGAACACCAATAAAAAATAAATTTATTATTAAAAATAAATGAAAAGGACTGAGTATTTGAGCTTCTTTTAATTAATTGTAAGACAGTGCTACAGACTGAATGTTTGTGTCTCCCCTAGATTCTTATATTGAAATCAAATCCCCCTTGTAATGGTATTTGGAAATGGGGGCTTCCAGAAATAATTAGGTAATGAGAGCAGAATCCTGGTGACTAGGATTAATGTCTTTACATAAGACACCCCAGAGGAGTGCCTGGGTGGCTCCGACAGTAAAGCATCTGAGTCTTGATTCCAGCTCAGGTCATGATCTCAGAGTCATGGAATCAAGCCTCACATTGGCCTCGGTGCTGGGCATGGAGCCTGCTGAGGATTCTCTCTCTCTCTCTTCCTCTCCGTCTGCCTCCCTGCCCTTGTTCTTTGTCTCTCTTGAAAGAAAGAAAGAAAGAAAGAAAGAAAGAAAGAAAGAAAGAAAGAAAGAGAAAAAAAAAGAAAAAAGTCAATACGATTTTAAGGTGCATTATCGATGGACAGTGTGTCCTTAGCAAAGGAGGGAGCAAACCAGAAGATGCATTACCAGGATTGAGAAGTCCTTGAATTCTGAAGGCTATCATGCACTGAAAGGGGGCAGGAGGTGTGCTCTTGTGATACAAAGGGAAGAATCAGAAGCAATGGGTGGAAGACACAGAAGACTATAGTCCTATTCTTGATGAGAAAAAATTTCCAATAAATGTCTGTTCTCTACGGAAATAACTGTCTCAATTTCAAAGCCAGAGGTGCTTTCTTTGAAAGAAGAGTGTCGTCTATTTCTAGAGATATTCAGGTAGACTCTGGTTGAATATAATAGCCATCTTCAACTTGGACGGTGGCCCGGGCATCCCTGGTCCTTGCAATCTCTTATAACCCCTAAGGTCACCACCTTGAGGAAGTCTGTAGACTCACAATGTCCAGACTTAGTCATCACACTGCCGATGCGAGCACCACTTTCCGGGATTTCATTGTGGGGACTGTATTAAACTTATGATTTAATTTATGTCCTCACCTGTATACTAACTGGAGGCAGAAGGATCATGAACTCATTTTGTCTAAAATACACAAAAGCATGCAATTTCTCCCACATCCCACGCCTTCCCCCAGATAATTCAGTTTCACTGGCTAGTCCTCAGATTTGCAAAAGTTTGGCCAGCAAGTCATTTTTTTTTTCTTTTCTAATTTTAATGAGTTTTGTTCTGTCCTCTTTCAATCAGACACGTTTTGGTCTCCCAAATGCCTTATTCCCATAGGAAATACACCAAGTTTTAGCACAAAGAAAGCCAGGGGACAGGCCTATACCCCAGTGGACCAGTGGATCACTAGGTTAGCTGGAAAGGGAGGGTCCTTGCAGGAAAGGCTCAGGGAGCCAACAGGGAGTGGCTGTGTGGCCTGAGGGTAGGGGAGGACATTCTGGAAAAATAAAGACTCACAGGAGGGCCAGCCACTCCGATGCCTGGGTCGCCACGGTTGCCAGGAGAGCCAGGGATCCCAGGTGCACCTCGGTCCCCCTAGAGAGAGGAAAAATAAGATTAAGAGGTGAGTTCTGAGCAGGACAGAACCAGCGTACAAAGGGAACTGTCCTGGCTGTGCTATCCATTAATGCCCTTCCTGCCACCTGGACGCCGCGTGTCCCTCCACAGTGGCCTACCAGCCCATCACCCACCCAGTCCACCCCCCACAGGCATAGCCACCACTTGTGATCATGACCTTTCAAAGCTTACCATGCCCCAAACTTGACCATAGCTCCAAATGTGGTTATAAGAAGATGATACCCCTCCCTGTGACCACAAATATTACTGTTTTCTCCAGACCTCATCATGCCCCTGTCCTGACCACACCTCAGATTTGACTATGTACCTGCATTTCAAATCAGTTCCCCAATCAATGATAATCTACCAATAACTTGCCAAGTCCCCCTGTTGCACAGGCCACTTTTCCAGGGTCTGGAGAGCAGGGACAACTGAGCTGTAACAATTACCTTCGCACACAGCGGTTCACAGAGTGTGGTTTTCAGGCCTGTCCTCAATACCTAGTCACAGTTGACTCAAGATTATGTGACAAGTTCCCTGAGCTTTAGTTTCTTCACAAAGGGGAGGTAACAACAGGAGCCTCCACGTCAGCGGGTGGTGTGATCCTGAAGCAAAGCTACATGCATGAGCGCCATCCTGACAGGGAGCCTGGCCCAGCTCTCAGTGCCAGGCAGATGTTGTGGCTAATGCCCCTCCTCTGTACCTGTCATTCAGGACTCTGATGGCAAGAGTAAAAGGGAAGAATGTCTGTTATTTCCTGTAGAAGGAAGCTGAGACTGAATCATACCCTTATATCCACAATTTCAAAATCCTCAGCCTCCAAAACCAAGGGCTTATCCTAACCCATTTGGCAGCAAAACATGCCGGGATCTGACATGGGCTATTTATTTATTTTTAAGGTTTTATTTATTTATTCATGAGAGACACATAGAGAGGCAGAGACACAGGCAGAGGGAGAAGCAGGCTCCCTGTGGGGAACCCGATATGGGACTCGATTCCAGGACCCCGGGGTCATGCCCTGAGCCAAAGGCAGACCTCAACCACTGAGCCATCCAGGTGCCTGCGGGCTACTTATATATAACCTTCAGGTATCCCAGGGTGTCTGGATGCTTACACATCGCTGTTGCATCAATATCCAAGAGTCTGGTTAGGAGTGCTGGCCCACACACCACAGTCAGTGTTGCACGGATAGTTTACAAATTGCTACCTTTCCAATTCCAAAATAAATCCGGCCCAGAACACATATGGCCCTATCAGTTTTGTGTGAGAGACTGTGCACCTACTAGGTCAGCCAAACTCAGCCCAGCCTAACATGAACCAGTGGCTGATCTTGCTCAAGCTATTTAATATCCCCGGGAGGCGTTAACTCCTATGACAAATGGAAAGAGCATTAGAAGGTTGGTGTGAAGAGCCAGTGATATAATGCACAGCAATCTGATCTCAGGTGGAACCTGACATTGCTAGGCAACACGTTGCTCATTAAGGTTTATGTTTCTAAGCATGAAAAAAAAAATCCCATTAATAATCAGCTTACCTTCTAACCATCATTTCAATCAGAAACCTTTACATTTGGACCTTTAAGAAAAGCAATGTTTTGGGGCACCTGGGTGGCTCAATGGTTGAGCAACTACCTTCAGCTCAGGTCATGATTTCGGGGTCCTGGGATCGAGCCCTGCATGGAGGCTGTTTCTTCCTCTGCCTATGTCTTTGCCTCTCTCTCTGTGTCTCTCATGGATAAATAAAAACTCTAAAAAGAAAAGAAAACTCATGTTTCTTTTTTTTTTTTTTTTTTAATTAACTTTTATTGGTGTTTAATTTACCAACATACAGAAAAACACCCAGTGCTCATCCCGTCAAGTGTCCACCTCAGTGCCCGTCACCCATTCCCCTCCAACACCCGCCCTCCTCCCCTTCCACCACCCCTAGTTCATTTCCCAGAGTTAGGAGTCTTTATGTTCTGTCTCCCTTCCTGATATTTCCCAACATTTCTTTTCCCTTCCTTTATATTCCCTTTCACTATTATTCATATTCCCCAAATGAATGAGAACATACACTGTTTGTCCTTCTCCGATTGACTTATTTCACTCAGCATAATACCCTCCAGTTCCATCCACGTTGAAGCAAATGGTGGGTATTTGTCGTTTCTAATTGCTGAGTAATATTCCATTGTATACATAAACCACATCTTCTTTATCCATTCATCTTTCGATGGACACCGAGGCTCCTTCCACGAAAACTCATGTTTCTAAGAGGATTAGTTTTGCTGGAAATATGACTGTCGCCTGGATGAGTACCTAAGTCATATAGTTGTGCAATTAACGCTTGCTTTTTATTTATTTCTAGCAGAGATATGGGCTCCCGGACCAAAAAGAGGTCCATTTCCAACCCTCTGTGCTGAGTTCTGAAGAGAAATCTCATTCAGGGGAAGTGGGAGGGCTGAGGTTTAGGAAGGTCTCACAAAAGACATCAACCAAACCCCAAACCTCCTTCCAGTAACACTGTCACTGACCCTTGTCCTTGCAGGACCACCAGGGCCATGTTTCCCAAGAGCCACAGCACCCCTCTACCTCACCCCTGCCTCTATAGATAGGCCCCTCCTGAAATTCTCTTTGAAGCCCCAGATGGTACATTGTGTTTCTTTAGGAAAATGTGCGGTGGCTCATTCTGTGAAGTACAAGATGCTTGGGGCTGCTAGGAAATCTAATTTGTATGCAGGGGGAAGTCAGGAAGTCCAGAAATGAGGCAAATACGGGAAAATGTGTAATGAACGGAGGATGAACACGCTCCTTGCTGCAAGCCAGTCGCATGCACACTGCGCCAGTGAGAGCGCCGTGTGGGAAGATTTCAAATAGGCAGTCAGGGGACTCTGTCCAGTTTTAGGGCAATGTCCACCTGGTGCTGTAACCCTGGGTAAGTCCCATAACCTCTCTGGAGCCTTAGGACCCTCATCAATGAGAAAGAAAGAGAACATTCTGCCAAACTCCCATGTATCTTAGGAAGACCCATTCAAAAGGGAAGAGACTATTGAACATTGAGGATTACAAGTATATTATTACCACTTGATCGGAATTAGAAGACCAAAAATAAACCAAACACACACAAGTGCCAGCGGAATCCATATCCTTTTGCATCTCAGTTACTCTTTAAAATATTTAATGTAGGTTTTCTTCTTATCACTTTCTGTTTTAGCTTGGCTCCCCCCACTCCTCCCAAGGCTGTATCCCACATGCCAGCAAACCCTAACGACTGCCAGCTAAACCACGCCAACCGTCCATGTTCTAACTTTCCAAACACCGAGCCATCAAAAAAGACCAATCGTTCCACTCCCATAGACCCACCTCTGCTTGTTCTCCCTGCTGTCCTCTTCCCCATATTTGCGTAGACCTTCATTAATCTTAACACCTTACTCTCCCATTGTGTCTGTCTGATCCTCTCATTTCTATGTACGCATCCTCAAAGTATCCATTCATTCATTTATCCATTAACTGAACAAGTATTTGTCAAGTCCTAGAATGAGTCAGACCCTATGTTGGGTACAATATTGATATACTTTTTATTTTATTTTTTTTTATTTTTATCTATTTATGATAGTCATTCAGAGAGAGAGAGAGGCAGAGACATAGGCAGAGGGAGAAGCAGGCTCCATGCACCAGGAGCCCGATGTGGGATTCGATTCCGGGTCTCCAGGATGACGCCCTGGGCCAAAGGCAGGCGCTAAACTGCTGCGCCACCCAGGGATCCCCTGATATACTTTTTTAAAAAAAGATGTATTTATTGGAAAGAGGGAGAGAGAATGAGTGAATGCACACAAGGCAGAGGGGCAGAGGGGTGGGAGAGAGAATCTCAAGCAGACTTCTGGCTGAGCAAGGAGCCCTTGTGGGGCTCAATCTCACAACTCCAAGATCATGACTTGAGGGGAAATCAAGAGTCAGCTGCCTAATCGACTGAGCCACCCAAGTGTCCCCAATATTGATAGACTTTTGCGTCCACAGTGCCCAACCTAGGACTCGGCATCAGTCCCAGCTTTTAATTGCCATTTCCTGGAGTGCCAGAATGATAGCCCACATTTTGGTCAGGTACTACATTTTGCCTTTGACCTGAAGTCAACTTTTTACAGAGGAGGAAGCAAGACAGAGCCAGGGTGGAGCAATCAGCCCAGCCTGGAATCTGAGTCTCTGACTGCTAGGGAGTTGTCTGGCTTCTTTCCTGTGTTTATGGCCCATTGTGATGCTAACATTTTCCCAAAGCAGCACTTCACAGCTTAATGAGCTGAGACTTTTAGCAAATAGCCCCAAGAAAAGAGAAAAAAGACCTTAATGCTCTGTCAGCAAAAGTAAAAAGGTTCAAGATGAAGGAAGAAAGGGGCACAAGAGCTGGAATCTGTGATACTGACTCTAGAAAATATTTTGGCTGTAAGACTTTCTGGGCCAGTCCAACAGTGTCCAGAGAAGAAATGTGAGTACATGTGGGTTGTGGAAGGAGAATGACATCATTTCTTCCCACAGGAGCCCTCCGGGAGTTAAATATGCTTCACTTACTTAAACAGAAAAGACCAGAGGGTCTCCGACAGAATAAATCACTTGCTTCCAGTCATCTACCCTGTAGGTCACTGAGCGGGGATCCTACAGATCCCAGCTCTGCATGAAAGCAAAGCGTAGAAACAAGTGCCATGCAAGAAAAGGAAAGATGTTTTTAGAACCTTCCTGTGGTTATGAGTAATTAGAAAGTGGGTGGCGCTGATGAAAACCTTTGTGTGGCTCCCCTCCTTCCCACAGGGGATTTCCTTCAGCACCTTGGACAGCGGGGGGGGGGTGTCACTCAGCAGGGGCTCTCTCTAGTTTCTCTCTCCATCCCTCCTTCCTTCCAGCCCAAGATCAGCCCATTCTTCAGCTAAAGACCTCCTTGAATTCACACTTACCTTCCCAATGTCAATGAACTATGGAAATCTTTACTTCTAAGCCACATTCTAACTTACAAACATATACGGTATCAACACTGGAGTGGGTCATCTGTTTCCACGCCTCACATTGTAAATAAGAGGAAACATTTGGCTAAAGGGACAGCACGACTAACCAACCCTAAGTTACCTGTCTTGACACTAGTTGGTCAGTTGGACCTCAGGTCAAGGCTCTCTGCACTCCTGTCTCCAATGTGCCTGCAGGGATGGATGAGGACTCTAGATCCCCACCTTCTTGCTGCAACCCTAAAGCTGAGTCCACAGAGTGATCTCATAGTAAGGGCCACTAATATTTGTTAAGCATGTATCTATGACATCACGAGTTAGGCACATATTTTTATTTGTATTCTATCACTGTTTTTTCCCCAAACTCTGCCTGGGAGATAGATTTTATTGAACTCATAAATAGTTATCACAGGGAAAGGGCATCTTAAGGCATTTCTGGTACCCTCGCCTTCCTTTCTTCTAAGAGGCTGGAAGCTGGAAAATTGAGACTACAGCCAATGACCCGAGGGGCTCACCGAGTCATGGCGGGGTGGGGGAAGGGGGTCTCAGATACAGGCCCCAGGCTGGAGGTGGATCCCCAGGGCCTTCCCGAGTCTGGACCCCGCCTCCTGCTCCTCTCCACACATGCCCACTGCTCTAGGCATGTGGGACTATTTTATGTGCCCCTAATTTCAGGAAAAGTTGTTTCTAAGAGTTTTTTTTTTTTCTTCAGAAAATAGGAAGTTGCTATATATTTGCTCACATCACTCTGAGAACACTCCCATTTCTTTTTACTTTGACCATAAACAACAAAATCACCAGGGACCCACATGAGTGGCCCTGACCTCAATTGGTGCAAACTTAGGAGGCTTTCAGAGGCTAGCTGCCAGAATGGGAGAAAGCCATGAAGCAAAGAAATGTGTGTTTTTTCTTAAGTTTCCATTTATTTATTTGAGAGAGAGAAAGCCAGAGACAGAGCCTGAGTGGAGGGGGAGGACGGGCAGGGGACCCTGAGCAAGGCAGGATCCCATGACCCCCGAGATCATGACCTGAGCTGAGGGCAGACGCTTAACCTACTGAGCCACCCTGCAAAGAAGTTTTTAATGTAGAAGCAGCAAGTTTTTGTGAGGCCTCAAACTTCTTATCCTGGATATTACTCTAAATGAGCCTTTTACATACAATGTTAAAAAGCAACATACTCTGTGGTTCTCTTGTTGAGATCCCAAAGATACAGCTCTAGGATAAAAAGGAAAAAAAAAAAAAAACCCTCTCCTACCATTAAGTGGATGGGGACCTGGGGTTTGGAATAAAGTTTCCCATAATAGCGGCATCTGTGGCTTCCAGAATCACCGAATCCTAACTAAGGCAGCTGGGAGGGATGGGGATGTGCCACAGAAAGTGCTGGCTGACTCGGAAGGTGGCTCTGGGGTGGCAGGCAATGGCATGAAGGCCCACAGGAAGAATTCTTAAAATTCATTTTCATAATAAATACACGCGAGTAAAAAATATGATGATATGACATTTTAATGTGATTTTGAATATGTATGTTAAATTAAGGCACACACACACACCCCAAAAAAAAAAACATTCCAATGCCCGTCATTGACAAGCTCACCCACATTCTTAAGGTCAAGCACATGAGTTGGCCAAATCAGGTTTCACTGGATGTGGTGCGCTCCCGATATGTGCTCATTTCTGAACGCATTCCATGTCCTGCCTCAGTGTCTCCTCCCGAGTGAGCACCCCTGCAGAGGACACCCTCCTCACTCTTCCCCTTCCAACTGCTACGTGCACTTTAAAATCAGGACAAACATCACCTCTTCCAGGAAGCCTTGTTTCATCAAACCAGGCTGGGCTGGGAGCGTCCTCTGAGCTCACTTGTGACTCCAGCTTCCCTCTACCCCAGCACTCGTCTGCTTCTGTTTGCTTCTCTATCTGCTTTCCCCTCTGGCCCTTGAGCAGTTGGAGGGCTGGGAACACGTCACATGTGTCAGTGTTGTCCCACGGCCCACCTCAGTATCTGACACATGGCAGCAGAGTGGGTGGGCAATGGATGCGATCATAAATGCACTCACTGGCCATCGGAGCAGCATAAATGAGTCAATGAATGAATGGTTCAACATAAAGATACCTTCAGGGAAGCGTCCCTGGTCACTCAGGAAAGCGCTCTGCTGGGGGCACCTGGGTGGCTCAGTCAGGTGAGTCTCTGCCTTGGGCTCAGGTCATGATCCTGGGGTCCTGGGATGGAGCCCCTGAGTCTGCCTCTCCCTTTCCCTCTGCCCCTCCTCTGCTCCTACTCTCACTTGCATTCTTTGTCTCTCCTTCTCTCTGATGAATAAATTTTTTAAAAATCTTAAAAAAAAAAAAAAGAACAGCCCCACTTAGGCAAAGCTACGATTGCAAGTGAACTGAGGGACAGATGACCAGATGATTACTGGTAGTTACCAAAACTTTCCCCTTGCCCCCTGGGCACATGGCGAGCCCACAAACCCAGTTCCCCCTGCTGTCGGGGTCACGAGGTGGGGGAAAATGAATTACCACGTCCAGCTGTGTCCTTCATTTTCCACTGCACCCCAAACACTGGTAGCAGGCTCAGGTCCTAGATGGTGGGACAGTCATTGCACCGAGAAGCTGTGGGTCCCTGAATGGCCATGTGGGCCCGAGCTCCCCACCCACCATGACCCCCGGTAGGTAGGCTTACCGGGAGTGACACATAAAGGTCTGATGTGTTAAGCATCTGAAATTTAGGGATCACCTGTTACCGCAATTAAACTAAAAATACAAAACTGCTGATCTATTGCTCCACCAGCCACATAGGCCAGTGTCTTCTGCAACTTCGTTTGCCAGCAAGCATTTATTAGGCACCAACTGTATGACTTCATACATGATTTCAGCCTCACGGCTCAGAGCCCTAGAGTCTTTAGTTAAGTAGAAAGTGATAAACTGAGGAATGAGGAAGTGGACTGAGGTGACCAGAGCAGCTTTACAATGAAACTGTGGCCGGTCCTTTTTTTCAGGACAACCCATGACATCCCAATGTGCTTGGATGTACACTTACCTTGATTCCTAGAGGCCCAGGTAATCCAGGTGGCCCACGGAGCCCCTGAAGAAACGAATGATACAAGGACAACAATGAGACCACAGATGAGCGTTTGCTCATCCACCCCAAACCACGCTGTGTGTACCCTACGCTGTGCGCCCAAGTAGGACAAGGGTCTCACTGTGGCCTGCTGTCTGCAGAAGAAAGGATCATTTTTGAGCTACAAGTCTCATGTTTGACTTCTGCCTCTACCCCCTACTGCCTCTCTGTGACTCTGAGCAAACCCCTGTCTCCCTTAGCTTGCTTTCCCACTCAAGATCTTCTACAGGCTCCCACAAGTCCGGGCAGGACCAGGCCTCCAAGTAGAGCTCACGGATTCCAAAGCCTGGTGTCTTTCTTGTTTACCATGATCTCAAGACCTGGGAGGGCCAAAGAGAAAAGCCTTCAACCTCAGGCTGAAGGGTTGTACTTGATGCAGATGCATGGCCAGATTTAAAAAAAAAAAATCACAATTCTACATGTGGATGTATTGGTGGAAAGCCAGTGTGAGGGAAGAAGGGAGGGTCCAATCCCTTGTGGGTTCGCGGCCAAGCTCTGGGACTTTGGCTAGTGCTTCACCTCCCTGAACCTCATTTTCCCCATCAATCATGTGTGGTTGGTAACACTGCCTTGGTCTGAATGCCTGTGTGGGTCCCAGGTTCATATTGTTAAATCTGAAGGCCCAACCTTGAAGGTATTAGGAGGTGGGGCCTTTGGTGTTTAGGATGTGAGGGCGGAGCCTTTGTGAATGGGACCCTTGTCCTTGTAAGAGAGGCTCCAGAGAGACTCCTCATCTTTTCCATCCTGTGATGACGCAGCGAGAAGTGGGCATTCAGCAACCCAAGAGGGCCTTCCCCTGAACCTGACCATGCGGACATCCTCAACGTGGACTTCCAGCCTCTACTAGAAGTTTAGAGCCACTGAGTCATGGTATTTTGTGAGAGTAGCCTGAACGGGCTGAAAAAAAGAAGTACTCGCTTGTCGGGGTAGTTGTGAGGATTCAGTGTAGGGTGCTTTAGTGCCTGATGCCATAGCTAACATCATAAATGCTCGCCGAGTGCCACAGTCTACAGATTTATGTGTATTCTCCTGCTTCATCCTTGGGAGCCCAACCAGTCTCTTTAATTTCCCCTCCCTTTTCGTTTCCAATGCTGTCCTGGTCGAATGGGCACAGAAGCCCCTGGACCAGACACTTACCGGCTCTCCGTCTTTTCCCTGTCCGGGGGTCCCCGGGAGCCCAGGAGCCCCGGGATCACCCCTGGGGCCAGCTGGCCCTGGACTCCCTTCTTCACCTGTCGCCCCCTGGAAAGAAAAGGGGACAGTTTCCGGGATCCATGACGTGCAGAAGGCAAGCTTTGCAATGGTGAGCCAGCCTGAAGGGGGTCAGTAGGTGTCCAGGTGATGCTCCGACTGTTCTATACAATGTACATAGTACGCTGGACTGGGTCCCCCCCAAATTTGTTATCTGAAGTCCTAATCCCCCTCAACCTCAGTTAATAAATAAGATATCTGCAGATGCAATTAGTTGTTAGGCTGAGGTCATAGGGAAGAGGACAGCATTTGATCCAACAGGACTTCTGTCCTTGTAAGAAGGGGGGATTTGCATACAGGTAAGTAGAGGGAAGGCAGTGTGAAGATGCAGGGGACGGCAGCCGTCAATAAGCCAAGGAGAGGGTTCTGGAACACATGCTCCCCTCGTGGCCCTCGGGAGGAACCAGCCTCCCGATTTAGGACTTCCAGACATGGTGAGAAGGGTCAGGCTGGGTGTTTCTGTTGCTTAAGCACCCCCGTGAGTGATGCTGTGCTACAGGAGACTTGGCAAGCTGATACAAGGCGGAACTTGAGAACGGACAGGACAGGACATGAGTGCTTTTCTAGTCCAGCGTTGGATCCACTGCAGGAAAGCATCTGGTGCATCTCTTGTGGGGAGGTCCTCTTATTTTTGCTTGAATTCCTCCAAGAGCAGAGAGCTCACTACCTTCCTAGGCCTTATTCCTTTATCGGGCAGCCCTGTTACATACTTTTTCTTTACATTCAGCCAAGAGCACCCTCTCTGGAGTCTTCCAGACACATGACATTCAAACTTGGGGAGTTCCCAGGAGAGACTCTAATCCGCCTCTTCGCACTGTAGGTCTTGAGCAAGGAACACAGCTCAGGGCTCTGAAGTGGAGGGAGGAGAGGGATGCAGAGACAGCTTCCAGGTCCTCAGGAGGGAGGGAGCTGGGCTTTGAGCCTGCCCTTGGCAAATAATGTTCACCTTTCAGACCACAGGGTCTCCAGCCCCCTGTGCCCACCTGGCTGTGGAGTTTGTGCAGCACCACATGAGCCACAGGGGCTCCGCTTCCCCAAGCAGGACTCCCTGGGGGCTGAGCTGTGGTGTGAATGCCTGCAGACGGACCCTGAAGGAGAGCTGGGTACCTTAAGGACCAAGAGCAGCCAGAGCAAGGGCACCTGTCTGCGAGCCTAGGGTCCAATCGGCTTCCCCAAGCCTCAGGTCAGCCAGCGGACACCGTGAGAGGCAGAAAGAGCATGGCCTGGCTGCTGGGCTTCCGAGCACTTTGCAGGGCATTTGGGGTTCACCTCCCCATGCAGCCCCAGCTCTGGGCCCTCGGCCTGGCCTCTTGCTCAGCCACAGAGAGGTGTCTGGCTCCCTCTAGCGACACATGTGCCAACAGTCCACTGATTTCCTGGCTCTGGAGGGGACCCTAAAACCTCCAGCATCTTGGTCACCGCCTTCTCAAGGCATCGACGCCCTACTTACGGTGTGTCCAGAATAGAGCGCAATTTTCAGACGTGGTATAATCAAGGCGCAGCAGATGGGCCGGGGTTATTTTTTCCCCTGGCTTCATCTGGGTGCTCTACTTTTATTACCGTAGCCTACGACGGCATTATCTCCTTTCAAAACAAAAATTAGCACCTGCACCGCATGAGGGTTATTCTTGGGCTTATCATCAGCCAACACTCCAAAAACTGAAGATACGTCCCACAGGTTGGCTGACCGTTTTCCTCCGCGATAAATCATTTTTCCCCAAGACACAAATTCTAAGATTCAGCCTCCCTGCCAAAATGCAAATGTACCATCTATTCTTGTTAAATTCTGCCAAAATAGAAAGGACAAAATGAGGCCTCCTTTAAGAGGTTCTGGCTAACGGGGTCTTGAAGGGATTCCTAGAGGGACATTGAGGCACTTGCGCTAAAAGGGGCCCCTGTGGCCGTTCCGCCAGGTTGGAGGGACACCTGTCCCCGGATGTGACACTGCTTGCAGGGGGGGGGAGACGGGCAGCGATGTCCACACCTGCTTGTGTCGAGCCCTCTGATGGGTTAGTTCTGTGCTTCATCATTATAACCTGCCACTGATGCATCACTGTCCTCATTCCACAGATGAGAAAGTCCAGGTGCACAGAGGGCGCCCGAGACCAGGCGTCTCCTCCACACGGGCACCCCGACATTCAGGTGGAGTGTGTGTGGTCGGGGGTCGCTGTCCTGTGAGTGTGAGATTTGGGGGAGAACCCTATTTCTTCCCACCGGAAGCCAGCAGCAGGCCCTCAGCCATGAACCCCAGACACTTTCTAAAATGAGGGTGAAACAGGATTTCCAAAGGCTGGGGGGCTTCTACCTCTGTCTGTGGGGTGTTGGTGTCCTGGGGGGAGCACCTGTCTGTCTTCCCTCTAATACGCGGATCTCTTTCTCAAACTTGGGAAGACTTCCTGTTTGCACAGAGGAGTGAGATGCATGATACGTCGTCGGTGCATCGAGTTGAGAGAAAGCAGGATTTGGGGTCAGGCCTTGCTCTGAGAGGTGGGGCCATCGCCTCGCCTCCCAAGGCCTCCTCACGCTCCCATCTGTTCCCCCAGGATCCATCTGACTCACGGGTGCTGGGAGCCTGCCAGAGGTGGCTGCATGGCCTCTCTCTCCTCTACCTAGAAAGCCCCTTCGGGCTCGGGTGCCCTAACCCAGGCCTGAGCGGCTGGGCCTCCGCCTCCACGGCTGCTCAAGAAGCTGAGGACGGATGCACATGCTGAGAGCAGCCAGGCCTTACCTTCTCTCCACGCTCTCCGTCTTTCCCAGGTGGGCCTCTGATGCCAGGGGGGCCCTGAAAAAAAGACAGGTTATGCACATGGTAAAGTTCATGATGGCCTGTGGTCCCCAGAGAAGGGGTCATACGCCCTTGTAGCCACGGCTACCCTGTCCCCATGGGCTCCCCATCCCCGACTCAATTCCCCATCTCCTCCCCACCGGCCTGAGCAGCTCCTCCTTGTCTGCTCTCCTGCCCCCAGACTGAGCCTGGTTTGCGTGCCCCGGGCTGTGGCTCTCAGAGGGCAGGGCCCGGCCTACACTGGATACCAGGGAGGACGAGGGTGACCTAGAACATAGGCTCCACATCCAGGACCTGATCCACCCGTGTCCTTGACATTGCCTGGGGGTTCACTTTGAGACAAAGCAAAAGAGCCATGGGCCACCCCAGTGGGGAAGCAGAGCAGTGAGGGAGGGGAGGATGGCGGGCAGCTCTGGGAGCTGGTGCAGGACGCGCCCTCCGGGGCCACCCCGGTAAGGAGCCGGGGCTTACCCAGCCCTCCCCTCAGGCCTGCCTCCCGGGGAGCTCATAACCACCTGTCCTGTGGCTGCACTAGGTGGTCTCGGAAAGGAAAGCAAGAGAAAACTCTCGGGCGAAGGAATGCAGGGTTGGCAGGCATGGGAGCAGGGGGAGGGACGCGACACAGGCCACGTTCCAGCAGCATCTCTGGCGACCACGAAGGACAGGATGACTCACTGTCCCTTGTCCCTGCATCTCCTCTCGTGTTAGACAGAAGCGGTGAGAACAATCACCTCCCAGGGTCAAGGGGACTCAGTGAATTCACACGCATAAAGTGCTTGGAACAGATGCTGGCACGTGTAAAGGCCCAAAATTTGTCCTCCAAACCCCTCTAATGATCCGCACAGGCTGATGGGCAGACGGGCCGGGCCCCAGCCAGCTTCAGGTGGACCGATTCTCTGCTGCCCTGAGCTAGACACGGTGCTGGGTGTCTTAGGGCGGGATGTCAAAGCAGGAATCGGTGTGGACTGTGGCCTTCAAAGCTGGCCGGCCAGCAGACCCCGGGCCCCGCAGGCGAGGACTCCGCACGGCGGGCACAGGGGGACGTTAGTGGCCACCTGGCCAGTCTGCTCTGTCCCTTTGAAGGTGAAGAGCTGAGGCCTGCAGGAGTGGCCACAGAGGTCACAGAGCAAGCCTGCAGCCAGGGCCGTGCTCATCATCCAGGGACCCTAAGCATCGGGATCCCTACAAACCCCTTAGGTTTGCCCTGTGTCTTCGAAAGGCAAACTCTGAGGCTGACTCCAACATCCCCCGTGTGTACAGGTTTTCTGCAGTTTTCTGCATTTTCTAACACTTTTGTTTACCCCCCGGGCAGGCCTGATGAGTGCGCTAGAGCCTTAGGCTGGGTAACCTTCTAGGTGCCCTTGTCTGGGATGTCCATTTCTCCATCTGTAAAATGGGAGCAAGGATGCCTATGCCTACACCCCCCCTGCAGGGGCGGGGGGTGGGGGAGCAGGGGGAGGCTCTGCAGATCCACAAGCAGCCCTGGGGCCCCAGCCCTCTTCCATCACTCACCGCACTTCCCGGGGGGCCGCTGGCACCAGGGGGGCCTACAGTTCCAGGAGCGCCCTATTTGGAAGCAGAAGTTTAGAAAGACCCAACGTAGCCATCACTAATAGTTACCCCAGCCTCTCCCCAAGGCTGCCTTCTCCTCGATTCACTGCAATTCGCTACTTCTGACCTGGAGCTGCCTTCACCGCCAAGGGGAGCCTCCTCCCGTGCGTGTCTTGCGGTGCCCAGCTGGCCTTAAACCCCCAGCGAGTGGCATTCTGGCACAGACGTGGGGGACAGGAGGACAGAAGGGCTCCAGGGGGTTCCCGGAGGAACCAAGGCATGGAGTGGTCGTGCTGGCAAGCACGTGCATGCCTGTGTGTGTGGATTAGCTTTGACGGATGAATCAGGGAATGCTTCCTGGAGGAAGTAGATTTGAATGCAACACCCATGGTTAAGGAAGATTCCACGGGAGGAGATGTGGGGGACCACACCACGGAGATGGGAAGCAGGGAACTCCCCAGGTACCTGGGTCTCCCTGTCTGCACTCAGCTTCCACCGCCCTGCAGGCCATGCCCGTCCAGGGCTCTCTACTAGCAGGGAGGAGCCTGCCAACCGTGCTCCCACCCCGCCCTGTGACATCCATGTCGGTCACTGCCCCGGGCTGACCCCATCCCCACCCGGATATATGCACAGGTGACCTGGGTCCTGTGAGCGCACAACAGCAGGTACGTGAACCCAGGGGCTGGGAGCAAGGGTGCTGCCTGCGGCCGTGGCCCATCTCACCACCACTACCCCTTCGTGGAGGCGGCCTCATTCCACCAGCACCACGCAGGAGCCTGAGCTCTACGGCCCTGCACCCCGCACAGATCGCAGTCAGCCCCCCGGGGGGCCCACTGCCCACGCCCCAGAGAGCCAGCGGCCCCGCGGGAGGGAAGGCCCAGCCGTGGGGTGCTCAGAAGGCAGGTGCATGAAGGCCCCCGTCCGCCTGGGTCCCTAGCTGCTCCTGTGCGCTGGGAGTTTCTGAAGGGACATGTGCACGCTGGTTTTAGAGGACGTGTGCATGTGACTGGGTGTCTGTCCCTGTGCCCATCATGCCCGTGCGTGTGGATGCAGACTCTGATCGTGGGTTGGGCAGGTGGACAAAGCCCGGGAATGCTGGGAACACTACAGAACCGGTCTGTCTGTCCTGGTCCTTGTTGCCCCAGGGCTGCCCAGCCCCGGCCACCACTCCACCCTGCCCTCTGGCCCACCCAGAGCTATGAGCGCAGGTGCGTGGGCCGGGCCCTGTCTCCCTCTGCAGGGCCCCTTGGGAGGATGCGTGAGGACTCACGGGGTTTCCAGCTGATCCGGGTGCACCGCGTGGGCCTTCCTGTCCTTTGGCACCCTGCCCGGGACACAAGGGGGAGGGGAGACATCTAGGGGACGCTGTCCTCGTCCCCATGCAGGGCCATCGCAGGCACAGCCCGCTCATCGGAATCGGCGGGTGCAAAATGAAGGACAGAGAGCAGAGCCCAACTCCTTGCTAAAGCGAGGGAGTCACAAGGCCCTGGCCGCCGGCTGGCGCGTGGCTTGTTTCCTTATCTCATCCTCACCACCCCGGGTATAGGGATCAGCACTGGTGCTATGTAGACGGGGCGGCCCAGGAGCACAGAGCCGGCCAGCGGCCCCCTGGGATCTGAGCCCCGGTAGTCACTCCAAGGGGACCTCTCCAGAGAGTGTCCCTGAGAGAGGCAGCTAGGAAGCCCAGGCCAAGAGAAATAGCAAAATCAAAATGCTAATCCGCACCCGTGTCACTTACCCCAGAGCAGCCAGTCAGAGCTGGGAGGGACGGAGGGGCTTCCTGCATCTGAACCACCCCATGCCCTGGCATTCCTTCCCCACCCAGGGGTCCAGGGCAGCACCCACCCCCAGGGCTGCATTCTTGGGGAGCCTAGTGAGGGGCATTAGCCCCAAGGCACTGGGCTCACAGCACCTGTGGCAGCGCCCCTGGGGGGCAGCTGCAGCATGCTAGGCAAGCAGACGGGGTGGGGGCATTTGGGGGGGACCCCAAGGGACAGAGGGGCAGTCCAGGATTTCGAGTCCGCAGGGGGACAGAGGGTTTCTTACCGGCGCTCCGATGGGTCCCCGAGGCCCCAGTTCTCCGGGATGGCCCTGCAATCCCTGCAATGCAACAACCGTCAAGGAACTCAGTCATCACCCCAGCAATTAGTGGGGAGTGGAGGGGGGAGCAAGGACACATGCAATGGGCCTGTTCTGGGATGCATGGTGGGGGCTGTCCTCAGAGCCCTGGGGAAGGAGGAACGGGCTGCATTTGGCTACTGGGGATGCTGTGGGGAGACCGTGCGGTTCAGAGACCTGCTGCCACGCAGCCCGTGGACACCCTGGGACCAGTACACGGGCTCAGGGGTACGGGGCGCGGGGTGCAGGACACTCACCGGTTCCCCAGGCACGCCAGGATCACCCTTCTCTCCTTTGGGCCCTTGCTCTCCCTGTTGGAGAAGCACAGAGTACAGCACACACGCCCTGCCCTGCCCCGTCCACGGATCAGCCTCACTGCCCCCCCTCCCCGTCCTTTGCGTTGACCCATTAGCAAAGGTTGCTCCCTCTGCCCGGGGTCCTCCCCCTCGCACCCGGCTCAGACTCATGATGCTTACAACATCCTTCAAATCGAAGACCAAGAATCGCTTCTTCAGGGGAGCTGACCCCAAACCTGGGGACTCTCCGGGCAGCAGAGACTCCTCCCCAGACTCGTCCCACAGCAGTTTTACTGTTATTTGCACCCTTCGGGGTTTCCTCCCACCCCCCTCCAGCTCCGAGGCCTGCAAGCTGGCGAATAACGAATAACGAATAACGATGGAAGGAATGTTGAGGGAAAGACTTTTCTCAGACCCTGAGCCTCTCCCCTTCCTTGCCTTGATGGAGAATCTGGGGAGGGACCTTCGCTCGAGGGACCTGACAGCCTGGGGGCTGAACCCTATAATCGTGATGGCCAGAATGGGGTGTCTAACTTTTGCTAAAGAAGAGATGGGCCCCAGGCAGGACAAGAGGTGCCACATTGGGGGCTGAGTAACAGCTGAAGCCTGAACATCGAAAGGGCGGAGCGTGGCTCCTTCTCAAGGAGCAGGACCTAGAGCTGTGCGAGTGCGCCATGGGCTGCACTGGAAGCATCCTGAAGGCAAACTCTAACAGGAGAGTTAGGGACCCCGGGGCAGGAAGTGCTAAACGTCCAGTGGTGGGGGAAGCAGGCAGACAGGCCGCTCTCTGTCTCAGGCACAGGCACATTCTGCAGACCCTGCCCCAGAGTTTCCCGCCCGCCCTCCTCTCCCAGCTGGATCCCCCACTTGGCATCTGCACGGCCCTGGCTGCTTTCCTCTGCCTGCATCGTGTGTGGCGTGGAACCTGCGCGGCCTTCCCCAGGGAGCCGTGGCCAGCGTTCACGGAGATCGCTTTTGCAAAGGGCTCCGTGGCACCCACATGGGTGTGACTTCACCCCTCCTTCCAGAGGCTCCATCGCAAGCTAGCCCAGAGCACACCCCGGCTCCGTTCGCCAGGGACAGCAGCGCCTCTCTCCTAGCACGTTCTCCTTCTAGAACACTTCCCATGGTGGGGACTGTCCAAGCTCTTTGATCTTCCAGTCACTGGAAGTCACAGGGTTATCTCCGGTATAAGCACTAGAAAGATACTGGGGGAAGGGGCTGTCGGTGGCAGGAAGCCCGGCTCAGGACTCAGGAGTTGGTCAGCCAGGCCAGTGGAGGGACCCCCAGGGGCTCATGGGCAAGGTGCTCCTGCCATTTCCAGCCCAGGGCTTGGCAGTCTGTCTGTCCGGAGGCAGAGCCTTCACTCCAGGAGCACACAGATGAGCGTGTACTCATCTATTGATGATCAATAATCATCAATTGCATGGGTTTGACTGGCTTCTCTTCCTGACTGCCCCCGTGACGTCAGTCACATCAACACCCCCTCTGGGCTCAGTGTCACCCTGGTGAACTCGGCCACCGCTTGGCATCCTGGAGATTCCTCTGCAGGCTGCCCCGGATCCTTCCCTAGTGCACCACCTGCTGGCTCCCAGCGACAAAGACCCCCTGGAGTTCCTCGCTGCAATTTCCCCAGCCCGAGGCTACCTGGCCCTCCTTCCTCCACACCTGCACACACCACCTGGAGGCCTCCCCAGGCGCAGGTCCCAGCCAGACCCAGCACACTCCTCCAACCACAGGCGGGGGGAGGTAGGCTTTTCCTCCCAGCTCTCCTCCTCCTCCTTCTCTGTTCCCTTCCTTAATTATGCCGCGAACCCTACTACCCGCCCCGTGAGCAGGGACTCCAAGGAGCACGCCTCCGGAGAGCAGGGAGGATGTCAAACAACACTCTTCGAAACCATCAATAAAAATACAGTTACCATGGCGATGAGGCCAGTCCAGAGAGATTCATGCAATAATCCACAATGCATCATTTTTTCTTTTTTCTTTTTCCTTTTTCCCTCATGGACACAATTTTCTCACATTGCACCTGAAGTGGCTTCCTAGTTTTCAAAAATCTCAGACCCTGCAGAGAGCGTCACCAAGGGAAGACAAAGGGGAAGCCTGGCAGGCCCCAGCTTCCCATCATGAGTCGTCTGGCCAGAATGCCTTGGAAATCATCTTTAAGCCAGAGCCCCCTAAATCTGTCCTTTTCCACAGGCAACTCCCGAGTACTTCTGAAGTCCACACCACCCGGTGATGCCCCGTCCACCACTCCTCCTCCCCCTTTCACCTCCGGAGCAGCTCAAAGTGCTTCTCAGGATCTTCCACCAGGATCTCAGCCCCTGGCTCCAGCCAGGGGCTCCCCGTCTTTCCCGTCAAATACAGGATTAGCCGCAGCTTCTGAAGTCTATCTACGTAACACTGAGCTTGAGGAGAAAGCAACTCCAACACATGGGCATCTACAGGCTCTAAGCTGCTGGGTGGCCCCGAGCAGCAGGCCAAGTCCCATAACAGGAGAACCCTGTCCTGAGAGCAGAGGGGGCAAGCAAGCGTGTGCCTCTGGCCTCAGTGATGCCGAGAGCAAAGGAGAGCCTGGGAATGCTTCCCCGAGCGCCTTTCCAAACAGAGAAGCAGCTTCCTAGTCGTTGCAGTGAAGGTGAGCCTCCTTGTCTGTTAAGGGGTCAATATTCAGGAGAGGCCCTAAGTGCTCCTTCTACTGGCACCCTCACTCCTCCCAAAGTTGGCTGGGACCCCGCTGTCCTCTCTCAGAACGGCCTTTCTTAGGCCTGGGCACCCCCATGAGCTTCAGTATCTGCATCTGTCCCCATCACCGCGACCCACATCCTCAGTAATGCTTCTGGGGATCCTTCAGTCTGCAGCCACTTTACACAGCTCTGGTCTCCTCAAGACCACCAGCTCTTTGTTCAGAACCTCACCCAAAGAGAGGGTCAGCTCTTGCCTTCAGGCAGAGCAGGTGACCTCCAGGCCGCTGGACCGTCGCAGGCCTGACACTGGAGCCAGGTCCTTGCAGGTGGGCCCATCCCCACTCCCCAACCCCGGCTGCCAGGACTAATCTAGAAGTTCAACGGCCCTATGTGCTGGGGGCCAAGTCACCACCAGAGAGTGCAGGCATCCCAGGCCTGCCTGAGGGGCACCTGAGCCAGAAGGGGCTGCAGCTACTTACTGGCATTCTTGGGTGCGGTGTGAACAGGGACGTCTGAAAAGAAAACCACAGAAATGAGAAAAGGGTGACTCGATTGTAGCAACCAGCCTCTGAGAAATGGACCAAGTGGGAGATGGAGCCCCCGGGCTTCCTGGAGTGATGGTCAACATTAACAGGCATCAACACCAACTTCTCTCCAGTCCCGGAGTGGTGGGCGAGGCAGGGCAGCAAAGCATGGTGGGCAGATGGGGGACCCTGGAGTCACACCCCTGCCTAAAACCATGTGGCCACCTGTCAGTTTCTATTCTTCCATCGATAAAGTGGGGGCAGAAACCTCCCCTGCCCAGGGTGCCATGGCTGAAATGGAGAGTCCGTGCAAGTAATCAGAGACTGGGACCTCGGGCCCTTCCCCAGCATCCACCTCCACCAGCATCTGCTGGCCATGATGCACGAGAGGAAGAAACCAGGGGAGACACGCTCTGGGCACGGGGAGCCACCCAGAGACACAGGGGCTGGCCGGCATGGCCCTCTGGCTCCACCCCGTGTCCTTGCTGCCGTCAGCACCTTGCAGGTCTCATGACATCTCTGGCCACGTGGTGTTTGCACCTGCTACTCCTCCAGCTGGGAACATGCTCTCATCCTTCCTTTACCTGGCTGACGGCAGCCCATCCTTCAGGCCTTTTGTCAATGTCCTGTCTTCAAAACCCCCTTCCCCTCAACTATAAATTACGTCCCTTTGTTACTCTCCCTGAGTGCACCCTGTTCTTCACTGGCATTTACTATAACCTGTCATACGTGTATCAGGGCCACCAGGTGACTTGAGTTTGCCTCTCTACCTGGGCTGGGAAGCTCCAGGGCTTCCAAACCCTGTCAGCACCTGGCTCACAGCAGGTGCTCAAACAATAAGCAAACAGGGTAAAGGGTATCATAGATTCTAGTCCAAACACCCAATGAAGTCAAGGGGGCACCTGGGTGGCTGAGTCGGTGAAGCATCTGCCTTCGGCTCAGGTCATGATCTTGAGGGCCCAGGATTGAGCCCCATGTCAGGCTCCTTGCTCAGCGGAGAGTCTGCTTCTCCCTCTCCCTCTGCCCTCCACTTCCCTGCTCATGCTCGCTCTGTCTCTCTCAAGTAAATAAATAAAATCTTAAAAAAATAAACACACAATGAAGTCAAAATAGAAGGGCAAAAGCTTTTTCAAATCCATCTTGTCTTCCATGTCCCCAAATACTAGTAATTCCTTCTCCAGAAGAAATCACTATTTTTCAGTTTAGCAAATTTTTCTATGTATTTCCACATAATTATGAATGTATACAAGTGCATGATTTTGCACAAGAGTTATACAAATATCAACAGCCACCACATGATTATTAGTTCTTGTTTATATGTTTAAACCACATATTCCTCACAATAACCAAGGGGTAGATCATGTTTTTGCTGCATCATGAATAAGAAAATTAGAAGCAGAGAGGTGAAAGTTTAACGAAGCTCCCACCAGTAGTAAGTAAGTGTGGGGTAGGAACGCGCCCCACCGGGGTGGCCCTGGAGGTCACGCTGGTTTCTCTAGGCAGCTTTCTTGAGTATTGGCAGTATCTTTTCAAGGCCACGTATATTGTGTATATATACATAAGTGTGTGCATATGCATGTGTGTGTATTTTATAGAATAGGATTCCACGATATGGATATTCTGTGGTGCACTTAATTCTATGCTTTGGTCATGTAAGTGGCCAGTAACATTTAATTATAAGCAAAACTACAATGTGCATTCTTGTGCATGCTTTTCAACTACACACAATGCAAATATTTCCCTGAGATAGATGCCTGGAAACGAAATTTCTAAGCTAACAAGTACATACTTTATGATATGTGAATACTGAGCAACTTCTCAATTCGATGCTACCAATTTGCCCTCCTACTAAATAATACATTTCCCTGCATGCTTGCCAACATTAGACGTTTTCAGTATTACACCAAGTTTTATATGACCGGTTCCGAATCTAAATTTGATTCTGAGATTCTTCTGACATCCTTATGGAATGGCTGAGTCTCGTTTTGACAGGCGTGTATGTGGGGAGGAGATTGAGCTGTAGAAGAATGATTTAACATACATAAAAACCACAGGCAGAGATTCTTTGTCACACTATAAATGGGATTTCTGGGTGTTCAGGCTCTCATCTCTCGGCCTCTATTTTCTTAGGCAGTTCCCTGCTCAGGGAACTGAATGATCCATACTTGCCCAACCATGGCCAGCACTGAAGTCACGTTCAATGTCCCTGAAACCAACTGATCAGAGCACAGAATATAATGGCTGGGAAGAAATATTAAAATGGAAAAAAAAAAGCATCCAAAATAGCCTCCCCTATTTATATAGAATTTATTTTTATTATTTATTTTTTTAAGAATTTATTTTTAATTTAGTGTTTATTATGTACCAGAAACTGGACTATGAACTTTGCATTATTTCATTTAATTTTCACTAGGAATGTACAAGACAGCTGGGTATAATATCTTTTCTTAACAGATGAGAAGATGGGGTCTTTGAAATTAAACAATGTACCTAAGACCACAGTGCTGGTAGATGGCAGAGCAGGGACTCAGGAACTCAAACTCACTTTTTTTCAAACTATGAAGCTCATGGCCTTACTCACTACTCATCACCAAGCACAATGCCTGCCCTCATGCCTGCACAGGGTGGAAGCATGAGTCGTGGTTATAGATCCATTTTGCTGTCTTGCTCTGGACAAAGTCTCTTCCTGTTTCTTGTGTCTGGACCTCAGTTTCCTCATATGTTAACGGGTGGGTACATACTGTGTCTAGCCAATGTTCTGACAAATAGCCACTATGCTTGCTGCATAAAATAAATAAATAAACACAAGGTGCTTTTTAGAGAAGCTTAAGTATTTCTGAATCACAAGACCTAAGAATAGGCTTGCCTAGTAGCCATCTCCACTGGAAAGATGTTTATAACTAAGCGGTTTGGGAGGAAGGGAGGCACCCAATGCCTGAGGGATTCAAAGAAGGATGAGGAGGAGAAGCGGAGTAACTTACAGTGCCAGGTAATCCAGGGGGGCCTGCGGGACCAGCTTCACCCTGGATGAAAATAAATGAATGAATGAATGAATGAATGACCATTAATCCTCCTGCCAACACTGTTTATCCTGGGATGGTTTTCCCCAGATGACAGAACCACCCACTCAGCATCTATCTTGACAGAGAGATTCCAAATTATTAACTATTTCAGATGTAGGAAACCTTATGCTTCGAGAATGATCTATGCTAACACGGGTGGCCATAGATCATTTATATCACTCCATGCTATCCCACCGTGAATACGGAAACCAAGTGATCCATGATCCATCTGCTCATTGATGACACTTAGTGCCATCACGGCCCGGGAAGCAGCAAACATCCCTGCTCTGTGCCCTTGGGCATAAAGACAGGAGCTCCCTTACAGACTCCACGGGCCCCAGCCCAGCCCGTGTGGAGGGGACGGGCCCTTCTCAGGGGACCAGGAGGGGACAAATCTACATTCCTGTAAACAACACAGGTCTGGGACTTAACCTTCCCGAGCTTTTAACTTCAATCTACCATTTTATACATTCTTTGACCTCGTTGCGCTTGTCTACGTCTTCGCAAAATAATGATGGCAGTACCGACAGCTCACCGCATCATAGGGGGACTGACTGAACATCTTCAGCAGGGCCCCAAGGAGGAGGACATGGTTTTACATTTGACCCCAGGCAAGGGGGCCATTGGTCTATCCATGCACAAGAAACTTCAAGGAGCAGACACGGTCCCCAAAGCCTGTCCTTCCAGGTGGGCCACGTGACGCCAGGACATGGGTGTCTGTGTCCACGCATGTTCTGAGTGGCTCAGGGTGAGGTCCGGGGCAGGCCTTCCATGCATTGTTAGTAAACCAACGAATGAAACTGGCTTAGAAAGAGACAAGGCCACTCTCAGTAAGCAATAATTATATGATAAAATAGTTATATTGTTTCTATTGTTATACAGTATTTAATTCCAGTTACTGAGTTATGTTTTTTTTTTTTTAAGATTTTATTTATTGATTGATGAGAGACAGAGAGAGAGAGAGAGGCAGAGACACAGGCAGAGGGAGAAGCAGGCTCCATGCAGGGAGCCCAATGTGGGACTCGATCCCGGGACTCTGAGATCACACCCTGAGCCGAAGGCAGATGCTCAACTGCTGAGCCACCCAGGTGTCCCAACTGAGTTATGTTTTTATATATATTGACTCATTGAATCTCCAGAGAAGTGCCTACAAGGCAGACACTCTGGCATTCCCATTTCCGAGATGAGGACACTGACACCTAATGTTCATTTGCCTGCTCAAAGTCACAGCCGGCATGTGGCTGAGCCTGGTTCTCAGAATCCGAGCAGCAATGCCTTCACTAAAGTTCCAGAATTTTTTCCAGAAAGAAAAACACTTTCTCAGTGTTATTTGTACTACCCGGTTTTACCCAATTATCCCCCTGACACTGACATCGTCGTGTTCCAGAACCAATCTCATTTAAACCAGTTTACTCCACATTAAAAAGTCCAAATAATCAGAGTTGAGTGTTTCCTGGCGATAAAGGAAAATTTCAACTTTTTAAGTGTCTGGGCTCGGCTCCTGGGCTCCTAGGGAAGCTATCCCTTCACTTTAAAAAAAAAAATTATTTATTTATTCATGACAGACACAGAGGGAGAGGCAGAGACACAGGCAGAGGGAGAAGCAGGCTCCCTGCAGGGAGCCCAATGCAGGATTTGATCCCAGGACCCCGGGATCACGCCCTGAGCCAAAGTCAGAGGCTCAACCGCTGAGCCGCCCAGGTGTCCCTATGCTTTTACATTTACCAACGTCAAAATGACTCAGCAAAACTTAAAAGCATGGGCTCTATTTCTGCCCTAGCACACATTGTATGTCTGCCTTGTTAAAAAAAAAAAAAAAAAAAAAAGAGTAACTAAAAGGGAATACTCCAAACATAAAAAATAAAAAATCACAAAACCTCCCTGGTTCCCATAAGATTAAAGTCCTACAGCCTTGCATATACTAAAAACACAAGATAAAGAGATAAAGTCTGTAACTTTCTGGAATGCCCTTCATCACAATGATCATATATACGTAAAAGGCCTATAGAGAACCCTGGCCCGAATGTTTCTTCCCGGAGCACTCTCCTCTTTGTAAAGACCGTGCATCTGGGCAGCTGTCCTAACTTGGGCTCAAATGAAACTCTTTTCCTTTCTCTTTACAAATTTTAAAGGTCTGTACATTTGGTGTCGACACGAGCCAAGGTATGGAGGTGTATTAAGGAGCGGAGGACAGGGGAACAGACATGTCTCTGATCCAGGGGGTCTAAAGACTGCCTTCTGGGAAGAGCCAGCCCCTCCCCGGAGCTGTAGGGTGTGGAAGGGACAGCAGGTGGGGCAGAGAAGACCCCCGATGACCCCCTGCACGGCTGCAGAAGGACCCATGAGTTCTGGAGTTCGCCACCCGATGGGCCCAGATCCCAGCGTCTCCAGGAAAACATGAAGCCCCAGCAGTCCTGCTGAGGGAGGAGATGATCGTTCCCACTTTCCAAGATGCCACTGGACTAAAAGGGTCAAAGCCGGTGGCGAGGAGGATGGGCCTCGAATGCAGAGGTGGGGGAGCGCAAGACACAGTCAGAAGGGGACGATGTTGCTTTAATGTTCTATTTTGGATTTTTGACCAGAATGATCTATTATTACATATTTCTCTGGAGGAAAGAACGGCAGGCCAGGTTCCCTGGAAGCTTGGATGTGATTTGGCCGGAGGCCTGGCAGTTCTATCAAAGCAATAAAAGGGGCTTTACGGTCTGGCGGAGTCCTCTGCATCTTGGAAATGAGTTTCTCAAATGAAAATTGCAATTCCAAAAAAGCCACCAGAGCAGCAAGCCTGGGCCCTTCCCAGGCCTCCGTGTCTAGATAGCGGGTCTGTGCAGAGTAAAGCCCTCCTCAGCCTCCAGCCCAAAAGAGAAGCAAGTGGGAGCCCCTCCTGGACCCCAGAGACAATGGGGAGGGGTGGGGGGACTGAGAAAGGGGAGACTGGAGGGGAAGGCAGTGCAAATGTGAGGAGACAGGGGTGGGGGGAGCATCATGCAGGTGACAGGTGATGGGGAGAGCCAGGCCCCCTGGGGGCGCCGTCGTTGCTCAGGTGCCCACGGGCCAGGCCGGCCTCAGGCACTGCCCTGCTGGGAGCCAGGCCCCTGATGCGACCGACTGCTGGGGTTCCGATCTTAATGCAATATGCTCCTGAGAAAGCAATGTGGCTTTTCTGTGCCTCAGTTTCCTTAGCTATGAAGTGGGGATGCTGCTGGTAATAGGACCCCTCTCAGGGTCACCCTGAGGATCGCCAGAGTCGCCGCAGGAGCAGTGCGTCCGGCGGTCCCGGCGCAGACGGCGAGTCTCACTCCACCACCTGGAACCTGCGTCCCGCTTCCCAGCAGCCCCGCGGAGGAAGGATCGGTGAACCCATTTCCCAGCCAGTGAGCCAAGGCACAGGGAGGTGGGACAAGGTGCCCAGAGCCACCGGGCGGGCAGAAGCGGATTAGAATCCAGGCCCCAGCTCAGGCTCGGAGCCCGGGGCCGTCCCCACCGCGCGGCAGGAGAGGCACATGCACACGGAAGGGCGCTTGGCCAATTCAGGCGGCGACGGCCAGGCGGCCAGCAGCAGCTCGTACCTTTTCACCTGGGTCACCTTTCACTCCCGGGAGGCCCAGCCCACCTTTCTCTCCCTGCGGCGAAAGAGGAAATTAGAACGCTCCACAACGCAACACCCGCCTTTTCCACGTACGAGCAAGTGGACCTTGGCTAAAAAACCCCTTTCTTCTCTCGACCTGTGCTGTCTTATCGGTAAACGTCAAGGTGAAGCGCGGCTGCACAGGCCGCCGTCAGTGACCGTGAGGCACCCGATCCCCGTCGGGCCCCCGACATGACCCCCCACCCCGTTGCCCTCTGAAGATGCTGCACCCTCTGCAGACTTCTCTCTCAGCTGGCAGGCCAGAGGGCCTGAGCCCCTTCCTCTCCTTGACTTTGAACCTGGGGAAATACTCCCGAGCCCCAGGTAACACCACCCCATTGGCCCAGGGGCTGGACCCCAGAGGGGGCTGCTTTGCAAGGCCACAGGTGCGGCGCCGCCACTTACCTGCTCTCCTTTCTCTCCCCTCACGCCTGGGAATCCGGGAGCCCCCGGGAGCCCCGCTGCTCCCTGCGGAAACAACACAGCGTCGCTGTCTGCTGGGCTCTCGGGGAGGTGAGGGGGCTCTCCTGTGGGGTGGACCGGGCCGGGCCCCAGACCTGTGCTCTCCCCCTCCCGCCCCCCGGCCCCCGGAGATCTTCGGCGAATGAATGAACGAAAATATGAACAAACAGACCTTCTCTCCAGGTCGGCCTGCCAGGCCCTGCTCCCCAACTTCACCCTGGAGACAGAATAACAGACACCCCATTATTTTCCGCTCACATTTGCGGCGATGGCTGTCATTCCCCCCGGCCCCACACATTCACAGCACCTGCGGGCCGCAATTCTGGATTCTGGGGCATGAGCGTCGCATAGGGTCACAGCCCGAGCCCTACGCAGCTCGGGGCAGCTCGGGCTACGGAAAGCCCAAGCCTTTGGCATTTCCAAAGGGAGGGGGCTCCACACTCTTGCACATCCTCTCTGTTCCCCACCAAAGAAACATCTGCTGGAACCGTGCTGACCCGGGTCACACCGCTGAATCCATCCATCCTGAACCTACAAGCATACGAAGTGCAACAGCAACGGGCCAAAGCTGTGACTCCGAGGTCCATCCCGCTCCGAGCCGTTAAAACACGTGGCAGGGGAGCCCGGGCCCCAGGCTGGGCCCGGTGATGAAGGAGCAGCCACTGAGGCGCACGCCCGGGCTGACCGCTGTCCCGCGGTTGCTGTTCAGACTTTTTGGAAAACGCAGGCAGCCCCGGGGTTAGAGGCGGGTGAGAGCTTTAGTTTTCCTGTCCCGAGGTGTGCTACAGGAAGGGCAGGTCTTGGGGGGAAATTCTGGTCAAGGTCCAAACGCAAACCCCGAATACCTGCCGGTTCTAGCAGATTGGATGAAGTTTTGCGCTCAGCCTTTCGGGTCCTGGGTAGCGTTTTGGGGTCGTGTTGAAGCGGGAGACTTCTACGGGCCTTGTCTGCTGGCCCCACGACGTCAGGCTGCTGTGTTAACCAGTCCCTGCAGACCACTGATGCGAATTTGTGTGTGTGGTGGTGGTGAGGGGTCGGCGGGGGGGAGGGGGACCGTACTTTCTAACCAACGACGTGGCTCGAGAACCACTGACTTCTTGAATGCCGACCTCTAACACCCATCGTGCTACTAGGAGCACGGCCTTGTGTGTAGGGGCACGTCGTGTAGCTCTCCATGAGGACTGTGGTCTTCTGGCAAGTGAACGGCCCCCCCGAATGAATGAATGAGCAAGTTCACGCGTGCACGTCTGATTGCCCCCGCAGCCACGCCAGACTCCGCTGCTGGTGAAGGCCAGCATGACCACCACTTCTCAGAGGCGAAGGGGAGGAGGGAAGAAAAGAAAAAGAGAAGAAAGGACCCCGACGCACTGTTTAGCATTGGGCACTGCGGCTCTGGTGCCGCCAGGGGCACTGGCCCATCCAGAAACGTCCTCCACGCACTCCGATCCCCCGTGAAGTCCCAGTCTTTACAATTAGTAAGAACTGCTCTACGCGGAGTCACGCAAATACGTGCCACTCCAACTGTCGCCTTACACCTGCTGGGATGCTAAGCCCTTCGCCGCGGGGATTGCTTCTCTCGTGCTGAGAAAGCCACTGCGCGTCCGGGTTTGGTCAGAAGGCATCTTGATGGGCTTCGGAAGTGCCTCCCGAGTTCGCGCTACGAGCCCCTACATCAGAGGCCCCAGGGGACGGGGGGCTGGGCGGCATCTTGAATTCCCGATCTGTGCACCCTACAAGCCAGCTCCCTTCCCTGATGGACCCCTAAACCTGCTGTCCACGACTTAGCTGTAATCCTGGAAGATGTTTTTATCTTTAGCTGGCATTTTGTAAAAAAAAAAAAACAAAAACAAACAAACAAACAAAAAAAAACTGGCATAAGGCCCCAGGCCAGATGGTTTTGGAGGCTGCTAAGTATGTTGTGAAGGTATCATAACTGCAAAAATTCCCAGTTCTGAACTTCCTGGAGACACGTTCCAAACGTATCGCACTAGGAATGGGACAAAAACGACACATGTGGGCTGGATCTTCCGGCCTTCGGAGGTCACCAGAGATACAAAGCATGTCGCAGACGTTGAGGCCACAGAAATCCCCAAGGGCACCTGTGAGGTCATCCCAACACTTCCTGTGACCGGCAACGACCTCCTGCAGGCCCGTGCACGCGCCAGAGCCGGGCTCCAAAGACCACCGGACACAAGGTCGGAACTCACTTGTGCAAGCCCAGGAGGACGTGGGCTCCACTTTACAAATTGGAGAAGATGCAACTGTGAGGTGTGGTCCCCACGATACCATCTACTGGGTCATCAGCCAACCTGTGCCAGCCCAACAAGTCCTTCCCAGAAAATGATGGAATTTCAACCAAACACGGAAAGGTGGCCTGGGTGCTTTTAAGACCACGAGCTTCACCCCCCTAAACGCACCCACGCCCAGGCGTGCATGGACGCGGCACAGTAAATTACTCATTAGTATATTTCAGTGACTGGGGAGCATCAAAGTGCTTTTTACATGCATGTGATGCTTCTTAAAACAGGAAGGACCACAGTCCTGTAGGTGGCAACGGGACAACCGTCTGTGCGCTCATGGGGCTCGGGGGCTGGACCTCCGGGATCTGGAACCCAGACAACAGGGGGCTTCCCGGGGTACCCGGGAGGTTCTTGCCACACTGGATCCACCTGGGGGTGCACAACACATCGTCGTCTTCTGAAGAATGCCCGCCCTGTGGAAGGCGAGGCAACACCAGGGCGCCCGCGGCTGCACCCCCTGCACCTTCACCGCCCACAGGTGATCGGGTCCTGCCTTCCCGGGGGCAGGGGTGAGGCCAGGCCCCTCCCGGCTCCTGCTGGGCTGGGTTGGACCCATCAGCCACGCGGCAAACCGGCCCTGGGAACCTGCCGGACGTGGCTGTGGGCAGGGGCGGGGTCCTGGAGGCTCCACAGGTGGTGACCCAGCAGAGGTAGGGCCCCGAGGGGCCGGCCGGGCAATCACGGGGCCGGGGCGCAGCACCTGTCAGCCCACGCTCTCCCTGCCCCTGCATGTGCTCCCCGCACACACCCCACACACGTACCTCACACACTCCCCCCACACGTACCCCACACACTCCCCACACGCTCCCCACAAAGGCTCCCCACACAGGCTCCCCACATGCACTCCCCACACACCCCACGTACACACACACCCCACATGCACTGCACGTACACACACCCCACACATGCACCCCACATACACACACCCCACACACACCGCACGTACACCCCCCACACCCCATGTACATGCATACATCATACACACACCCCACATACACACACCCCACACACACTGTCTGTACACACACCCCCACACCCCATGTACATGCACACACCCCATATGCACTCCACGTACACACACCCCACAAACACACCCCATGTACACACACACCCCACAAGCACACTCCACATACACATACCTCACACATGCACCCCACATACAAACACCCCCAAACACCCACACACACCCTATGTACACATACACCACAGACACCCTACTCCATACCCCCACACACACTGACACATACACAGGTGCACCCGCCCACAACACACCAGACGCACCCCCATACACATACTGACATAGACCACATGTGTACACCACACACATACACACATACAACATACACTCACCTCCCCCCGACAGACACTGACACACGCTGTACAGCAAACACACCCCACACCCCATATACACATACCAACACACACCACACACATACACACCACACATGCATCCCACATACAGACACCAACACACACCACAGATGCACACCACACACATACACACACCCTGCACACCCCACATATACAGACCGACACACACCACAGACCAGATACACACACACAGGGCGCCACACACAGGGTCCCGCCCTCTCTCCCGTGTTCACTGCATTCTGAGCTCAGGCCACATCTGAGATTTGAACCCCGGGCCTCAAGACAGAGGAGACCCTGCCGCCCACGAACGTGGGGCTCCGAGGGGACAAGCCATCCAAACCCGGCACCGGGGGTCCCCACACCCACAGGAGCGCCCTGTCCAAACACAACGGGGACTGGCCTCTGCCTCTCCCACAGCCCTCGGCACCTGCTGCAAGCGCAGGGGTCCGGACGCCCCAGGCTGCACCCGCCAGCAGCGGGGCCAGGCCTTAGGGAGCACCGGAGGGACCCTGGGGGGCGGGTACAGACCCCCAGACACAGAGCGGAGTCCCTCTCGCTGACCGCTGCCGGGACAAGCTCCCCTCGAGGCCGTGTGCTCCATCTACGGGCTTCCCGAGGACCCCCCGGCCCCGCTCCCTGTGTCCCGGGCCTGCTGTGACCATTCCCAGCCCGCGCGGCAGTCGCAGGCGCCCCCACCCCTGCAGACGGGCCCCAGCTCACCCACCGTGCTCCCACCATCGACTGCGGTTCCCGCAACCACAACCACACCAGTGGGCAGACCCCTGGGCGGGGGGGGGGGGGGTCCATACCCTAAGGCCGGGTTTTCCGGGCAGACCGTCTTCTCCTCTGTCTCCTGGCTGGCCCTGCAAGGGGTGCACACGGAGGTTGGCGGAGGGCACGGCGCCTGGGGGGCACGGCCAGCCCCAGCCAAGGCGCTGCCCGCCGCGAGGCCACGGCGGCCGAACCGCCTCGCAGGTTCCATAGGCCACGGCTCTGCTTTTGTTTTATTTCCCAAACACACAACTGAGTAGACGAGAGGGGGCGTGAGCGATTTGGAGACTTTGAAATACTAGGTTCGCCCTCTCGTCTTCTCGCGAAAGACGGGGAGAAAGCGGGGAGTGGTCACATAAACCCCCTTAAAATGAAATTAAATGCACACTTATTCTGTGTTTGGTCACGAAAAAGTTGCATTTCTGGGTTATTTGTTGAAGAGGATGATGGGTGCTCTCAAGAAGCCGACCGCTGCCCCACACCCTGAGCGAACGTGTTGGGAAGGAGAGAAGCACGTTCGCTGGTGGAAATATGTACTGGGCCGACTCGCGGCTGTTCGTGTGCCGTGTGGGAACCGGGAATTTGCTTCCCGGTTTTATGATACTTAACCTCTGACTCTTTTCTTAATGATCCTACCATAATGAGCCTCACAAGAATATTTTTAGAATTAGAGTCTCCTATGTCCTGAGTATCCCAAAGTTGCTACTTCTGGCCAACACGTGCGTATTTCTAACAGGTTCGTTTTAAAGTGTGAGGCTTCCAAGTCCTTCTCCAGGCACCTTCGCAGAAATAAAGGACTTGCCCATGTCTGACCGGGTGAATCCAACATTCCCAAGCCCTGATCCCGAGCCCTGGTCCTGAGCCCTGGTCCCCAGCCCTGATCCCCAGCCCTGGTCCCCAGCTCTGGTCTCCAGCCCTGATCTCTAGCCCTGGTCCCCAGCCCTGACCCCCAGACCTGATCCCCGATCCCTGATCCCAAGCCCTGATTCCAACCCCTGGTCCCCAGCCCTGGTTCCCAGCCCTGGTCTTCAGCGCTAGTCCCCAGCCCTGGTCCCCAAACCCTGGTCCCAACCCCTAGTCCCCAGCCCTGGTCCCCAGCCCTGTGATCCCACCTGTCCCTAGCCCTAGTCCCCAGCCCCTGGTCCCCAAACCCTGGTCCCAAGCCCTGGTCCCGAGCCCTGGTCCCCATCCCTGATCCCCATCCCTGATCCCGAGCCCTGATCTCTTGCCCTGGTCCCAACCCCTGGTCCCCAGCCCTGGTCCCCAGCCCTGATCCCCAAGCCCTGATCCCCAGCCCTGATCCTGAGCCCTAGCAATCAGCATATGTTAACATTCACCAACAATCCAACATCTCTTTCCTTCTGCATTTTGGGTCCCAAACTCCTGTCACCCCCTGAACACCAACCTTGGGTCCCGGCAGGCCTGGTGCTCCATCCTGCCCATCCTTTCCAGGTGTGCCCTGGTCAAGAGGGAGAAAACAAGGCACAATGAGAAGCATGTTTAGGGCACAATGAGAGCGTCTTTAGGGCACATTGCACTGAGGGGCTTCCAGCAAGGAGCTGGCTTTGTAGCCAGCAGCTGGGCCGTCCTGCCTCTGAGGGGGGCGCTTTCTCGCCAGCGTGCCGGTCTCGGTGGGACCAGGCTGTCCCCACACACTGCCTTATGAGGGAGATGGCCCTCGCCCTCTGGCCAGGGCCTGGTGTCCCGTGCAGACATGTGCTATCGGCGAGAGGAGGCAGGACCCAGACAGTGAGCTGAACCCGCTCAGGGTCCCTCTCTCCCTGTCTTCTGCTTCCCACCTTGTTTCCCGCTCCCTGCAAAACCTCCGCCCACATTTCCTCCCTTCCCAGCGTCCTGGCTGGAATTCATCAAGTCCGCCTTTTATTTCTAAGCACGACACTGAGGGGCTCCATGTCCTAACTCCCTACAAGCGGCCTCCTCCTCCTCCACCAGCCCCTTCTGACCAGACCACGACAGGTGGTGTCACGGGCAAGGGGACAGAGGCTCAGAAAGGCCGAGGCATGTACTCCAGACCCCGTGGCGGGTAATGGGGCCCCACAGGGTTTAAACCCAGGCCTCCCGGCTCCACCTTCCGCTGCTCCAGATGTATTTGCTCTGCTTTTTCTCTGACCCTTAAGTGACCTAACAGGTGCACCCCCCCCCCCCACGACAGCTATGAGGGAAATCCCTTCCCTGCAACATATGTTACTGGGGCAGCTGTAAGTGCTATTCCAAGTTATTACTATTTTAGTAAAACCTGGTAATTTTTCTGCCAAGAGGTCCCCTGACACCCAATTCACGACTCCTATTACCTGGAGTCTCCAGCCTGGGCTGGTGGCCTATTGGGAGGACAGCCCCATCTTCCCGGAGCAGGGGTCCCAGGAGGGAACCCCTAAAAGGGCAGGGGGAGGCACGCTTCTGGGGGTAAGGACACGCGGGTCCATGAAGCATGATCTCACTGGAGAGCAAACGCAAAAGCCAGAGGCGGTGCTTCCAACTGTCAGGGGCCATGGCGTCCCCGTCTGCGCCACGGCGGCCTTCTTTCCACTGCTTTTTCCTCTTCCTCCGACTCTCTCCCGTGTCCTGAATGTTCACACCAGCATGCGTGCTAGTTGACGGACGAACCCCTTACATCACATGTGATCGTTAATAGCTTTGAGCTTTCCTGCGACACCGTCACGTGAATACACCCTTTGTGGGTGATGCTGTGGGTGACCGGGCACGCGTGAGTGTTCGCGGGGCACAATGCAGGTAACTTTGGGTTGGTGAGTGCTTGCTGGTGCTGCTGCAATGGAGCAGGTGGTCAGCTTTGGATGAGGTCGCCTTAGAGTGTGCATCACACCCCTGCGTGGACGTCCCACAGCCTTCGGTATTCAGCAGAGCTGAGAATGCTGGCATTTTAGCCATGAGCCCCTGTCCTGGGGGGTGGGGGCTCCATCTACAGCCACCAGTGGATCTGCCAAAGCTCCAACGACAAGGAGGCACCGCTGCTGGGTGCTACACGGTCTGATTTACCTCTTTCACCTTTTCTCCACCGCCTGGATCCCCCTCCTCACCCAGTGGCCCATGGGAGAGAAAGCCAGCCGTCAGGAAATCCACCCAGGGGCACAAGGCCTCCCTGGGTGTCATGCACAGGTCGATGAGGATGATGCAGCCCTGTGGTGTCACAAGCCACCCCCACCACTGGGCCCCAGCTTTAACGGCACACGCGTTACGTGCGTGGAGACACGAAGGTCGTTGAGTCCCATCGTCAGGACTTAAAAGGCAGAAGGTCCCCGGGTCCCCAGGATCTACTGAGTTCAGGAGTGAGGAAATGCAAACAGGCCCAGAACTGGAAGACTTCGCCACCTCGGTTACTTCTGTGACCCTCTGCACGTGTCCCGTGGGGACAGGAAGCCACGCTTTAGGCAGCAAGGGCTTCTGAACTTGCCTCTTCAAAGAGACCAGAGGTGGTGGCCTGTGGAGAGGACGCCCCGATCTGCACCCTGGCTGGGGCCCCACGGGGGAGCCGTGCCGGGAGACTGAGGCCGTGGAAGGAACCACAGGAGGAAGAGGTCGGGCTGGGCGCCGGGGACTTGGTGCCCACTGGCAGGGGAGCAAAGGGCATGGAGAGAGGCCGGCAGCCCCGGTAGCCGGCTGGGAGGGCCCAGCCACCCCCGACGTGGACCAATGGAGGACGGATAAGAGCGAGCGGAGGACACTCCGGGGCACTCACCGTCGGCCCGGGGTGCCCGGGTTTTCCCGGGAAGCCGATCTCTCCAGGTAAACCCTGAGAAGGGAATCACAGGGGGCAACTGTTAGTCTGGCCTCTTTGGAGCATCAGGGCCTTTCTCCCAACGCCTTGCCTGGCACGTCGCAGGCCTCTGTGATGAGGATGCACAGAGTTGGGTACACCTCAGGGCACCGGAGCATCCTTAGTGTGCGGCACTGTGAGACGCGGAGTTGTCACACCGTGTCCGGTCTGCAGTCCCCACCGCGTGGGCTCCCACCTGGTGGGATGGGCCAAAGGGCCACCCCTGCTGGTGGTTGGGTCCCCTCCCCCTCCGCCCACAGGAGAACTTTCCCAGCTGCACAGGACACGTGGGCAGGGGGGAGGACATCAACCAGTGTCTACCCCGGCCCTCTGGCGGCCTCGGCGTCAAACCACAAACTAGTTACGGGCATCCCCTGACTAACGTTCCTCCTCCGACGTGTCTGTCTCGAGAAGCAGCCAACCAACATGCTACATGAGCTCAAGAGATATTTCTGGTCTAATCTAGGGCCTGAAAGCCCAGAGGCTAGGGGGCAGCTACAGGAGGAGTCCTCCTCACTCATGAAGGAGAAGGACAAACAGATGGCCACACACGGAGACATTCCCGGTCCCCGGGGGCCATGAGACCCTCACCTAAGGGCCCCTGCACAAGAAAACCAGAGCCAGTCTTACCGGGGGTCCTCCGGGTCCGGGGGGGCCTGGGATGCCAGGCGGTCCTGGTGGGCCCTGCAAAGGAAGAGCATGGCGTGGGTTACGATTGTGCGTGGGGCAGCTTCCTGGTGACAATGTCCTTTGAGAGAGGAGGAGGGAAGGGGTCACAGAGACCAGGTGAGGCTTCGTCTCCGTGATGCTTTATTTTCAAATAAACAAAAAAAGCAAAAAGCAAGAAAAAAAAAAAAACAAGTAAAATTTGCAAGATGTTGACACCTGTCATATTGAGGTGTTGATTCTATAACTGTTAGGTCATCTCTTCTGTCTGTTCAAAATACTTGAGCATTTAAAGTAAATACATACGTATTTATGTGCACAAGGCTGCACGTTTACACACACACATGCACACACGGTGGGTTAAGCTGTTAACAAAGACCTTGCAGGACAGTGGCTGCTGGGGGTGAATGACATGGGTCTCCTGCTCCAGCCACCCCCCCCCATTCCCTAGGTCTGGGGTGCGGCCACCAGCTGGTAGTCCTGAGAGCTCTCGGGACAATTCTCCGGAGCCCAGTCTTGACACCCACCCTGCAGCCCCAGTCGTCATGCCCTACACCAATCCCGGGGGCACCTCCACGGCCGGGAACCGACGCAGGTCCGGCCCCACAAGCAGGACAGAACCCGAGCTGGAGCTCCCGTCTGCGGGGCAGCCCCGTCCGACCGAGGGTGCGGGCAAGGCGACAGGGGCACCAGGGCAGGTCGTCCTGTCACACACCCCAAGTTCTGGGCCTCGGGCAGCCGTGCAGTCCCAGGACCACGGAGAGGGACTGGAGCCCAGAATGGATCAAAGTATTTACAGGTTCCCGACAGCCCCTGCCCAGCCTGGGATCCACTCACTTCACAAGGTGCAGCTACTGCTCCACGGATGAGGAATTGTTGGGACACACTGTCGGGCGGATGACCTGCTTGCCAGCGGCACCGCGCACCCATCCAGGTCCATCCCCACCTCCCCCCTCTGCGCCCTAACCCCGTTCTCAGAGAGGAGCTCTGGTTTTGTTGCTCGGGTCTTCTCCCTGCCCCCTTCTCCACGCCTCCACCTCTGACACGGTCTCCAGTTCCCCCACTTGCTCCTCCACGCTCAAGGCCAGTGTCGCCGTGGTCGTCTGACTCCCCTGCCCTCTGAGGCTGAGGCCCCTCTTGTTCCCTCTGCATCTCTCACAGACCCGAACCCAGGGCTGGGCCTACAGCAGGTGCTCCCATATATGTTTGAGGACTTCAACTGAATTTAAGGGGCGCTAAGGAGAGGGCCTGTGTCCAGGGAGAAAGGTGCCACGTCGCCACTAGAGGGGGATCAATACTAACAAGTGACAAAGGCGGCTGCTCCCCTGGACCATTGCCCTGCCTCCCACTGGGGGCACACGCGAGTCAGCGATGGGCGCAGAGGGAATTTCTGATGGCATCTGCACCTCGCTGTCCCTGTAGCAGCTGTCTTTGGAGGTAGCAGCTACTTTTGTTGGGAGAGGTGTGCTTGAGGCAGGTGCAGCTGAGGGGCCCGGTAGCCCGGGACAGGGGGCCAGGCAGGGGTCCTCCCTGCTGCATGCGGGTCTAGAACGAGCACTGAGAAGGTTCGTGGCCTCACCCCTACCGCCTTGCAGACCCACCATCCAGCTGCGCCGGCTCAGCTCTGCTCACCCCTTGGCCAAGCAAGAGCCCTGCAGGTGACACTCCCAGGACCCCCTCGGAAGGCACATTCCAGGTGACCTGCTCATACTCCAACGTGACCCTTGGGATCTCATCCACCCCCCTGTCCCACAGGGCTTCTCTGAGCCCCTCCTCTGCTAGCAATCTGGACACATCAGCCGTCTTCCAGGATGGTGATGAACCCTGGAGTGCTTCATGCGCTTTCAAGCAGATTGCTGCAGGAAGCAGGCCTCCTGGCTAGCTCGCTCCTCCGACGGGCCCTGTTTCCCCTTCCTCCTTTGCCTCTTGCAAACCCCCTGCAGGACGCTGTGGCCTCACAGCATGCCAGAGGAAGCGGATCACTAGTGGTCACCTACTGGAAATTAGGCCTGCTTGTCTGATGGTAATGAAGAGAGACCCAGAGAGGGTAAGCGCCTCCCCTGAGGCCACACAGCCATCATCTCCAGAGGATCCCCGATAGGCCGGCTGCTGCAGAGACACCCAGAAAACTTGTCATAAGTACAGTATCCGGGGCCCCTTGTTTGCCTTCGGGATAAGCCCAAGCGGTCAGTGACTTTGGAAACACTCCTCCCCACCCCCCAGGAATCCTGAAGCGCTGTCTGGTCTGGGAATCGCCCACCTAAACTAACTCCACACACACCCTAACTATGAGAATATTAGAAGCACAATGAGAGAAGCAGGGTTCCATGCAGGGAGAAAGCAGAAAACACAGAAGTAGGAGAAGGGCTGGGGGGAGTGGCCAGCCCCCACTCAGTGCTCCCTCTGCTCTGTGCTTCATACTCTGGGCCTCGTTTCTGTCCACCACCAAGCCTGCCAGGAGGGTTTACTCCATCCCATGTAATGCACAAAGAACTGGAACTTGGGAGGGACATTGTTATGAGACACAGCTGGCATTCAGATGCAAGGACCCTGGTCCCTTCACCTGCCACCCCCTGTGCCCGCCCCCTGCAAAACATCTGCACAGCTTGGAACACAGGTCTGAGCCCTCTCGTTCCAGCCCCAGCACCCCCTTGGACAGAGTGCTCTCCTAAAAGACTGTGCATTAAGTGGGACCAGAACTTTCAATACGGGCTCGGTCATGTCACATCCACCTCCTTTGTAAGGACCCGCAGCACCTGGTTCATTGCTATGCACACAGTAGGGGCTTAATAACGACCTGCTTGTCTGGTGCTGTAAATTCAGGAGGTCAGTACCTGTAGCAAGCAATTTACAGAGAGAAGCTGGAAGCAGCGCCAACCGCTGGTAGGGGTCTGGGCACTGCTTCCAGGTGGGGAGCCACACAAAGGGCACAGCCGTTCACCCCCAGCCTCCTCTCACTGACAAGGAGCATCTCCTAAGTCCAGGTGAGAAATGCACGGTGGGGGAGGAAGCAGTAATGAGGACCCAATGTCAGCCCGCCTGCCGCTGGTGCCCTGGGGATCCTGCTCAGAGGGCGTCACTGTGCCTTCTGACAGCCACGCAGGGACACAGGCAGTAGAGGATGCTCTTCTCAGAACTGCCACCTGGCCTTGGGAGGTTCTGACGTCTGCACCCTAGGAGGCTGCGATCGGCCTCCTCCAGGTGACCAGACACCTGGAGCAGAGCAGACCTCCACTCTGGAGGAAACTCAGAAGGCTTCTGATCCAGCCTCTGGCGAGCCATGGGGGAGGGTCGGTGGGCAGAGCGGGGCCTGGGAAGGACCTGGACACGTGGGCCCATCAGCCTAGAGGCCAGGTACCGAGAAGATTTTTTGAAGCACCAACGATCTTCCTGGCCATCTATGAGGCCTTTATGCATATGGCCCCATGACCCCTAAGCGTCCCCGTTTATTGCAGTCCCTGCACGTGGGGTCCAGCTAAGGAAGCAAACAGAACCCCGATCTGCTAGTTCCCAGCCATATGGCAAGTTCCTTGCTTTATGAAGACCCAGTCCCCTGGTCTGTAAGGTGGAGCCATGAAGCCTCTGTTCCTCGAGATTGAACACGGTTAAGGCACCCAGGACAATAAGCCCGGTGCCGCCCCATGCCATGGGGAAGGTGGTTATTATATTTTGGCCTCCTGCCTGACACCAGCCCCAGCACAAAGTCTGAGTCCGTGTGAAGGGGCAAGTCAGCTGGGGGCAGGGCCCCCCTGGGAGAACAGGGGTGAGGGGTGGAGACAGGAAGAACCGGTCCGACTTGGGATATGTTTTGAAGGTGAAGTTGACAAGATTTACAACAGTGTGTGTGTGTGTGTGTGTGTGCATGTGTGTGTGTGTGTGTGTGTGGAAGAGAAGCGTCAAACCCAACTGTGTTTGCCCAGAACAAGCAGGTAGCTGGTGGCACCATCTGCCAAAAGAAGGAACATGGGAGGAGCACAGTTGGAGGATGAGGTGGCATCAGTGGTTCTTCTGGAGGATGTTGTGTTTGATGCACGACAGCCCACCCCGGAGGAGCGGGGTGGCAGGAGCCCGGGGGCTTTGGGGGTGGGCCCGGATCTACCCATGGTCAGGGCCTGCAGGGTGGGCAGAAGCAGGGCCCTGCACAGGATCCTGAGAGACGGCGTGGGGGGCCCTGCGGTCCTTTCAGGACGTGGGCAGAGTGGGGGATAGCAAGGCAGACCGGGACTCAGGGCCAGACTGTCAGAGAAGCAAGGGTCTGCATGGCCAGAAACCGAGAGAAGGAGGTGCTTCGAGAAGGAAGAAATATAATCATTCAGGAGATGGAGCAGGGCGCGCCCAGGGAACTGACCTGTCTCGGGGGGCCTGGAGAGGATCTGCATGGGTGGCGGGTGGAGAGGAAAGTTCAGGGGAATGCAGGAGGGGGAGGTGTGGAGTCGGGAGGACCCTGACCTGCAGGGTGTCAGGAGGGACCACTAGGAAGCCCGCACCCACTTCCCTTCTTCAGGAAATCAAGGCAGGAGCCCACGTGTCCTTGACCCTCACTGCACTTCAGACCTAGGGCAAATTGTCCTGCCTGCTGTTTTAACATTTTTTTTTTTTAGATTTTATTTATTTATTCATAAGAGTCATACAGAGAGAGGCAGAGACAGAGGCGGAGAGAGAAGCAGGCTCCATGCAGGGAGCCCGATGTGGGACTTGATCCCGGGACCTCGGGAGACGACCTGACCCAAAGGCAGATGCTCAACTGCTGAGCCACCCAGGGATCCCTAACATTTGAATTAAAGATCATACATTAGGTTATGTTAAACTAAAACGATTTAACTACTACTACTTTATTGGTGAGTCATGATAGTATAAACGGATTAAAAAATAGGGCTTTGGTTTTGGGTGGCCTGGGCCCAACACTAGGTCGCCTCGCACTCCCTCCACGGACTTGGGCAATGCAGTACCCCTTGTGCCTCAGTTTCCAGAACTGCAGGAGAGAGGCTGGAGCGCCTTTGCTCACCCCAACATGGATTAGTGAGGGTGTGTGAGCAAGCTCGGAGCACTGGAGCCTTGCACACGTGTTGCTCCACTCTCTTTTCCTTTTACTATTAATAAAAATACACAAACAACCCGTTAATCTAGTTATTCCTGAGTGACAAGTTAACCAACAGATTTAAATGTTAACAACACAATAACGACGGTTCTCGTTGTTCCCAATGAAAACAGCTAAGTAGCGACTACTAATAAAAGCGAACCAATCGGTGTAATTAGTATCAATGAAATAACATTCGATCCGTCCAAAACGATGGCGGCTACGCAGCTCTTGAACGTTCTCCGTAATGACAATGATGGCGCATAAACAACCACTTAACCTAATTCTCATTAATAAAGGAATGGCAAATAGTTATTCCCAATAACCACCTAGTTCCAACTGGCAGAGATTCATGAAGCTGGATGGGATGTGAAGATGTGTGGAAAGTACTTGCACAAATTAGCCTGGCAATCAGGCTGCTTATGTGGCTTGGAAATGTTTGCTGTTGAGGGAGGGGGTTGTTCATAATTTGTGCATCTCCCCCCCGCCCCACTTAGGATGTGGCTCCCGGGGAGCAAAGCCATAATGACTACCTACCCCAGCAGGGCTCCTGTGCAGAGACCCAGGCCCACAAGCCCACCTAGTCATCTCCAGGGCCAACCCCTCCCCCTGGCCACCGATTCAAGGGCCATCCGTCCTGCCTGCCACACCAAACGCCATCAGCCTCTGCAAATGCCTGACCCGATGACACACAGATTTCCATTTTGCCTAAAAGGCTGCCAGGATATAAGAGCCACTGCCTCCAACATCATGAATGCATCTATTTATTCTGAAACATTCCAGCAGGTGAAGTTTTTTCATCTTGGAAAAAAAAAAAAAGGCACCGAAAGCATCTTCCAGATGCCAGCCGCCCTGGGGCCAGTGCACTCTGAGGTTGCCGAGTGGGCTCATCCCAGTACACACAGAGCTAATTAAGCTCTGAGCTCTGTCTCCTTGGGTTTTACATGGGATCTGCATTCTTGTCTCACAGGTGGGCATAAAGAATAGTCACAATTATGTACGAACACTAAAGAGGGTGTCTTGACAATGGCAGAAACGAAACCCTTTATCTCCCTTCCTTCTTCTCGGCAGAGCAGAAAAGCTTCTCAGCAGAAGCAACCTTGATTTTCCAGATGGGTGTAGGCAGGAGCCACCTCTGGGCCCCGAGAGAGGCCGATTATCTCACCTCTCGCCTAGAATCCAGCTCCCTGGACTGTCTTCTCTACCTGCAAGTCTCTCTGCCCCGCTAAGAGGTGGCTCCTCTGGGTGCATGCATGAAATCTGCATGGTGGCACCCAGATTTCACACGCCCTCTCTGATCCGCAGAGCTGAGTGTGGCACGCAGTGGGTACTTACAAATAAATCCCTCTTGAATGGATGACCCAATGAATCACAAACAAGGGGGACTGTGGCAAAGCCCAGGAAAGGTGAGCATGTAGCTTGTCAAGAGGAGCGAATCAGAGGGGACGGCCGGGGGTGCCCCACAGCAACCTCCTCGTGTGGGGACGGTCGGCTGCAGTGAAGCATCAGGTCCACTGGGCAGTGATCCCATCAACGGTGCCAGCTCCTACAGGCTCTACGTTGTCCAACTCTGAACCCTGAGATCCCCCATATCTATCAGATTTCCCCATTTCTGGCAAAAGTCCTGGAGAGCCTGACCATATTTATATTACAGCACCCAGCTCAATGCCTGGAGTTCGGTAAACATTCAATGAAGGAAAGTGATTTCAAAGCTAAACGTGAAAGAAATAGATCATCCAAGGTAGCAGGAAGAAAAAAAAAAGTTGTAAGTAGGGGCAAAAAATTGTAGCTTAAAGTAATTTGATGGAGCTTCGTGTATGGTGAAATTTGAAATACAAGCTTTGCTTCTGGAAAGCAAGGTAATAAAACAAATGCAGAAAGCGCTCTATTTTTCACCATTAACATCCAAACCCCACGGTGAATGTGGAATCTTTAGAAAACCGTGAATTATGATTGATTTTATACTCCCTTATCACATGCCAGATCCGGACCGAACGGGAGGTGCCAGGATGAAGTCTGAGGAGGCGTGTGCAAGGCGCCCATCACTCACCAGGACGCTTTGAATGTCAGCGAGCAGTAAAAGCTGGCCTGGGAAGCGCAGAGAGCACCGTCTCCGGGGGGGGGCGCCTCCCTGCTGGTGCCCGACGGATGGAGAGGGTGGTGCCCAGTGGCAGGAGGGCGCTGAGGCCCACGGCTTCACCGCAGCTCAGGGGGCAGCCAGCGCGACCCATGACTGTGTGTCCCTGCTCACTGCCACTGCTCCCAGGAGAACAGGGATAGGGTCCCCACCGGGGGCTCCCTGCGCCTCAGGGACCTCATCGCCTGGGCCACATCCCTGTTCTCTTCCACTACAGTATGGCCCTCCCTTTCATTTCTATTGGCATTTCTCACAAGTGGTGTAACTTGCCCCCAAAGGGTCCTAGCCACCAGGTGGTGATGCTGGGATCAGAACCCGGTGTCTGACTCGGGGACCGTGCTCCCTCCCTTCATGGTTCTCTTCTCCTGAATCTACGGATCTGGGGAGGGTTGAGGAGGGGCCTTGATTCAGGAGCAAAGGGAGAGTGAACACCTGCACCCGCCAGGCCCGGCCTCCCGACGCATGCTCACTGTGTCCACACTATAGGTACGGGGGACTGAGACGGTCTGGGCCCAAGATCCCCTAGGGAGCGAGGGAGGCGACCGCTTAGCAGCCAGCAGCTCTGAGCAAGTCTCTCTGGATCTGGGAAATGATGGTGACCCTGAGTCGGCCCATCTGGCAGGTGGCTGTGGGGTCCCCAGGGGATCACAGGTGACTGTGCATGTGTGGGAGCGGGAAGCCCGACAAAGCGCGGGGCCCGAGGAAGTGCCACCAGAGCGGAGCCTGAAGCACCAAGGGAGTGAGGGGAGCAAGGAGGAGGAGAGGGCCTCCAGGGAGCAAGACAGCACAGAGTGTGAAGGGGGCCCTGACCCCAGCATTTACAGAGGGGTAGACTGAGGCCCAGAGTCGGGGAGGGAGCTGACCAACGTCACAGTGGATAGGGAGTCAGACACCAGAACCCAGGTGTGTGGTCTCCTGGAATAGCGTGATGGTTCTTGTCCCGTGCCAAGCCCCTTCCAACCCCGAATGCACGGTCCAGCCACCCCGTGCTTAGTGCGGTGAGCTCCAGCCAAACGCGGGCCTGTCCACACCCGCACACAGCCTGTGTCCCAAACCAGGTGTCTCTGCAGAGCTGAGCCCTGCCGGGAAGGCCCCTTCTCCGCCTCTGCCTGGCCGGCCGCACGCTGTCCATCAGCGGACACCTCGTCTGGGCGCTGCTCCCTGACCCTCACTGCTTCCCTTTCTCATCACGCTGGTTGGTCATCACCGTGTCACCCCTGTCTGCCCTCCCACAGATGGAAGTTCCTCCAGGGGGGCAAACGGTGGCCGTTCTCCTAGCACAGGAGCAAGAGGCCGAGGGAGCCAGTGGAGACGGGAGGACGAAGGACCCCCTGAACATTCCTTCTGATGAGGTGACCATACGAGACCGGTTACCAACCTGAGAACTGCTAACCGATTGCTTCTTCCATCAGAGGAAGCAGCGTGGCTGGGGAAGGGCACGCAGGGGTGGCAGTTACCTGTGGCCCCAGCAGTCCAGGGGTTCCCGGCGGGCCCACTTCACCTTTCCTCCCCTGTGTACAAAAGAAGAAGCCAAAATTAACAGCAGGCAGGGAGCGCCCGAACCCGTGTAATAACGCGTCGGTGGAAATGCCCATCTTGATTTCTTAAACTCGCTGGTCCACAGGGGGGGCCCCCAGCTGTTGGATCCCCTCCCGAGAAGCAGTACGGGATTGGGGCAGGAGCCTCAGGCTCTGGGGTCAGGGAGGTTCAGCTTTGGCTCCCAGCTCGGTGACCTAAGTGGATTTGGCAACATGTGGCCTAAAGACACTTGAGGCGTGTCTCCTTGTCCTGCCGTCCGCCACTCAGTTCCTTTCCCCGAAAGCAACTAATCCTACCAGATGTTGGCTTGTCTGTCTTTCCAGAGGTGTGTTACGTGTAGGCCAGCATCACACACACACACACACACACACACACACACTCATACACACGTTCCCTCCATCCCCCCTTTCGTTTTCTCTCCAAACTGTAGCACATCGCTCAGTCTGCTGGCACGGAACAGCCGACTCGGGTGCGTCCCGCAGGAGCAGGTGGACAGGCGGCCTGTTCTCGCCACTACAGTGTTGACCCTAAGGGTGAAGTGGGCTGCACGGCCGGTGGGTCGTTATGGCCTCTTCAGCTCTGCGGAGCCCTGGGTACGGGATCTGCAACCCCTCTGTCCCCCACCGCCGAGGAGTGGCCCTGTCCCCAGGGCAGTGGGGCTATGCAGTGCTGCTGAGCGATCCCGCCTCCACGTCCAACGGCTGCCACGAGACAAGGCGCCTTTCCCGTGGACGCGCCTCCAGGAGGCCATAGCAGGGTCTCATTGATGCAGCTTTATTCCAGGCTCAAGAATTTTAGGGCTGCACGGGGGAGAAGGCTGGGTGAGCCGGGAGGGAGTGTTCTCTAAGGAGCTGCAAGGCCTAAAACCTTGAGTCTCACACGTTCAACTCAGCCAGCTGGAGGATCAAGGCTCCGCCGTGGCCTCTGCCCCAAGGGCTCACAGGCTCATGGGGAGGCAGACCTGCACCCCTGAAATGACAGCGCCCCTGACACGCACGGCATGGAGGGGCGCACACACGGCCCTGGAACTCTTAGGTCTACTACAAGGTCTTGGGAGGACTTCCCGGAGGAGGTGCTGAACTAGCACTTGAAGAAGGAAGAAGTGCGTCCCCAGTGGGGCATGCGTTCACTCGGGGGGCAGGGCAGGCGAGTGGGAGCTGGGGCAGTGGGAGCAGGGCCTTGGCAGAGGATCTATGTGATCGCGATGCAGGGCTACAGGGCTGGGCCGTGGCAAACGAGGTCAGCGAGGGGCCAGGAAGGGTGTTGTCGGTGTCCTGGGCCACAGGGAGCCACCCATATGGCCAAAGATGTCGAGTTACCCTACAGCACAGTCGGTGTGTGCTGGTCCTGGAGGCAGCAGGAAGGACGGAGTGAGAGGACAATCAAACCCGTTCCCAGAGCTACCCGTGCCCAGTCACCTTCTGCCCCTGCACCACCCACCACCCTCCCTCACCACCGCCCCCGACGCTTCCCACTCGCCCCCCCAAAGCAGCCAGAATCACATTCTTAAAACAGAAATCAGGTCCCGTCTCTGCCCAAATCACCGCACTAGTTCTCAACACGGAGCCCCATGTAACAGCCTCCCCTTCTTTCCACAACTGCATTCTGCTCCCTGCCCAGCTTGTTTCCTCATCCTCTTCCCCTCATTCCAGCCACGCTGCTGTCCCTCCTCCAGGATGAACACGCCAAATGCACTCCCACCTTGAGGACTTTCATGCTCGGTACATGCTCCCCAGGCACCCGCACGGTCTCTGCTCAAAGGCCCTGCATCCCTGTGTCGTCTCTGACCAGCCCAACTCTGACCTGCTCTCCTGCCGCCACCTGCAGCCCCCGCCCTGCTGTCCTTCCCTTTGCTGGCATCACTACCAGGTACACCGTTGATGTACGGGCATAGTTGGTCATCGCCTGCCCGCCAGTACTGGCTGCAAGCCTTCTGGGAACAGGGCCTGGCTCTGTTTTTGTTCAATGCTCTACCTTTGGGCCCAGGACAGAGCCCATCACATGGTGGCAACCCAATGAATGTCTGGGGGCTGGATAAATTGCTGCTCCATGACCGATGCGGTCTTGAAGCAGGAGGATGGCAGGAGAAGTGGCCATGCGGGGTGGGGAAAGGCTGCGCGAGGACCGGGAGGCACATCCTGGCACCTGTGGACTTGCAGAGAGAACAATTCGGAACCCCGGATCAGCAGGCGCCCGGGCCACGGAGCACATCAGCCTGGAGGTGCAGTGAAGCCTAGGTCAGAAGGCGCTTCTTGACACCCGTCAGGTGGAATTCCAAATGTGGTCCCAGACACCCTCAGAAATGAGCCAGGCCTGGAGGCATTTGTCTCTGCCTCCATCCGATCCTGCTCTGATGAATGCAAACATCGGGGAGCGGATCACAAGAGACCTAAGAGTTGCCAGCTCCCCTTCCTCAGGGAATGGAAGCCAGACATCTTCAATTTTGTATCTAGACAGGCACCCCCTCCATCTGCTGCCAGGTCATTCCACTGAGAGTCACGACTTATTTACAAGATGAATAAACCATTTTCCCTCAAGGTCAGTGGAATGGCCTGGTGAGTAGTCATCAGAATTCAGAACCCAGGCCAGCAAAGTAACTCTGTTTAGAGGAAGAAACGGAGAAATGGATCATTTACTGGTTGGTGGGAAAGGGTCAGAGGCAAGCAGGAGGGATGCATATGTCACGTCTGGGTTGTGGTTGAGCAGAATTACTGACTGGGGCCTGGTTTCATTGGGGTGAGTGCCAGTGTCCCTCCTCGGATGACCCACCACCTTTAGAGGCAGCACAAGGTCTCAGCGGCTCCCCGTTTCCCTCAAGTTTGGGCACCTTGTGTAAGGACATTGCTAACGTTCAGGGGGATGAGCCCCTGGGATGGTGAAGAAATCTGCCAAAGGAGTTGCTCTTAGGTCAGGGAAGTAAGAAGATGTGATCTGGAAAAGGAGAATTATGGGGCAGATAGGAAGGGTCCAGTGGGGAAGACAGAAACATAAGCAAGTGCACCTAGAGAAGCAAACATCCCAGCTTTAGGGATTCGGCAAGAAGGGAAAAAGCTAGAAGGTGGCAAAAGGTCAGAGGAAAAAACAGAAATTTGTGATTGTAGCTGTGATCAGAAGGTGGCATAATCTTTCATGGGTCACCCATGAAAGGGCATCACCCACGGAAACATTAGTGTAACGTCTCTGGCCAGCCCCAGCACCCATGTTCATACCTTCTCCACCCACAGCATCTGGAGCTGCCCTCAGTGCACTTCAGAGTCTTCCTTCCTTCCTTCCTTCCTTCCTTCCTTCCTTCCTTCCTTCCTTCCTCCTCCCTCCCTCCCTCCCTCCCTCCCTTCCATCTGTCCTGCCTGCAACCACATGAGCCAACCTTGCTCACATAGCCAGTCTCTTCCCTCCAGACTTTTCTGAGCCAACCTGTGTCTTCCACAAATTTCATTACTTGTCTCTCTATATACCCTATGCTGGGAGGCGATTTTCCTAAAGGGAGAAAGTTCTGTCCGAGGTACTTCTCTAAAATGGTCAGTGGTTCCTCCTTACCTAAAAGCTGTGACATTTGAGCTGTTTCATTTGGAAATCAATGGCCCCTTGACTCTAACATGTCTTTTGATCTAGTGTCCAGCATCCACACTTCCCTCCCTAAGTGACAGCTCAAGCCAGCTGCTTAGCTTGACCCCAAACAACCCCCTCAGGACTCCTGGCCTCGGAGACTCTGCTCACACTGCCACCTCTGTCTGTAACACCCACACTCCATCTCAACTTGTCAAAATCCTACCCCCGGCCAGTGCCACCTCTTCCACGAAGCCCTAGGAATACTGAGAAATGTGACAAAAACTCATTGAATATACAGAGTCCCCGGTGCCGCTCAAGAGCTGATGAGTTGAAATTGCCAGGGATGGGGCACAAAGCTCTAAGTAAGTAGTTCTGAGGACTTGGCCACTCACCACAAGCAAAGGATCTCTCCATGCTCCTTCTTGACCCCCTTCCTCTACAATATTGAAAGAAAATGAGTTCAGAAACTAACGTGGGTGGGGAGGGCAAGCCACTTAACTTCCTGAGTCTCAGTTTCCTCATGCAGAAAATCATAATTATTGTAATTATTTGAAAAGATAGCAGTGGAAGAAATAATTCAATGTTTGAGGAAGTGCTTTATAAGGAATAATAAAGCATCATGCAAACATGACAGATCGCCGCAGGAACGGAGAGGAATAAGATGGTGGCTATGATGAAGAAGAAATGGTAATAACAGGATTCTAGCTCCTCTGAGTCCCTGAAGTGGGTAAGAGACCGTGTGTCCAACAGACCCGGTTTCAAACCTGCTACCTCCCAGAAGTACCATAGAAATTAAATGAGATAATGTCCACAAAGTGCTTCACATTGGATCTAATATTAGGAAATGTACAGCAGCGGTGGTGGTGCTGGTGGCAGTGACAGTGACGGTTATGTTGGTGATGGCGGTGATGGTGGTGGAGACAACAGTGGTGGTGGTGGCGGTTGAGGTGGTGAAGATGCTGGTGGTGGCGATGGTGATGATCATGGTGAAGGCAGTAATGGTGGTGGTAGTGGTGGTAGTAACAGTGGTGATGGTGGTGGTAATGATGCTGGAGGTGGCGACGATGCTGGAGGTAGTGGTGATGATAGCAGTGATGGTTCTGGTGGTGGTGGTCATGGTGTTGCTGATGGTGGAGATCATGGTGGTTATGGTGGTGGTGGTAGTGATGGCGGTGATGGTGGTGGTGATGATCGTAATGGTGGTGGTATTGGTGGTGGTGATGATAATGATGAAGGCAATGACAGTGGTGATGGTGGTGATGATGGTGGTGGTGGTGGTAATAGTGATGGGGGTGATGGTTAAGGTGGTAATAGTGGTGGTGGTGATTGTGATGGGCAGGGGTGAAGCTGGGAGCTCCAGCAGCAGTGGATGTAGCAGCAGCAGCTGCTACATAACCTCTGCATTCTGGACCTATAATCAGCTGTGGGGATTTGGGAAGTGCTGGCCAGAGCAAATTTTGCAGCAATAAAGAACTGTTTTACTAACAATAAGCCTATGTCTTGTCATTTTTCTTTTCCTCTCTTTTAAATTGCTACCCAACACAATATCTGGGTAAATGTTTGTAATCCATCATGAGGGCAGATTTTTTGAATCATTCTGGATGCCAGGATGCTGAGCGGGACTGATATTTCCAAGGCTGCCTATCTGCCCATGGAGAGGAGGAAGCCCATAAATCCAGAAGAGCAGCGAGTCCTTCCCAGCCAGGACGAGTCAGCACAGCCGCGTGCGGGCCCGTTAGCAGCGGAAAGCATCGCTAGTGCGAGTGATTCTAATATGTGCCGTATGGTCTCTTGCTCAGTTCCTGTTCTCATGCCTCCAAATGTCAAAGATGATTATTTTCTACTGGTTAGAGCTGAAACCAGGTGCTCAGGGAAAACCTAGGGTGTCCTGACATAAACCCTGGCCCCGTGCCACGAAATGAATCAAACAGTGGCCTGTGATCCAAACGATGCTGTTACCATCTGGTAGAGTAGGGAAAAGCAAGGGGGGAAAAGGCTTTAAAAATTGAAAAGTAAAACAAATTTGACCCAGGTTGCCGCTGACTAAAAGATCACCCACGTTCCTCTCCCTCGAATTACGAGAAACAGGAGCCGACACATCTGATCGCTTTCAGCCATTAGGGAGACCCTCAGCCCCAAAGGCAGTGGCCAGAGATTAGAGCAGTGCGCAACAATGCATCCTCCTGAGCAGGAACTGGTAGGCAACAAGGTGCCCACCCCCAGGGACCGCTAAGGTCCGGATGAGAATTGAGCCACTATTTGTTTATACTCCGTGTGACACAGAGCACTTGGATTTATCGCCGTAAGTCTTGGTCTCCTCATTTGCAGAATGGGAGTAAACCTGCCCTATCCCACGGGATCCTCGCAAGAATTAGTGAGAGACAGGAGTGCAAACAGTTACCCAAGCACCTGCTGCGGATCAGCCCATCATGCAACCAGGGCTGTTTCCTTGCTACCTTGTATTCGTTCTGCACCTGTTACGGACTCTGTCTTAAAAATATGTTCTGAAAGCAACAGACTCAATCAGGCACAACAGGAGACATGTGGAGATGGCCCCCTTGGGCATCCCATTTGGTAGGGCGCTTCTTTGGTTCTCGCCCATTGAAGGGAGACCCTAGAGGCTGTTGAAACCGTGATCAAAGGAACCAAAGGGATCGTCACCGGCTTGTGAAAGAGGCAGCGACGAAGCCCAGAGTGACCTTGAGCAGGTCATCATCTGATCACCCTGGACATGACATTTCTCACCGTCCATCTCAGGGATCCCTCCCGTCACGATGATTTTATAATCTAGACGTTCCAAATTCTGCATTAAATGCAAACGCCTGATGACATAGAAGAAATCTCCTCTTGGTTTTGTCCAGAAAAGAGGAAAGAAAACACGTAGGGTATTTCGGGTGGGACCCAGCAGCGCAGCACACAGTAACAGGGCAGCAAAAGTAAAGGTACAGACAGGACCGATTTCTTAAAACAGAGCACGCCCTGTGGAAGGTCCGGAGCCGGGTGACCCGATGCCTGACTCCGGGTCCCGGCCCATACACATGCATGTGTATCTTATACGCTGGGATGTGTTGTTCACGTACTTTCTACGTGTGTATTGAGATATATACATTTTATAAGTGGGAGGCACTCTTCTAAGATGCTACAAACACCCAGATAAAGAGCGTTCTCACAGGCATACATTCTAGTGAAAACAAAAACAAACACATGCCCAAATAAGAAAAATACAGTTTGCTGCAAAAACTAAAACAGGATGGTGTGAACGCAGCAAGATGATGTCTACTTTGGGGTGAAGGATTAGGGCATGGAAGATTTTATTATTATTATTATTATTTTTTAAATCAACCCTGTGGATGCTTTTTTGAGTGTCCAAGTGCTTCAGTGGCCTTGAGCCAGGCTGGTTCTACTTCCAGAACATTCTGGGTTCAGGTGCAACTGCAGCACTGGCTGCTTCAGCTACGTAGCCCTGCTCCCCATCAACCTTTCCCTGATGCCTGGCTCAGACAAGCAGGAGGGAAGCAGAACCTCAGAAAGAGAAACAGGGTATAGCACCTCCCCGCCACCCCACCCCTATCTAAGGCAGGGAGCCCGGCCTGGGGAGGAAGGCCTAACACCCCACGCTGGGGTGCCTTGTGTGCCACAGCTCTGCAGGGTGGCATCTGGGGGTGGGGGTGCCCGGCTCCTCATCCTCCCATTTCACTATGTCATTGTGGAAAAATACCAGCTTTGTCCAAAATTAATGTGTTTACCTTGCCGGGGATTACACTGTCTGCCTGTTGCTAATCTCAAAAATAAAGGGCCGGATCGCTTTCCGCAGCCTGTCTATTAACCTCAGCGTCTCAGTCCCTGGGTCCCGAGGCTTGTCGTGGTCTTGTCTCTTCCCTCTTCCAGCCTGAGTGTGTGCCCCAACACCAGGGAGTGAGGTTTCGGTTGAGGTTGATGAGGAGGAAATGACAGGTCACCGTGAGGGAGGGAGAGGGAGCTAATTTTCTGAGTAAGTCATTCTGTCTCGGCTTCTTCTGACTCAGCCAGAGACGGACTGAGCAGGAAGCTGCTGCCGAGCCCGCAGCAACATCAGGATTTGCCTCTACCCACAGGTGCAGCCATCGAGCTAGCGCTACCCACCGGATGCAACTCAGCCCAAGCCAGAAGCTCGCAGAGGGCCACCACAGGGCCACGGGTCCCGGGACACGCACTTGGGGTCGCCGGTTCCATCATGAGAGGGAGGAGGAGGAGGAGGGAGGAGCCCTCCTCCGTGCTCCTGGAGCACTCACCGTGAATACACTGCCCTCCCTGTGGCCCTCGGCTGGGTCTCCTGTGTGGGACCCCGCGTATCCCCGCCGCCCGGCACCCCATGGGGCCGGGATGGGTGCCCCGGCAGCCCCTGTCCCTGGTCTGGGCCGCCACCCTGCCTTCTGCTCTCTGTGGCCATCTCCCAAGTGGCCTTCCTCCCCTGCAGTCCATTGTCAACACAGAGACGCCAGACGGATGCATTCATGCAAGCTGGTCACTCCGCTTCCCCGTACCCCAAATCCTGCAGCGGGCAAACTGCGGCCGGAAACACGGGCGACGACGGTCAGGGGAATTCCAAGCACAAAATGCATACGTGGTGACACTTTTCCATCAGCCTGGGTGGGTTTCCTTTCTTTTATGTTTCCTTATCTTCGAGAGGGAATGATGTAATGAGCTTTGGGGTCACTTCGAACGAGCCCGCGGGGTGGTCGGGGCTGACAGAAATTAAGCAAGTTGGCCAATGACGAGGTGCGTGTTGAGATGCGCGTGGGGCATATTGCTATTCTTTCTACTTGTGTATCCTTTTTTTCCATACTAACAGTCTTGAAAACATATTCAGTAGCCCCATGTTTTCCTCCCAGTAAAAGCCCAAATCCTCACAAGGGCCCCCCAAGCGATGTGACCATGTGATGCGGCGCGCGGTTCCTCTGACTGACCGCCTCCCGCCAGCCCCGGACTGCCTCCGGCGCAAGTCTCTGCTCACACACCTGCCTGTGTGGCCACGGCCTCGGGGCCTCAGCTGCCTCCTCCACCTGCCGTGCACCCCCTGGGCTACCGGCCTGGCCAGCGCCCCATGTCGGTCCTCCTGCGAGCCCGCCCAAACTGCCCTTGGCCACCGGCCCTCCCTGCATCATGTAAGCGCTAAGGTGATGCTTTTCCTCCCTGGAGAGGAGGTAAACACCAGTGGGCAGGGATCTCCGGCCTCCTCACTGAAGGATCCCACTGCCTACAGCACCACCCAGCACCCAGCACCCGGCACCCAGCACCTGGCACCCAGGAGATGCTGTGGAAACACCTGCTGGATGGATGAACCTGTGGAGAGAAGGAGAGGGTGGGAGGGAGGGGGTGAGGATGGGAGGGGTGCTGGCAGAAGGAAAAGGAGAGAGATGGGTGCAGGATCCCCAGGAGGATGATGCTGGCCGAGCCTGAAGGAGAGAAGCCCTGAGCTGGAGAACAGCGAGCGCAGATAAAAGCTGAGGGCAGGAGCAAGTCCTGAGGCAGGACGTCCTCTCCGGGGGGCGCTTCCCAAGTCTGCATCACCCTCTCCTGTGCTGTGGGAGCATCAGTTCCTGCTGAAATGCTCAGGCTCTCGCAAGGCCCGCTCAGACACCCCCTTCCCTGTCCGCCCGGATCCCTCCCCGCTGAACACCGCAGGGTCCCCACGAGGCATCTGGGTTATCTGTCCACATGTCTCTAGTCCCTCAGGCTGTCGGCTCCTGGTGGTTGAGACAGTAATCTCTTCAGAGATTCCCAAGGCATTTAACTGAGGGCTCCTGCCTCCCAAGAGCGTGACATGAGCTTTGCAGACAGACACACGGGAGACCAGAAGATGCCAGGCTTTGGAGAGACACAGTTGTGGGTGTGCCTCCCTGCGAGACGGCCGGTGGCACTGTTCTATCAGAGGTCGCCCTTCCTCTGTGCCAAGGGGGACGACAAACACCGTCCTAGGGCTGCTGAGGTCTGGCATGTGGAGCTCAGTACCTCAGTGCATACCACTCCCCTCCACGCTGGCTCCTTTCCTGGGTCTCCAGGTTTTATCCCTCAAAGCTCCATTCTGGGTGCATGGACCCAACTCTTAGGTCCCTCCGGCCAGAGAAAAGGTTGGAACGGGTAAGAACCCCACCACACAGGCAGCTGGTGTTCCACTGAGGGGTAAGAGGTGCTTCTGGGAGTGACAACAGCTATCCTGGGGGCCGCATGAACCCTCCCTGGGGTGCCAGGAAGTCACAGCCAAGGAAGCATGGTCCTCGACCCTCAAGCTCCGAGCGAGAGGTGTCCTCTCCCCCTTTTCATAAGAGTCGATCCGAAAGAAATATAGTTTAAAAAAAAAATCAAAAACCCTTTGCATCATCTTTGTCATCTTCGCATCAAGAGTTCCACTCAGCATCTAATTCTACGTTAGGAAAAGTAATGTTTGCAGCGGCTCAGCCCAAGATGAATTAAGGTTCACCCAAACGTCAGTTACATAATGTACAACGATTGCTGTTTTGTCTTAAAAGACCGTGTGTGAGCATGTCGGGGAAGCGGGAGTCATGCCAGTTGCCACGTCTCGCTGCCCACCAGGGGCGCATCCCTAACCTGAGCATGTTTTCTCCCCCAAACCAGGCCCACGGGGATGCCTTCTTGTTGTAACAGAAGTAAACATGCCCTTCTCTGAGCATGTTCAGCTGCTCAGAAGTCAGGCCAAGCTTCAAAACCAGGTCTATCCTGCCACAAAGTCCAGGCTCCCTGTATTATACAGATGAGAAGGCAACCTGGCTTTGGCCGGGAAACTGAGGCCAGGGCTGGTGATGCTCAACGGGACGTGGCACGTCCACGTTCTTCTCCCCCCCATGACACCTTCCCACAGGTCAGCTAACTTTCCACATAAGTTCCTCTTAGAATCTTTAGGGTTTAAGGCAGTTACAAAGTGCAGAAGTGCTTGGAAACCAAAGAAGAAAGTTCATCGGGGCATCAGGCAGGTTGGAGTCTGTAGAGTCATAAGGGCAGGTCACCCAGTTTCAGAATTGAGGCTATAAAGTATGATGAGAGGGTGGGTCCAGCCTGCTTGCACAGAGGAAGCCACAACGCAGCTGTAACGCTGTCCACCTCGCTGAGCTCGAGAAGCGCCAGGATGGAGGGGCCACAGGGGGGCCTGGACAGCCGCTGCCAGATGCAAGGCCCCCGTTCCCGCTCATCCGTCAGGGGCCACCCGGCCTCTGTCCGAACACCCCCAGGGGCAGTGAACGCACCATGTCCAGGGGCTGCCCACCCCATCTTTGGTGGTGCTGTCCCCTCGGACAGTCTCTATGTGAACCAGTCAGAGATGCTACAGGCTGGAGGTCAGCAAACACTGACTTGAGACCCTACTCTGTGCCCGGCACCCTGCTAGGACCTGGGGACATGGAGTCGGGGGTCAGCCTCAGTCATCCTGGGGACTCCGAAGAGGGCCCCTAACCCAGGTGAACTTCTCCCTCCCCCCCCCCGTCTTAAACCACAGAACACCGTGTCAGGAGCTGTGCTTAATAAAACCCATAAGGTATGTATAATCTGCATAAAAAAGACAGGTGCTTCATTAAATTAAATTAGATTAAGTTAAATTACATGGATTACCATGAGATATTACAATATTCAATAATGATACGGATGTTTAAAGTAGCTAATAGCCTATCGGCAGCTCTCTATCCTTTCCCTCGCCCCGAGTTTTAATCCTTTCTTGGGGATTTAGCTCAAATATTACCTCTTTGCAGAAGTCCCTGCTGCCCTGCAGGCCAGATCAGTTGCCCCTTCTCTGTTTGTTTGTTTTTTTTTTTTCCCCTCAGTACTGGGCTTCCTTCTGCTGAGGCTCTGATCACACAGGGCTGTGAGGTTCCACATACATGACTCCCGACAGCCGACAGCCTCATCTCCATGTCCCCAGGACTCATCTCCAGGCTGAACTTGGAATGGACCCCCCCACCATGTCTGATGAACTAAATCTAACCCTCAGATATGCTTCCAATATTCCCGTAAAGCTCATGAAGCTGGCACCATGACCTCTGAGCCGCTGAAATGGGGGCCCCAGGGCGGGTGAGCTGGGGACAGGAAGGGAAAGACTTGTCACTCACCCGGAGACCTTGCAAACCAGGGGGTCCATCCTTGCCTTCAGGACCCATCAGGCCCTTTAGGAGCAGCAGAAAGGAAAAAAAAAAAAAAAAGAAACAATGGTCAACACAGAATTTAACACCACGCGTTGTGCTTTGCCTTCTCATGCTTGTTGGATTGGAAAATCCCATCTTGTTTCAATGGGGAGACAGGGAGGTCAGGAGGGAAAAAAGTTCTGTCCCTGCAAATCTGTAATACCTTAAAACATGTGCACCTATCTGGCCTGATTAAGCATGTTTAGCAACCGAGAGGTAGGCGACATCATTCACATTTTGAAGATGTACACAGTAGGGGTCAATGCCTTGCATTTGTGCTTCGAGTAAAGCATACACAAAAGAAGCATCTGGAACCCAGTGTCTTTAGCTATGGGCCTAGTGCCATTCCCCTGTATGTTGCTGGCTCAGCAAGAACTAGCTTGGGTTCTGTGACTCGGTCAACAGTGATACACAAAACAGGACCGTCTGGACAAATAAATTGAATCGTCTAGGAAAGATCAGTTTCATTTTTTTAAGGATTTTATTTATTTATTCATGAGAGACACACAGAGAGAGGCAGAGACACGGGCAGAGGGAGAAGCAGGCTCCCTGTGGGGAGCCAGATGTGGGACTTGATCCCGGAACTCCGGGATCACACCTTGAGCCCTCAGCTCAACCGCTGAGCCACCCAAGCATCCCAAAAGATCAGTTTCAATGGAGCAAGGAACACTGGTGCGTGAAGGGGTCCGACTGACCCGATCCTTCAAATCCTACCCCCCCAAGGCCTCCCCACATATCTGCTGCATGGCCTCAGCCAAGTCACGTGGCATCCGTGAACCTCAGTTGGCTCATCTCTGAGGTGAGGGTGATACATCTACCTACCGAGTGGCTTTGGGGACCACATGAGGAACGATACAAAAGCCCCGATGGAGCACCCACCCAGACCTCCTGACTGCACCCTGATTGAGCCCCATGTGACGGCTGCTCAAGGGAGTGGGCAAATGAGACCTTCAGCTCTGTGCTGCGATCATCAACTTCCCCCTCCGCAATCCCATTTCTTCAATGAATATTATCATACAAAGAGCTCTTATGGCTGACTTTTGCATGACTCTTAAGGAACTGGACTGGATTTCCATCCAAATTCTTTTCTCTTAATAACGCCGTGGAAACAAACACGTAGATGGAAAGCCTGCAGGAACTACAGGCCTACATCTCCCTTCCTCGCAAGGATCATCCTACTGAGCTCAGGGCACACAGTGAGGGAAGACCCTGTGAGTGAGTGACATTTCCTGGAGCATCAACAAACACCTCACACTTGATCTGAGCGTGCAGCTCGCCCTTCGTTATTACGCTCGACCAGACATTGATAAAATGGCCAGAGCCTGTCTCATCTCCGGCGGATGGGAGCTGGGGTGGGGGAGGATGAAAGCCGCCTGCCTCCTGGACCGCTCCGGCATTTGGATGCAGACTGCTGCACGTTGTTTTCCATTTAGAGAAGGGGATACATTTTCCTCTCTCTGGGACTGCTGAACACAAATTCCAAAATTTTCCATTCTCTACAGAAGTCACCGAAGCCAGCTTCTCGGTTTGATTCAATCCAATGAATATTTAGGGAGCAACTGCTCTGCGGAACGCCCCGGGCCAGGTGCCGCTGGGGATTCAAAGCAGACAGACATGGCAACGATGCGGGTCCTGGGCTTAACAAGCCGCCCAGAGCACCGCTTCGCACGTTAGCTCATGTGGCCTGCACGGCACCGTGGTGCGCGTGATGCTGCTGACGACGGCGATGACAATTTCCAGATAGGAATAAAGCACAAGAAGATGGGAGAGGATGAGTAACGTCAGCAAAGACACAAAGCTACTGGGTGGAAGAGCTGGGATGTGAGACCGGATGTTGCGGCTCCATCCCAAGCACCATCCTTCTGTGCCAGTGGTGCTCCCCGTGAGCTCACCCTGCGGTCAGCCCCCCTTCCCTGCCCGTCCTGATTAGCTGTCACGGGGCCACCGCTATACAAGCATGTACTAGCAAGTCCCCACCGTGAGATAAACTGCATTCAGAGAGGGGGGGGCCTTTGGAATCTTCCAGTCCTGGTCCCTCCTCACTGGTCTCCCGCCTCCCGCTCCCCAGGTTCTGGGGCAGGCTGTTGTGTTTCTGAGCTCTCTGCAAGGGAATTCCATCACCCACAGTGGGTCCTGCTCTGGGCCCCATCCTAGGGAGAGCACCTAGCATGGAGGGTAGCCTCAGAGCATCGAATGGCCCCAATCCTGGGCCGCAGGGCTGCGGCACTCTGGGTGTGTGACCATGCCGAGGGTTTGGACCTGTCCCTGTCCCGAACCATGACCACAGGAAGGACACACACAGGAAATCACATTAATCATCTAGGACCACAAGTGCTTACTCACGGTTCCTCCTTTCCTATCTCCATCCGACCAGGAGATCAGCCCATGTGTTCTCCTCCCTCCACCTCCGGCATTAATATTTGGCCACAAGTGTTTAAGGTTTCTTCCTTCTGGGCCCCGCCCTCCTCATCCATCATAAGAAAATCCGCATAAAGGGGAGGAGGCTCCAGAGTGAGCCATCAAGAAGCCTGCCTCAGGGTCAAGCAGGGCTAGGCACCGTTCGCTTCTTATCCTTAGTGGGGGTCATGAAGGAAGTAACTCTCCTTTGCACATTTTGGGGGAAATATCGCTGCATTGTGCACTCATGGGCTTGACAGACACGTGTGGATTCCGAGGTCAATTTTGCTTCTTAATAGCTGTGTGACTATGTACAATCCACTCCGTAGCTCTGCACCGAGGTCCTCATTGGCAAAACAAAAATAATGCCTTCACCCTTGCAGATGTGTCATGCATATGTTTGCACGTAAGAATACACTATAGTGTAGGGGGCGCCTGGGTGGTTCAGTCGGTTGAGTGTCGGACTCAGGTCGTGATCTCAGGGTTGTGAGGTCGAGCCTCATGTCGGGCTCTGCGCTTGGTGGAGAGTCTGCGTGAGATTCTCTCCCTCTCCCTCTGCCCCTCTCCCCCAAAGTAAATAAATAGATCTTAGATAGATAGATCGATAGATCAATTGATCGATTGATAGATAGACACAGTATAGTATAGACTTTCAGCACTTGCCCATTACAGAGCTGAAATACATATGCACGCATGCCCAGAGACCCAAACATGAGAGCACACCACACTGCCTGCCTCTTCTACTGTAAATCTGCCAACAGTTATCACAATGGTGGGGAGCTCCGGAAAACCAAGCCTTAGGAGATTAAGTAAGACATCCAAGGTTACAGAGACAGAAGGTAGCTCTTCTGACCTGAACTTTCTTGGTGTGAAATTGCTCTAATCACACTAGAATCAAGCATCTGCTAGATTTCTTCTAGCTTTATCCCAACGAAGCCATACAGACTTATCCCAATGAGGAATGGGGCCCTGATGGCCTCATATAAATTTGATTTATGGACATTTCAAAATAAGAGTTGTCTTATTTCCTTCGATAAAACACGTTAATTTGAAAGGAGCCATGGCATATTGCCAGGAGGAGCATGGTACAATCATTGACCTGTGGAATTGACTGTATGCTCATTAATTATCCTTAGTATCTGAACTCACAACACTGAATGATCAGAGTCCCTCTTGCAGGGCCTCCTCCCAAATGGTTATTTACATATGGGCTGAATTTGTTACAGTGGAGAACCCAAAGGCTGAAGCCTTCCCGGCCACTGCAAAGTCAGTTTGAATCAGAAACACAGGAGGAGCAAATATGCCCTGGAAAAGATTCGCCTGGCACCTCAATGTCAATGCTCTTACCCCAGTTTATCTAAGAGGAAACCAAGGAGCGCCAGGCTGGCTCAGTCGGTAGAGCATGTGACTCTTGACCTCAGGGTTGTGTGTTCAAGCTCCACTAGACTGGAGTCTACTTTATTTATTTATTTTTTTTTAAATTTTTTATTTATTTATGATAGTCACAGAGAGAGAGAGAGAGGCAGAGACACAGGCGGAGGGAGAAGCAGGCTCCATGCACCGGGAGCCTGATGTGGGATTCGATCCCGGGTCTCCAGGATGGCACCCCGGGCCAAAGGCAGGCGCCAAACCGCTGCGCCACCCAGGGATCCCTGGAGTCTACTTTAAAAAAAAAAAAAAAAGGAACCTAAAAAACCAGACTGTGTACCAGAAACCCCACTCACAGCCTTTTTAGGACCTGGGGGCTGGGGAGGTGGGCTGTCTGGGTTTCAATTTCAGCTCTGCACTTGCTAACTGTCTGATCTGTGGCCGCTAATGGGAAGTTCACTAACCAGGGCTCAGCTTGCTCCCTCGCACGCTGGTGACACCGCCACCTATTACCTGGAGGGGGCGGGGATGGAACCAGCTTCTGCAATGCCACAGAGCTCAGTAGGGGAAAACCACTGGTTTCCAGACCTAGAGGTATTCAGAGCGGACCCCGGGCTGGGAGGGTGACTTACCGGAGCTCCTGGTGGCCCAGGTGGGCCCTGGTGACCCCGTGGTCCTGGAGCTCCCTGGTAATAGAAGCCAAATATGCATTAGTCACGGCTCCCTCTTCCCCGTGACTCATGACCCTTTGCTGACTCAGAGTCTACATCCAGGGTTCCCAAAAGAGACCCAGAGATACAGAATGGGGATCTGCATTCCTGGTGCAAAATCAACTTGACCCATCTCTGGAAGGCTCCAACTGAGTCCACAAGCAGCTTCAACCCCATGGCTGTGGCCTTTCTACCTCTGCCCCCACCTAGAGCCCCACAGGGGGAGGACCCGCGTTCCCCTTACCTGCTCACCCTTCAGACCCTCTCTCTGCACCTGTATGACAAACCACGCGTCAGCAAAGGTGGTGACGTTTTCCCAACAGCCACTCCCCACAGCTTCATGGGGGGTATTCACACAGCCTGCCATAATGCAGGAACTTGTCAGATCGTACCCCATTTTTAGTGTTGAAAGCCCCGTATCTGGCTCGAGTGGTCAGATGAGCTCCTCCTCATTTCTAGAGGCAAGGACTCTCCCAAACACCCAATTCCATCAGCGTCAGTCTGCGATTCCAGCCCCCCTGGGGTGCCTGCACACTTACCACAGAGCCCGGGACACCAGGAGGACCTGCAGGCCCCACGTCACCCTGCACAGAAATGACAGACATTTCAATGGCATACTTTCTGCCACCTTCCTCTGCCGGTCCCCACCCCTCTGGGGCCCTTGCTTATCCACCCAAGGTCCACGGGACCACTTCCTCCTCCGTGCTCCACCTCATGCTGCCACCATGCTGGGTCTTTCTCCCTCCTCTCGGATTTTCTGGGTCTAATTCTTATCTCTGTATCAAGACCAAAGGGGCCTCATTGCTCCTTTTGGGCACATCCTGCCCAGGGCCTACATCTGGTTGCTGCTCTCACAGCCGTTTCCTGCTCGAGAGCACCTCTTGTTCCACTAGCACATGCTCGTACCAGGCACCAGACTGGACATAGCCAGTGTGGCGACTACACCTTACAGGGCGCATCCTTTGTGCCAAGTCCCTGGTTCAGCACGTGGTCAGCATTCGATGTCTATCACACATGTAACCCATGCTGTGATCACTCCCATCTGTTTTCACCAAGTCATGATGTACCAAAGACTTGCTTTGTGTCCCCTTCCCCATGACCTCCGGATCACCTGGCCTACGATGGCTGTGGGTGCATCACATTTCCAGGGTGTGAGCTATGTCTTGGTTCTGCGTGGGGCATATTTGTTGACTGTGGCCACAGAAAAATCTTCACTGCTACAACCCTCATGCCCCATGGCTAAACAAGAGCACGATTTGCTGCCAATGTCCTTACACGTGACTTGGGGACCAAGCCCCAGAGAGCATGGGGAAGCACGAAGAAACTAATGCTGAATAAGCTGGCACAGAATGACTGATTTGCTGGATAAGCACAAAAAGCATCTCGTAAGTCCCAATGCTGAGGAGTCAGAAGGAGGGACTCGGGCACACGTGTCATCCTGTGCTCCATTCGAGGTCTTGTCACATGGACAGGGCAGGTAATCTCTGACCCTAAACAACCCCGCTGTCCCCACTGGCTGCCCAAGACTTGGAAAGCATCTCTGTTTACACAGCATCAGGCATTTTTCTAGGATCCCAACTACATGATCTTTTAATCAACTTTATCATAGAGTGGTTTTGGCTACACAGCAAAATGGAGAGGAAGGTACATCATTAATGGGTGTCAGCCTCCCTTGCTCTACCTTCCTCTGTCTCCCACAATAATAGCTCCTATCTCAGCAACATCTTTCTGTTCTAGTTTTTTCTCTCCACGGCACCACCATCCACATAGAGATAGACACACACACACACACACACACACACACACACACACACACGGCATTCTTTTTACCATTGTGTATCGTCTCTAGAAGCTTCCGTGACATATACACGTGATGATCTCCAGGCCCTCAGAATCTGGCTGGCACATCTTTCCATTTCCCCATGAGCATCTTTCAACCTCCATGAGCAGGATTATGTTTTCCTCATGCTCACATAAACCTTATTAATACTTTGGTAATGAGGCACCTGGGTAGCTCAATGGCTGAGCATCTGCCTTCGGCTCAGGGCATGACCCCCGGGTCCTGGAATCGAGCCCCACATCAGGCTTCCCGCGGGGAGCCTGCTTCTCCCTCTGCCTATGTCTGCCTCTCTCTCTGTGTCTCTCATGAATAAATAAATAAAATCTTAAAAAATATATTTTAGCAATATGACTCTCAGAAGCCATTCTCAGCTCTACTGTAATGTTTGTGTGTCTACCTTATTTTCTATTCTATAAACAGATATAAAGGAGAGGTAACTGGGTAGTCATATATGGGAGCATCCTGAATATTTTGGGTTTGGAGATGATGGCATCTCCTTTCTTCCATTTACGCTATGCCTCACTACCATGTTTACTTTTGTTGTGTTTATTGTTATACCCATCATCATCACCATCATCCTCACACCACAAAAGTGAATTTTTTTTTAAATTTTATTTATTTATGATAGTCACAGAGAGAGAGAGAGAGAGAGGGAGAGGCAGAGACATAGGCAGAGGGAGAAGCAGGCTCCATGCACCAGGAGCCCGATGTGGGATTCGATCCCGGGTCTCCAGGATCGCGCCCTGGGCCAAAGGCAGGCGCCAAACTGCTGTGCCACCCAGGGATCCCCACAAAAGTGAATTTTTAATGACAGTTAGGAAATTAATCAATTGGGGCTTTCTCATTTGCTCAGGTCATTTTACAGAATCGGAGAGCCAATGTCCTGACACATGAAATCACTATTAAGGAAAACTAAGATCCTGTGGTTCATCCATAAAGTTGTGTGCTTGTAGCTAATAGACATTGGAGCCTTTACATCGGCCTGGCTTTGTCTGAAGGACTGAGATTCAAGCTTTTCCCTGCTGACACTCTTTCCCATCATAGATACAAGGAGACTAAAGCATGGGGAATGGGTAGTAACTTAATCCAGCACCTTAGACCACTCGGCCACGCTACCTGCCAGCGTAGTAACTTCTTCAAGGCCAAAAAGCTAGTAAGTAATAACCAAGAAACCAAGAGTCTGTCCTCGAGTCAGTCCTTTGCATTATGTAAGTAGTGTATTTCTGCAAAGGCAGTCAGCCTCCCCAGGGGCCCCCGCCTCCCGGTCCTCACACCCTTGTGGTGACCCCCACAGGTACCAGTGCTAGGCTATGGGACCAATAGCACACGGCAGGAAGGATGCTGGGTGGCCTCTAAGGTGAGGCTATGAGCATGACGGTGGCTTCCGTGTGGAGCCCCTCACCCCGACCTCAGGTCACTCACCGCTCACTCCAAGGGAGGCCACTTCCCCTTCTGTGAACAGCCCTACGGAGAGGCCGTGTAATGAGGAAGCAAAGCCTTTGGCCGGCAGCCACCACGGAACAAAAACCATGTTGGCCATGACAAAAACCATGTGTGTGAGCTGAGAAGCAGATTCTTCATCTAACCACAGCACGGCTGGCAGCCCAGCCACTACCTCACAGAAGACCCCAGACCAGGACGAACCAACCGTGTGTACACCGTGTACCTAGATCCGGGCCTTCAGAGTCTGCGTGAGGCCACGTGGTTGTTGCTTTATGCTTCTAAGAGTCAGGAAGGTCGCCACTATCAAGATATAACCAACACAAGCATGGAGTTTAACCTGGCATAAAGAGCGCCTCCCTGACCCTGGGCTCTGCGGCCAGCCACCGTGTGGTAGGCAGACACACACACACACACACACACACACACACACACACACACACGGTAGCAGGAATCACCTACATCCAAACCTCAAGGATCACTCCCTCTTAGTGACTTGAAATACACTACTTATTTTAGGATTTAGCATCCCCTGTCAAGGAACTGTGAGAATATATTAAAATCCTGATGCCAAGATAATATAACAATATAGATCTCAACGCTAAAAATACTTAGGAGAGGGAATGATTTAACTCAGAACTGAAGCCCAAGTGAGCAAGTTTGGGAGACAGCAACGCTCTCCAGCGGCCACGCCTAAGGTGAGGCTTCTTTAGCCTGTGGGTCTGTTTATTTATTTATAACACATAAGCTGTCTGCTTCTACAAAGAGTAGACCAGTCTTCCTCTCCTCTTTTGTTCTCAGACATCGCTGGGACGCGTGCGTGTCAGGCGGTGTGACCTTCACCTGAGCTCTGCAGAGTGATGGAGTCCGAGTGATGCTCCTCGGGCTGCACCTGCCTTAGTTTACCTGGATTCCTCCTCCCCTCGGGTCCCTGGCTATTCTCCAACCCCACGTCGGATGCTCTTGCCAGGGGCCTCCCAAAGAATCTGGAACTCGTGCTCTGGTCCCCCCATGAGAACCCAGGACACACGGTACCTACTCAGTCTTCCCTGCCACCCTGAATGCTTAGGAAGGCTATTATCTTCATTTTCAGAGCACTTCACAATTTGCCAAGACTCTTAACATGTGTTTTTTTCCACTGAGGAAACAGAAATTCTGAGCAGCAAATTTATTGAGTTAAGCCTTCTTGAGAGAATGTTCTAAAGGAGATGGCCAGTATGATGAGATGCAATCTTCATTCTGTTTATGAAAGATCTAGTACATTTTCAGAATTATGATTTGGGCAAAAAAAAAAAAAGGCCAACTTTTTTTAAAAAAGTGCTGCAGAGAACAGAAAAGGAGAAATGGAGGAAGAGGGGGAGGAGTCTGTACGATGTTGTTTGGTATTTATTCACAGCCTGCCTGAGTCCAAAAGGCAATTTTAAGTAGCATAATATTTTAATACGTCTGGATATTACATAACAGGGATTTTTGTTTTGTTCTGTTTTTATATGCTTTTTTTTTATTCCTAGGAGTAGAAAAACAAATTTTAAATAACCAGAAATTTCGTGGGAGCTGAGTTCCTGAGGCCCAGCTCATCACCTCTGTCTGCACTTTGTTCCCAAGATGCCAGCCTGGCCCCCTCGCTCCCCCTGAGGCCATGATTTGTACGGGCAACAGCACACACACCACCTGCCCAGAGCCCAGAGCCCTTCTCGCCCCAGGCCTGGCTTACCTTCTGTCCCTGGGGTCCTGCCATACCAGGAGGGCCAGGTCTTCCCTAGAGGAAGGGAAGGGAAGGTTGTCAGTGGCAGTGAGGGCAGAGGAAGAGCTGCAGGCCATGCAGCTCCGAAACTGTAATCTGCCTTCACCCCAGAAGGCACAGACCACACTTCTGGACACTGCTGATTGCTGGAAAATTCTCTCCCCATCGGCTGCCAAATGCCACGTCCTGCATGGTCCCCTCTGGACCCAGCTGGGACTGTGCTGTGGAGCGCCCGTTCTAAGGGACAAGGCCTACTCGAGAAGGACCGCTTCTCGAGGGATACAGGGGATGTGTCTGGGGAGATTCCAGGTGAGAGGCAGGAAGTAGGCACCCAGCATCTGCTCAGAGGGCACTGAGGACCAGCTGAGTCCCCAGGGGCAAGGGAGGGGGCCTGCAGGGCTGCCTGGACTCTGGACCAGGATCAGTTAGCACAGCAGGGCAAACCCAGGACCCAGAGGGCTGGTGCAAGGGATGCTGAAGATGAACCTGCCTCCTCTTCAGGGGTTCCCACCAAGAAGCCTTCCAAGGGGGTCCCAGTGGAGAGCCAGGCAGGTCAAGCTCCCACCAGAGAGCAAGTGAGGAGGGGCCTGGAGCCACCCCACCCCCGGGGAGCCCTCCTATGAGCCTCCTCGTAAGAGGAGGGGGAATCTGGAAGGCAGTTGGACAACCAATGTTCATCCCATTGACAAATGGCTTCCTTAGGAATTCATCCTAAAGGCACAGGTGCGCTCAGAGATGTACATGTGAGCTTTCACTCTTCCTTTCTTCCTATAAACAGCCAACGATCAGAAGAGACCTAATGCCCCCTCGTAGGAGGAGACCCTGGGTGACACTTGCTGTTCCTGTTTCTCCAAACCCCGTCCTCTGCTGCCTCCACCCCATCAGGATCTCACTACATGCTGGCCCACTGCCATGAGGAAAGGCCTTTGCTTTCTGGGCTGTCACCAGGTGGGCACTTCCAGCATGAGGAGTTGGCTCTGGCGCAGGGGCGGCACGCAATAAATATGAATAAATGCTGGCATGTTCACACCACAGAACACTAAGCAGTCATTTGAGTCCCGTCCCTGGTGAATATTTAAGAAAATAGTTACACGTTTATGACATAATGCTAAGGGGGGGGGGCAGTGACACATAAAAGGTATTATTCCAATTTATTGTCAATAAAGGGCACTGAGGGGGGCACTTGATGGGATGAGCACTAGGGGTTATTCTATATGTTGGCAAATTGAACACCAATAAAAAAAATAAATTAAAAAAATAAATTAAAAAATCAAGATGTTATTTTGGGTTGATGGGATTCACCATAAATTTAATTTATATTAATATATTGAAATGAATACATTTAAGGAATGAATATATCAAATACAGCTGATGTGTCTGATTACTTTATCGATAAACCTAAGAAAATGAACATAATAATCGACTGATATATTAATATGTTATATTGCACAGATTAATGTATAACATAAGCATATATTAATATGTTTATGTTCTAAAAATATTTTCCCAAACGTCTTCAGGCAGATGTAGAATTTTAGGTTTTATTTCATTCTAACCATTTAAATACTTAAATTTACTTTCACGGATCACACATTCCCATGGTTCAGAATTTATGTGCATAAAAATCCCCTTCTGATCCACCTGCCAGCCACTGAGGAGGCTCCTCCAGAGGCAACGAGTGAGGAAAGCAGGTGATCAGTTTCCGGAGCGTCCTCCCAAGGAGGGCACATGTCTGCGTACGTCCTAGATGCTCTTTTCCACAGAATTCTACACTTGCCTGTATTTTCCACTCAAGACATATCGCAGAGATCATCCCCACCAGTGCATGAGGAGCTGCATTAATTTCTATGGCTTCGTATTATTCCCCTGTAACTACACACCCTGATTCTTTTGACTAGTTCCTTACTGATGAGCTTCCAGGTTGTTTGTAATCCTTAACTCTTGCAGAAGAGCCTACAATGAATATATCACGTCATCCACGGCCTTTACCGTGGTTAGAAAGGATGGAAGGGGCTGTGCTCTCTGGGATCCCCACCCCCTGGTGCTGGAGGATCCACAGGTGACCATAAGCGGGGGTCTGGTCCCTAGGCCTCCCGGAGCCTCCAGCTGAACCGGACACCAAGGCATTCAGGCCCTACAGAGCTTTGCATCAGGCTCCTGTCTTCTAATAAAGCCGAGCCCATGCCTACTTACCTGCTCTCCTGTCTCTCCACGCTTCCCGGGGAATCCATCCAGGCCTCGCTCCCCCTGGCAAGAGGAAGAAAAATGAAGAGGTGAAGAACAAATGGGCCTCCTTGTGGTCAGTGCCATGAGATGCAAAGGCCCTTAGTGTCCAACTGTGCTAACCTTTTACTCTCTACTCAGTGTCTCCGGTTACTGGAGAGCCAAACACACACACACACACACACACACACACACACACACACACACCAGCCTATAATTTATGGGCATTGGGGCTCAATGTGCATACATTAAAGGTCAGGAATCCATATTCCGAAATCTGCTTTGCCTTTCCCCAATCTGTGACCAAGGCAAGGCCACCTTGCCTCTCTGAACCACACAGTTGTTTCTTTTCTTTTTTTTTTTTTTAAGATTTTATTTACTCATTCATGAGAGACACAGGCAGAGGGAGAAGCAAGCTCCCCATAAGAAGCCTGATGTGGGACTCGATCCTGGATCCTGGGATCACGCCCTGAGCTGAAGGCAGACGCTCCACCGCTGAGCCACCCAGGCGTCCCACACACAGTCTCTTCATCTCATAAAGCCAAACAAAATAATGGACTTGTGGGGTTTGTAACACAGTTCATAAAACTGTGAGCATATTTACACATCGTTCATTCATCCAGCGGATATGTATGAGCATCCGCTGCATTCCCAGTGCTTGGAATTAAAAGCGAATTGCTGGCTAAGGGGGAGCAATCATCCACGCAGCCCTCGAATGCCCACCCATCTGCTTGTGCTCAGAGCGGGGCTTGTCTTTCTTAGCTGTGTAATCCTGGGCAAGTCTCGTCACCTCTGAGGCTGTTTCTCTTAACCACGTGTCATGGGGAAGATGATAATCCCTTCCTGGGAAGACATCCATGACTAAGGAATGAGTCAGCAATGTTCTCTTCCTCCGCACATCATCAGGTTGGTGGGAGGGAGGGCCGACAGCAGATGGGGAAACTGAGGCCCAGCCAGAAAACCACTCAACCCCAGTGCAATGCTTGCACCGGCACCAGAACCTGGGTCTCTCGACCCTTCTTCCTCTATTTCTACTATCCACAGCCTGTGGGTCTCTTCCATCGAGCTGCAAGATCTCAGAACCCATGGAATCCCATGCTCTCACATCCTAGGTGAGAAAATTGACCTTAGAGATGGAGACCAGAGTCACACAGAAGCTTTGTGATGGGGCCATGCATGAAGAGAAGGGGCTCCTGGCATCACAGAGCTCTCTTCCTTAGAGAGGGCCAGCCCGCTGAATGTCAGCCCTGAAGGGGGCACTTTCCCAGGCAGAGCAAAACAAAACAAAAAAACATGTTGACCATAGTTTTACCAGGCTTACCTTAAAGGGGACAGTGCTGCCTATTGCTCAAGCCCCATTTCTTACACCCTTGCACCTACATAACAAAATCGCTGAAGCCCAAAAGCAAAATTTCTCCTAATGCAACTCAGGACAGCTGCAGGTGCACTGCCAGGTGAGCCACCTGTGTCTCTGGCCAGCAGGTAGAGAGCAGGGCCGGGTGGGACAGAGCTGGACTGCAAGGTGGGACAGAGCTGGACTACAGGTGGGACAGACCCACAGCTCCAAGTGGGACAGAGCTGGACTGCCAGGGACAGAGCTAGAGTACCAGGTGGGACACAGCTGGACTGCAGGTGGGACTGACCCGGAGCACCAGGTGGGACAGAGCTGGACTGCCAGGTGGAGCACAGATGGAGCGCCAGGTGGGAAACAGCTGGAGTGCCAGGTGGGACAGACCCAGAGCACCAGGTGGGACAGAACTGGAGTCCTAGCAGATGTGTGTGTCCCCCGGCAGGGGAATGAGAAAGACGATGGCCAGCACAGGGGGGATGGGGGGGAGAGAGAAGCTGAGGGAGAGCGGAGACAGAGACAGACAGAAGACGGAAGACAGCCATCTATGGAGCAGGGTCTCTAACTGACACGCCCCTAGAAGCCCAGCTAGGGCATGAGATGGGTGGAAGCAAATGGAAGAAGGGGGTCAGAGGCAGAACTAAAAAGGGCAGGTCCCACCTAAAGACCTGACACTTACATCTGTCCTGCTGTTGTTGGACTTTGTTGGTCTTGCCACCATTGCACTGACCACATAAGCACGACAGGGGACAGGGTTTGGACAGCTGACACCTGCCTGGTTCCCAGCAGATGGTGGCAGCCAGGGCCCTGGGGGGTGTGGAGTACAGGCAGCTGCAGCCGATCCCAAAACTCGGATGCAAAGCCCGGCTCTCCCCCTCCCAAGCTGTGTGACCTAGGACCAGGCACGTGGCATCTCCATGACTCAGTTTCCAGTCTACAAATACAGCAGCTACCTCTGACAGCTGCTCTGAGGATTGGGTGAGCTAATATATGCAAAAGGCTTAGAACAACGTGTGGCACCTGGAAGGTGTCATGTTAAAAGCTGGTTAAGCAAAACAGAGTGACCACGTAGGACGAGGAAGGAGGGAAAAGAGAAGCCAGCTGCAGGGGCCAGCAGACAGGAAGTTCACAGGGCCAGCAGGGTGTGATGTGAACGACCAGAGGATGGAAGTGGGGGGGGGGGGGGAGAGTGAGGAGCCAGGGGCCAGGGAACTCAGTTCTGATCTTGTTTTCCACCAACGCGGGCTGCCACCTGCAGGGTCTACACGGCTTTGAGATTCAACCTCCTCGCTGGGTTGAAATCGTAAAAAGCGAGAACAGAAGAAAGGTGGCTGTATTCCAAGAACCCTAAGACCCCTTCGGACACTCACAGTCCTTAACTGACAGGGGGTGTGCTCCATGCAGAGGGGACGGGAGCCCGCCCGCGTCCTGAGCACCTTCAGGTACCGGCTGCGCAGGCAGGCTCTCATTCGACCGTCCAGTGAGCCCTATGAGGTTAAAGGGTGTCACCCTGGGACGCTCGACTCAAAGGAGGAATGTCTTGCATTCATGGAATCACTCCTGCCCAGGAAGCTCTGGAAAGTTCCACACCCTTCCCAGGACCCCCGCCCCCACCCAGGCCTCATCCTCCTGCTGCGGCTCTGGATCTCAGACAGCAGCGGCAGCGCAGGCCCCAATGCCCTGGAAAGCCACCCTGGCCCAGGCCTGGAGACGATGGTGGCCTTGACCGCTCTCGGGTGGCGGTGGTGGCCTGGACGGTGCTGGGGGCAGGCGCGTGGAGTGTGTCTGCTGGGCACTTGCCACGGGAAGCCTTTACCATGTGAAAGAGGGAAGGTGCCTCTGTGACCCCAGCACCCAGGGGGTGTTGAGAAAACGCCTGTCACCGTGAGACCTGGTGGGCAGCTCCGCTGGGCCGCCCCGGAGGAGGATTGAAGGGGATTCTCACTGTCGGCACAGGTGGGGCCGGCGCCCCCAGGACGGATTACGGCCTCAGGCACTCCAAAGCCCCCACTCAGTCTCGTTACTATTTAGGGAGGCCCTCCCAGGGCCAGGGGCTGTGCTTGCCTTCACAGTGTGCCCCCTGTGACGCCCAGAGCCACTGGGACAGGCACCGCTGCATCAGGACATGGGCTGAGGAGCTTGTGTGAGTGCCCAGAGTGAGAGCATCTCGTCTCTGATCCCAAAGCCGCTGGTAGCAGTTTACTAGGGTGGCTATGCCCTGGCTCCCCCTCTCCCCAGGGGGCTCAGGAGTGTGAGGGTCACATCCACCCAAAGTTGTCCTGAGAGCTTGGGTTTCCAGACAGAGCAGGGTGCCCACTGCATCCACCTCCTGGCCCCTTACAGAGTGGGTTCCTCCCCTTCTGACGGACTCCCCTTGCACCCTGCCAGCTGCAACAGGCTCGGTAGACCTGCTCGGTCCACTTGGGCTCTACTGCCCTCCATCACCAGGACGCTCTACGCCTGCAGAGCCTCCACGCCCTCTGTGTCTGCAGAGGCACCTTCTGGAAGATGCCTCAAGGACCGTCCCCCACCGTACACAGAGCGCCCCACCACGGGGCCATCTGGAGGCGGGCTCGGTAATGGATGGGCAGTGGCTCTGGGTGGCTTGGCTCCAAGCCGCACAAGGCCAGGCGACCGATGGGCCTGTCTCAGAGGCAGATGGAAACTTCCTTCTTGCTGAGGTAAGAAATCAGAGAGGTCTGCGAGGAAATAAACTGTTGTAAGTACCCATCAGATGTAAGAACTGGAAAGCAGCCGAAGGGATGATGTAGTCCAGGCTTCTTGACAAATGGGGAAGTCAAGGTGTAGAGAAGGGACCAGCTCTCCTCAGAGTCGCCCAGAAGGGCAGCAAGGAAGTTGGAATATGCCCAAAGCTGAGCCAGCAGGGCCCACGCTCACGCTTCCCCTTCTCTCCGTGGATCTTTCCCTGTCTCTCTCTGCCTGTCTGTCTCTGGCCCTCTTTCCGTCTCCCTACCCTCTGCATATGGCACATGACACCCAGGACTGTTCTACCCATTTTACAAACATTAACGCAGTAGATCCTCATCTTCTGTAATAGTTACTCTCAGTGTTGAGGAAACCTGAAACACGGATGTTAAATTTCTCTCCAAAGGTGACCCTGTTTGCAGAGCCCAGAGCTGGGATTCAAAACCCGGGCAGGCTGGCTCCAGAAGCATCATGCAGGGCCTCCTCTCTGCCTCAGTGAGCCACCTGGAGCAGCCTGGGGAGCCAGGCCAATGGGGACGTTGGCCGAACATCCTCTCCTGGGCCTTCCCTGGAGGTGACCCTCCACTTTCTGAACTTCCCTGTGAGGGGACACCTCACAGGGGGCAGGGCTGTGAGCAATCTGCAGAGAGAGTTCAGGGGAACGTCTGTTGTCCTACGTTTCTGGTAACGCTTCAGGCCTGGTGTGGCGTGGAGGGGAAAGCTCACGTTGGGAATGAGATGTTTCCAGCACTTGCTATCTTTATAACGGGCCACATGGCATCAGGAAATAGCCTCTGAGCTCGGTTTCCCCAATTGAAAATAAGGAGAGATCTCCAGGCTTCTCTAGAGAGAGACGATTTAGGATTTTGATAGAAATGTACCATTTCTTGGCTGGACAAAAGTCTCAACACAAGACTCTAAAAGCTTGCTGGAAAAGCAGCCCAAAGCTGCATGGGGGGAACACGGTCACCTCCAAGCCGAGTTCTGGCAAGAAGAACAAAGCACTGATGTGCAGAGACTGCCGTTCCCCTGAAACCCAGGCAGGGCAAGGAAGTATGCGTGGAAATGTTGGTGACATGGACACTTTGCTTCTGTCCTCTCGTCCGACCTCCCGATGAGCTTTGGGGGAAGACATGAATATTTCCACTTTGTAGATGAGGAAACAGAGGTTCTGGTCAACCCCACGGCTGCCGCAGCCCCTACGTGGTGGAGCTGGCTCTCGCCAGGCTTGTGAAGAGTCCTCAGCTCGGCACTGCAGCCTCCACCGAAACCCTGGGGAACCCAAACTCACTGGTCCCCAGAAGTGCGGCTGGAGCTGCTGCAACCAGGAAGCTCAGCAGAGCATCTTCCGGATTGTGCTACGTTCCTGCTCCGGCCCCCGGCACCTTCTCTCTGCGGCATTTCCCAGCTAACGTTCCCATCCAGCCCTGTGACATCACCCAAGCCTAGGTGCTAAAATGCACCTTCCGAATCCACCTTGCACGTTCTCTAAAAAAGTCCAAGTTCATCCACCGGTTAGTGAAGGCCAACCTGTCACCTGGTTCCTGCATCGCTCATCCCCCGAGCCCAGTGCCGCATCCACACGTCCACGGAGGAGGACGGGCCGTGTGCTCGGTGGCAGGTGCTCCCTCGGGGAGGGAGGACCCAGAGATGAATACGGCGTGAGCGCTGCACCCACGCGGCGAGGGGTCTCCATGTGTACGCGGGAAAGAGAGACAAACTTGACGCAAATGACCAGTCAGGGTGCAAACCGCGGGGCTCCTAGAGGCACTAAGTGGACAAGCCTCAGTAGGAGCTTGGGGGAGGCTGCATGGGGAGGCCTGTGTGGAACCCCAGGCCAGGGTCTCTGTGCCCTCAGGTGACCACCAAGGGAGAACTCCACACATCGGGCTTTCGTCCAGCATCAGTGCTGAGCTCACCATGCACTTTGGACACCAAACCCGAGCTCCGCTCTTGCTGTCCTATACCCCAGCCCTTCTATAGGGTTAGTTCCCCAAACCCTGCCTCTTCGTTCTCTCAAGTACCAGAGCTGCCTGTCAAGCCACACCACCCTGTGCCTGAAGCCTTGGTTCTTCTAAATGCCACCTCCAGGTCCCTGCCATGTAAAGGAAGGGGCACAGGGCTATAGAAAGGAGATCTCCGGGCACGCACATTTGTGACCACATCAAAACATCTCAAAAGAGATGCAAATCCCAATGACCAGGGGGTAAGAGATTTTGCTTTTTTTTTTTTCACTTATAATGATGAAAATTTAATATGCAAACACGAATCATGCTTCGGAGCCCAAGGTGGGATACCCCCGAGGCCCTGCCTCCATGGATTCTCAAGAACCTTTTGGAAAGCGACGCGGCACTGCACAGACCCACGTTCTTTGACTGGTGATCTCACTTCCAGAAAAGCAGCCTAAGGAAATAAACCTAAATTTGAAAACTAACTAAATAAATATGGCTGTCGGCTTAAAAATATTCACCCGAGCATTATTCTTGATTACGAAAAGCTGGGAACAACCCTAGGTGATCAATAACCGGGGGATGGGCGCATAAATCACCATCTATCCATGCGTCAGAACGCTGTGCAGGCATTTAAACTGAGTCACAGAGGGGCACCTGGGGGGCTCAGCGGTTCAGCTTCTGCCTTTGGCTCAGGGCGTGATCCCCGGGTCCTGGGATCGAGTCCCACATCTGGCTCCCTGCATGGAGCCTGCTTCTCCCTCTGCCTGTGTCTCTGCCTCTCTCTGTGTGTCTCTCGTGAATAAATAAATAAAAATCTTTAAAAAAAATAATAAAAAATAAAATGAGTCACAGAAACTCTACAGCAGCACGGGGCAGAAATACCGCATGTAGGGACGACAGACAGGCCAGGCGGCAAAGCCGAACACCTTACGTGTGTCTATGTAACAGGAAATCAGATGCATAAGAACAAATCTGACAGAAAACAGGCCAAAGCGCTCCTCATAGTTGTATCAGGATGGTGAGATTACAAGCTCGTTTTCCCTATTTTCCAAGTGCACTGATATAAAATTAAAATAATGATTTCAAAACTTCTTATATGGTGAGAGGAATGTGTATCACTGAGGACTCTCCAGGAGGAGACTCTGAAGACCCACATGGGACGTGACTCGGCACGGAGGGCTCCGTCCCAGCCCTGCATCTGCAGGACGGGTCTGCGGGTCCCGAGGATGCGGTGCCCACCTCTGTGCGGGCCCTGTTCCCACCCGCCGGACCCTGAGCAATTGATGACAGTTGCTCACGCGGAAGGGTCTGGTCTGGGGTCACCTTGTGGTAAGCTGGCTTAGGCTATGAAGGAACGGTGACCCCCCCAGGTCCCCTCAAGTGTGCCGGCTGCTGTGGCAGTGTGCACTTGAGAGTGTCAGCTTGGATCCGTTCCCAATGCCCGGTGACAGAGGCTAATTGTGGGTCCCCGACACAACTGTCACCACCCACCCTCCCATTGGTCTGAGAGTTAGGGTAACCGAAGAGCAGAGAAGTTATGTAACTTTGCTAAGTGAGATGCGAGCCCATGGAGGCACCCGGGCTCCGTCAACACCCCCTTCCCCACCCTGGCCTGGAAACCCTAACCCGCCTGTGTGAGGGGCTGTAGCGCCTGCAGGAGCCGAGCCCATGCCCCCCTGGCCCTGAGCTTACACTAGGGTGGGAAATAAATGCCCCGTCTGTACTGGCCCTCGCCTGCCACATGTGCACGCACACCATCACATACACACGCATTGCACACACATGCATGGGCTCCCATGTACACACACACAGGCACCCATGTGCTCACACACACAGGGGCTCCCACGTGCACACATACACATATAGACATCCATGTGCACACACACAGAGGTACCCCTGTGCACACACACATGGGCTCCCACGTGCACACACATGCATGGGCTCCCACGTGCACACACATGCATGGGCTCCCACGTGCACACACACAGGCACCCATGTGCACGGACACGGGCACCCATGTGCACACACATGCAGGGGCTCCCACATGCACACACAGGCACCCATGTGCTCACACACACAGGGGCTCCCACGTGCACACACACACATATAGACATCCATGAGCACACACACAGAGGCACCCCTGTGCACAAACACATGGGCTCCCATGTGCACACACACAGGCACCCATGTGCACAGACACAGGCACTCATGTGCACACACATGCAGGGGCTCTCACGTGCACACACAGGCACCCATGTGCTCATACACACAGGGGCTCCCATGTGCACACACACACAGACATCCACATGCACACACACACAGGCACCCATGTGCACACACACAGGCACCCCTGTGCACACACGCATGGGCTCCCACGTGCACACACACAGGCACCCATGTGCACGGACAGGCACTCATGTGCACACACATGCAGGGGCTCCCACGTGCACACACAGGCACCCATGTGCTCATACACACAGGGCCTCCCATGTGCACACACACACACACATCCACATGCACACACACACAGGCACCCATGTGCACACACACAGGCACCCCTGTGCACACACACACAGGCACCCATGTGCACACACACAGGCACCCCTGTGCACACACATGCAGGGGCTCCCATGTGCACACACAGGCACCCATGTGCTCATACACACAGGGGCTCCCACATGCACACACACACACAGGCACCCCTGTGCACACATGCATGGGTTCCCATGTGCACACACACGCATGGGCTCTCACATGCACACACACAGACATCCACATGCACACACACACAGGTACCCCTGTGCATACACGCATGGGCTCCCATGTGCACACACACGCTGGCACCCATGAGCAAGCATAGCACAATCAGTCCCAGGCACCCTCCTCCTCTTTTCTATGGAAGTTGCAGTGACGAGTGGAGGCAGATATTCATAAATACCTTTTCTCCTCGGGCTCCCTTTTCACCCCGTTCTCCTTGGAGACCCTGCGGGGAGAGGGGAAGAGCAGAACACGTCTCAGTCCAGCATTTCTGACCTGAAGGCCTGAGGGCCCACGGACAGGCTGCCCCGGGAGGGGGGAAGAGCCTGTCTGCTGGGACGCTCCCTGCGCTCCTCCCTCAGGCTTGGGGTGCAAGGTGAGCTCTTGGGGCTGGCCTCCCGACCCAGATTACCCACATCCTCCCACCTAGGCTTGAACACACCCTGGCCCCTGAGCTTCCCAGGCCAATGGTAGGAACGTGGCTTTGGAGCCAGTGCCCCTGCCACCCAGAACCTGCAATCCCTCGGTGATCACGAAATCCAGATCAAGAAATCTGGGTGCCTTTAAGCCACATCCCTCCACCTCCTCTGGGGCAAGGGCCCCTGCCCTGTCCTGCATCCACTCCACCTTCCTCAGGAGCAGCACCCGGATCCTATGCTAGGAACCCCCTCCACTGAGCAAAGTTACAGAAGCGTCAGCCAAGGCAAGACATTCTCTGCCTCCCCCGAGGAGAATGGGGACCCCCAGGACGGTGCCCCTATTGCTTCAGCATTGCATCCCCACAGCCTGGAATGTGCCCACCACTTGATACCCATAAGCACTTGCTGAATGAATAAATGAGTCCATGAAGGACTGCATCACTGGTTAGCACAAGAATCTTGTAGAAGCTCTGCCTGCAGGCTACTGCCCCACACGGCCTTGCAGGGGCAGAGAAGGACACAGACATGCCTCTGCCACATGTGGGGTGTGCAGTGAAATGCCAGGGCCACCGGCACCAGCGCATGACATCGCAGGTTCTCCTGGGTGGCTCAGGACCAGGCCAACAGCTTGGTGCGTGGCCCTCCTGGAGAGGTCTGAGTATGTCCTGTGCTCCCATGGCAACTCCCTCCAGTCCCTCCTCTCCTCTCCTTTTCTGGAGGAAAGACCCTGGGACATTCCTGAAGAGGACGGACACTGCCCAGGCCCGCCTACTGGTTTGGGGGATAATACCCACATCTCTGTCCCTGGAGAAGAGGCACAGGGCCCAGACCCACAGGCCGCTATCCCAGAGGGCACAGGCTCAGTGGACCAAGCAGGCCTCTGGAGGGAGCTGGACATCCTTGCCATTTTAATGCCATCCAATATCTCGGCCGGACACACAGAGATCAGAGGTGTTGAATGTCTCGCACCCCCGAGGCAATGCAGGCTGCCTTGCTTGAAAATGACCTTTCACACTGCTTCTTTCATGGGGAGCTAATCTCACATCTCTCAATGAGAACCCAAAATAGGGTCAGACACCCAAGAAGCCCCTTTGCTCCTTACACACCATGTCTATTTGCTCACCGCTTACTTCAAGGGGCACATGGTTACCGGACATTCATCATGGGTCTGGCACTGGCCTAGGGGCTGGAGAATTAGCAGACAGGACAGGGCTGGTAAAAATGGCTTCTTTAGGGTCAGGTATCAGAAACGCCTGGGCTGCCAGGTAAAAGTGCAGATCTCTGGGCTTCACCGTCTGGGAATGGGGTCCTGGGAAGGTGCATTTACACTTGATCTCTGGGGGCTTCCTAAGTGCCTTAACGTTTCAGCATTTCCGCTCTAGGAAGAGACACCAACACGACATTGCCATTGACACGTGCAAGGCAGTGGGTCCTCCGTGTAGACACAGGAGGGGGATTTGTCAGGGGGCCTGGGCCCCGATCTCTGGAGGAGTGAACAGGACCCCTTCCAGAGGCAGGTCTTTACTTACAGGAGCTCCAACGTGTCCGGGAGGCCCGGGGAGTCCAGGTGGTCCTTGGAATCCCTGCGGAAGAGTGTGCACCAGAAAGGTGTGGGCGGGGGAAGGAGAGGCAGGGGGAGAAGACACAGGGGAAGGAGACACAGGGGTAGAGGCAACACCCAGAGATCCCTGCTTCTCCCCTGCCTGGGGGAGCAGGAGTCCCCATGATTCACACCCCAGTCTGCTCAACTTCAAGGCACGGCTGGCTAGAGGGCATTGCCTCCGAGCTGCAATGCCGCCAGTGCAGCGAGTTCCATTTCCACGTGTCCTGCGTGGCCTTCCTACGATCTGGCCAGGATCTGTGCCCAGCTTCTGAGAAACCTGCCTGATTCTTGTGGCTCCTCATTCACCCTCCACCCTAGGGCGAGCAGAGCATTGGACAAGTCCTGACAAGGCCCCCGAGGCTCCTCTGCTGCCTGGACCATGACCTGCCACAGATTTTAAGCAACTAATTTGGGACTATCTATTGAAATCTGTGAAAATTACACTGTGTCTTTCTTTGGTCAAAGCTACCCTAATTTTGGCGATTTAGTCTATTGAAGTAAAATGCAGTACACGAAGAGAAACACACATAGACACCCCCCTCCACACACACACACACGCATCGACTGCTGTATTGATTTTAGCAGGAAACAAATGAAATTAGAAACATTTCAGGCCACAACAGGGAAAAAGCTATGTAGGTTATGATGCACCCATATCGTGGAATGAAATGCACGGATTAGGAGAAGAGGTGTGGAAAGGTGGCTCTAATCTGTCGTCGGATGGAAAAGACAAACAGCAGAGCACGCCATGATTCACTTTTTTGTGAGAATTCAGGAAAAATCACGTAGGCGAGGATAGATACACACGGGCACACACGCGGTTATAGGGGAAGGGTGAGGAGGGAAAGCATTCTAGGCCCAAAGCAACCAGTTTTGCACCAAGATTTACCTGCTGGAAACAGCAGAGGGATGAACAAAGCTGAAAGGGACACTTACCCGCATGCCCACCTCGCCGGGCAGCCCTGGCTCTCCTGGCTCCCCCTGCACACACAAAAGAGCGCTGGTCATCACCAGGCGGGACACAGGCCCAGGCACGCCAGGGCAGCCCAAAGCCCCGGGCGTACCCACGTCTGGAACTCCAAACCCATAGCAGACACGAGGTGACCACCAGTGAAAGGAGGCCCAGGCTGCCCTTGGAGACCTTCCATGAGCCAAGGAGCCCGTCTACATTGCCAGGGGCACATCCCAACCCCCCTGGCTCCTGCTGCTGGAGGTCAGCACAACTAGATTCAGACACAACAGTGGAGAGAGCATAGTGACTGGGCTGACGAGGGAGGCCGTCTTCACGGAGGAGCCTGGTCCCCTGGAGGGGAGCGGAGGGGTCTGTGGAGGATGGAGCCCCTTTGGGCTCTCGGGGGAGAGGGTCCCTTTGCCCTGGAGTAGACTGGCCTGCCCAGTCGATCACTCTCGGGCTGCGCCTCTGGAGCATGTTCTAATTCAGAGGCAGGGAGGGCAGAGGTAGAGTTGGGGAGCTGACAAGAGGGAGGCCAGGGGGCTGCGTGTACGGGACGGGCTGCTGCTGGGGTCGCACCCTGCCTCCTCGGGCTGCAAACCAGGGACGTGGGCCAAGCCCCCACTTTGAACCTGAACTTGGTTCCAGGCCTAGGCAGTGGGACAAGACCCCCCGGTGCAGAACTGCATGTCCATGGAGTGGGAACATGGTTCCCAAGGGCACACAGGCAGTGCCCGGTGGCAACAGATGCTGCTGGTGTCGTTAAAACGACGAGGCTGACCTCCGGGGACCCGGGAAGGTCCTGGTGCAAACAAGCCCCAGCTCGCACCCGGCTCTGGTGCAGGCCGCCCCCCTCAAGGACTCGGGCTCTGACCAGGCGGTGGCCCGTGGGGAGGTGGGGGACGAGGCGTACCCGCATGCCTTTGCTGCCGTCTCTCCCAGGGGGACCAGGCGGGCCCAGGGAACCCTAGGGCAGAGAAGGAAAGTAATCAGTGCAGGATAGAGAGCACAGGAAATGCAGATTCTCAGGCTTCCCCGCAGCCCTACAGCATCGGCTGGGGTCCACATTTTACCAAGACGCCCCAGGGATCCAGATGCACCTGTCAGCCCCATGCCCCTCCTCGAACTCATAGTGTGACCCTTCCTTGCTCCGGGCTCAGCGTCACACACCCCAGAGCATGGCCTTCTCAACCTGGGCCCGATGCTCCTTTGTCGTGCGGGCTGTCCCAGGCATTGCAGGGTGTCCAGCAGCATTTGTCCCTACGCGCCACTCACACTGCCCAGGGCTGACAACCAGAAAGGTCTCCAGATACCGCCAAATGCTCCCCGGAGGCAAAAATCGCCCCTGGCTGAGCACCACTGGGCTAGAGCCGGTCATCTAGAAGGATCCCTTAAGCCGGGACACACTTGACTGTAACGGATCACACGCAGAAGCCGGTGGCAGGTGCACTCCTGGGGCAGCTGTGGGGAGGAAGGGGGCTCGGGCCGGGCTGCTCGTCCCCCACACGCCCCCCGACACGTGATGGGTGGTTTAAAACCAGGGACTCCAGGGTCTCTGAGCTCCTGTGGGGGCAACGACACTATTCAATTCAAATCAAAGGGTTCCATCAAGACCTTCAGCCCAGCGCCCCGCTCCGTGTGGATTTGCCGTGGGACGCTGAGCAAGTCAAGGTGTCTTTCCGGGCTCTCCCATCTGCGAAATGAGGGTATTGGACATTCAAATGCATGTGCCACCTGATGAAATAATATTTAGCAAGCACCGTGTGCTGCAGCTCGTCATTGTACATTTCCAGTTTTCACCCATAAATGAGGACACGTGCATGTTTGTGGACACCCACGCACGCACACACACCTACTCTACAATTTCCGTGAAGTCCCTCCCGAGGACCCAATGTTCCTTCTGAGTCAGTGTGATACTGAAAAGTCAGACAGAAGGACGCCTGTGGCCCTGGTATCAGACGGACGTGAGCCTGCGTCCCAGCTCTGCACCCTTGAGTGTCACCGGCCTGTCGCCTGCGTGAGCGACGAGGCCAGCAGCAGGCTCACTGCCGGGTGAGCGAGGGCTTGGAAGTGAAGCTCATGCTCAGCTGTGGGGACGCCATCGGGCCTCCGGGCGGCACGCGGGCATCCCAGCTGCTCTGCCCGTGAGCCCTGAGGGACTGGACGGACTGCGCTGTGCAGGCGCACTTGTGGCCGGGGAACGGTGCCGTGTCCTGTGTGCCGCGTGCATCATAAGCTGGTGGGACGGTCGCCGGAGAAGCCACCCCCCCCCCGCCCTCCTGGAGCGGGTTCACAGTGAAGACAGGGCACCGGTGCTCACACAACACACTCCTCTGCCAGTAAGCGGTATCTGGTCCTTAGACTCGGGCCAGGAGGCTCTAGTCCTGGAGACAGAAGGGATTCGTTGACATTGAGGCGGCTTCCAGAGGGGATGTCTCCAGGTGGGGCAGCCTGGGGAGCATGGTATCAGGGGCCCTGCAGGTGGAATGCCGGCCCCTGCCACCTGGAAGGAGGCAGCCACATGTGGCAAATGACTTAATATCTGGAAGCTTGGGGGGGTCTCAGTTTCACTTTCTGTGAAATGGGAACACTCACAGCTACTGTGAAGCCTGAGTCAGTATTAAATGTCTCTGCAGCGCTTCACAGAACATTTCCAAGGTTGCTTCAGTTGATACCGGCTTGATTCGTAATTAGATTGTGAGGGGTCGGGGAACGTGGGGGATTCTTTAGTCTCATAGGTTTGTGGAACAAAGAGTTAAACTCAGTTAAACGGGTTCCTTTAAGCAGGCTCCCCGGAAGCCTTGACTTTGCTTGCTGGTGGTGGTGTCCGGCGGCCTTGCCCACCCGACCTGGCCACGGGGCACGTGAGGGGCCGCAGTGGCTCGGGGCACATGCAGGGGGACACTCCCGTGCTTTCCTGCACCGCACTGTGGGCAAAACCGAGCCCTCTCTACACTTGTGTGAAGGAGACCAGGCCGTCATTGGAAGGGGGTTGAAAGTTCTGGAAAGGAGACTTATTTATGGACTAAGGGGACAGAAGACGAGCCAGTCTCCGGTTGGCAAGCAGGGTACTCAGGTGCGGTTCGGGGAGGGAGGGCACTTTCTCGCCGGTCTTCGGGTACCCGTGGCTGTCCTTGGCCGGATACAGGGGACAGGCTGTGGAAGTTCCACAAGAGGAAGGGCTGTTCACTGTTAGGGACCCGGCGCTTCCTCGGCACCAGTGGGCGTCGGGTGCTTCCTGGGGTCGAACTGCCAGCAGCATCCTTATGAAGGAATCGCTGCCAGGACAGGCGGCTTCTCAGCCACCACTTTCACATCCACACAACAGGGATGGATCCTCGTCCCCGCCTCCCCGGTGGGCTATTTTGGAACTCAACGGTCCGTGGATAAAGCAGGTACCCAGGGCAGGCGGGCGTGAGCTGGCGCCGATAAACACCCACTCGCATTGTTTGTTTAGCACTAAGAATGGCCCAGCTGACCGCAATATTACAGGGATGTTAATAATCGTGCAAAGCAAGGGGCTCTGAAGAGGCTGCTGCGGGCGGTGAGTCCTCACGGGTATGTCCAACGTGCCCGGCACAGAGTACGCTCCCTTCAGTGGAGCCTCTAGCTCGTCCCAGGACGTGTCTACAGGGACGGCGCAACTATGACCTATCCTTGAACGCAAGCTCGGAGATTCCATCATTTGTCCAGAGTTGCAGCGTCCGCGGAAGACCCGCTCTGGGCCCCAGAACCCGTGTCTTAGAGGCGTTTGCAGGCACGGGACCACCGGATGCTCACAGTCCTGTAGGCCAAGTGTCTTTGTCCTCACTCAACACGGGGCAGCCGGGCACCGAGGGCCGTGACTTTCTCCAGCTCACCCAGCCGCGGACACGGCCAGGAGTGGGCTGGCTGAAGCTGCATGCCCGCCTGCCCAGACCCACTCCCCTTCCCCAGGGAGTCCTCACCCCCAGCCTCGCTTCCCGGGAAGGCAGCAGAGCTCCTTCAACCACCTGACCTTGCTTGACCCGAGGCAGGTGCTCCTCATCAGGCCGGGATGCAGGTGATCAGGAATAGGGTGGGCTCAGCGCCCCAGTAGCCCTGTCTGTGCCCAAGACCCACATTTTATCCCCTGCCCCATCCTGCACCCATCTGAGTGGATGGCATGTGCATTTGCAGATGCTGGGCCCCCTGCCCCCCTACTTAACTCCTGCTTCACTACAACTCTAGGGCTAAGTTAGAGATTTCCCAAAAGGAGGATCTCAGAGAAGAGTTAGGACCTCTGGGGAGAAGTGCCCTTGATGGATGGTGCTTCCCTCCACAATCAGGGCTATTGTGGGACACCCTAAGGTTGGTTACCCAGTTCAGATGGCAGGTCCTCGAAAGGCCAGTCTTGTCTTCTGGCTGCTGCAGCTGGAGGCAGGAGAAGGGGTGTCTTGGTGGGAATAAAGGGGGGAGCGCAGCAGGGCATTGGAGCTCCCAGGACCGTCTAATAAAGGGAGCCAGGGAGGACGCCAGAGACAATGCCAGAGGAACTCCAGAGAGTTCCAGAACCTTCCCTCTGCCTGGTCGTCACATTCCAGCCTTGTTGGTACTTCCCAACAGATGCCCAACACACATCTGGGTGAATCCCTCATTCACCAGACAGGAGATCCATGGGGTGGGGTGTTGGTGTTTCAGCACCTCCCCATTACCGCTGACCGCTTGGCACCAGGCCCCACGAGTGCTGTGGGTGCTTCAATCCCTCCCTGAGCCCCATGGGCTTGTGAAGGGAGATGGCAGGGAGGCCCTCCTGCCTTAAAGTTAGCCTTGCAGGTCTGAAACACCCAGGGACACACACAGTGAACAGCAAGGCCTTGTGGAAAAACAGGGGTTTCAAGAGCCAGCCAACTGCTGCTTCAAACCCTCCATCACCCAGTACTAATGGTCGCCACCTAATTAGTGAGGTGCTCTAATACCCAGTCTTCATCTGTAAAGAGGGACCACAAATCTAGCTACAGAATCTGTGCCTCCCAAGGACACACCAGGTTGGCAAATTGGTTTTAGAGGATGGGCTGACGTCATGGAAGCAGCCACCTCCCCTTTGAGACGGGTGGGCTACCCTTGTTTCGCAGTTTAAGAAACAGACTAGAGGTCTCTTGAGAGGTGACTATTTCCCTTGTCTGAGAGGATGGCACCTCTTTTCAATCTTTTTATTTTATTTTTATTTTTTCTCCCTCTTTTCAATCTTATTTTATGTGGTTAGGGTAACCAAGCCAGCGCTACAAAATAGACCCCCAAAATTTCCACTTGCAAATCCTCGTGAGCTCCAGGCATTTATTAGATGGGTTCCTGCTTTTAGGAAAATTGTCAACCTGACCCAAATAGTTCATGTTTTCTTGTCACCTAAGCTTGGCCTCCCAGAACACTACCACCACGCCCTGTGATCCACCTTCCCAAGTTCCCCCCAGGTGGACTCTCCAACAGCCGCACACCCCCTCCCCTCAGGAAGCTCACCGGACCTCTATGAGCCTCATTTCATAGAGACCCACCCTACTTTCAGAAGGGGGAAAATGGTGTGGACATCATTAAAATGCAAGTCGTAAGTATCATACTGAGAATGAGGAACATGTTCTGTAGCCCGTGGGGTGGGTCAACCAGAGGAGAAGAATGCAGTTGCTCCGGGACTTGGTAAAAGTCAGGCACAGAGAGATTTTTAAAGGGAATATGTGTAGCTAAGGATCCACATAAAGTATAGCAAGAGGAGAGAAATGGACAGAAGGAAGGAAAGAAGACAGAGAGAGAGAAGGGAAGACAAGGGAACTAGACTCCTCTGCCACCTGTTAGCCGAGTAGGACAAGGGACCTCCCCTCCTGGGTCTCAGCAACTTCACCTGTGCAGCAGGTCAGGTGAGAAGAACTACCTCTAGCCCAAGGGGGTCACTAAGAGACAATGGAGACAGTGCCTGGGGGGACGCTTCCTATACAGGGAGGTTCAAACAAGCATCAGGAACTCTTATTTGGGTAAACTATCCAAACTATCCAAGCCTCCACTCTTCACCCATGAAAGTGGGCAGTCACTCAGATCAAGAGGATGACAATAGATGATGCACACGAAACCCGTTACAGGAGATAACGAGGGCTTGGGGGAAGAGAGGCTTCCCCCAGTTCATGCTCGGAGCGTTGGTGCCATGTCTAGGTGGACCTCTCTAGCCACTCTCCACACACACAAGCACACACGCTGCCTTTGCAGTCTCACCGGGACCCCCACAGGGACGGTAACCTGTGGCAGCAGCTATCTGCCCATGCCCGCTTTCAGAACCGGAGCTCCAGGAATTACGTGATTATCTCATTGGGCAAAATATAGAGAAAAGAGAGCTCAGACGCTTCCCCTGTGCTTTTGGTTAATTAACTATCAGGGCTTTTGCTAAATGTTGACAAAGAAATCGCCTTATCCCTAGAGGTACATGTAAGCATTCCTCTTATTTCACCTGTTAGAGTGGGTCTTGCAGGTGGGGTCGGAGGAGTCCTCTGGGCATCGGTCCTCGAAGTGTGGCTCCTGCACCGGCGGCAGCAGCAGCAGCATCCCCTGGGCCTTGTTAGAACCAGATGCTCGGAGGGTGGGGGGCGGGGGGAGGGCAGCAAGCTGGTTTAAAAAGCACTCCAGGTGATTCGGATGCTGTCAAATCTGAGAAGTATGGGGGTCGGAGTGGGTGGTGGGGGCAAAAAACGTGAACACAGTTCCTGGCTCGGCCACACACAGAGGTCAACTCACTTGGTCCTTGGTCACACGGTTAATACACTCCTAAAATGAGGGCAGGCCTATTTGCCTCCAAGCTAACTAGCATGTTGCAGGCGTCCCGGCAGACCACGGTGCTTATAAATACCAGGTACTGTTATATTCTCACATGATCTACAAATTATTCTACACGAACCAAGGCAAGGAAAGGACGCCCCATACCGTGATCAGCCCACGAGGAGCACAATTTCCAATAACTCTCCAGGCTTCCCGAGGCTTGCAGAGTTACAGAGCCCACCCCTCCCCACTTTGGGGGGTAGGCAGGAGCCCCAACATTTTGCAGCTGTCAGCCGCCCCTGGGGACAAGACCTCCCCGATGCCCAGGATGCAGAAGACGTCATCTGGTGTATAAAAAAAATAGTAACCCTATGCTGGTGTAATGGTAATTATACTTAACATTTATGAGCACTTTTTACAAATATAAGTCATTTATTTTCATTAGCTCATTTCATCCTCACAGCAACCCTCTGAGATGAGGAGTATTAGGGTCGCCAATTTATAGAAGAATAAAGTAAGGGCTAAGGGGTTGAGGAACTGCATGGTGTGGCACAGCTGCCAAGTGGCTGAGCGGGTCTGAAGTCACCAGTCTGTGTCCAGGGTCCACGTCCTCAGCCTCCCCTGCCCCTCCACCCTCACCCCGTCCCACCATCGAGCAGCCCAGCATTTGCCCTTCCCACAAATACTCCTGCCTCCTGTACAAAGCCCTTGGTCCTGTGACTGGTCCATTAGGCTTGGCAGGTGCCTGAGTGTCTGTGAGATCCCGTGAACTCAAAACTTCACCAAGGCTCCCTTCAGCACCACGGACAGGGTCTCCGGCCCCGGGACGGGACGCCCTCCGCGTTTTGCCCCCAACCCCACAAGGCTGCTTGAGGGCACATAAGCAACTAAACGTATTTTCCCCCTAAACCCTTTAATTATTATAAAAATAGGAGGCCTTCAACCACAGTTATCCAACTCGATAACCATGAATAATGCACATTAATGCACAGGCTAAGAATAGGAGATGGGGCTGCTGATTAAGTCAGCCGTGAGCAAAGAGAAAGGGACCCAGCGCTAGAAGCAATGGCATAAATATATCTTAGAAGTTTCACACGTACAAACACACACGTATAATTTATATTTTATGGCTAAGAAGCTCTACGATGAGGTCACGACATAAAATAAGTTGGTTCCCACAGGGACACGTTTTTTGAGGGTCAAGGCTTCCCAGATCCAGCACCTGCTTTCAGAGAAGGGCAGAGAACTGGCACTGGGCAGTGTAATGGGTAGGAGTGGGTCACTATGGGACCAGAGGCGTGGCCCAGACTCCGTCAGGGGCTGCAGGAGGCTGATACTCAAACCCAACAGCCTGGCACATATCAAAAGCTCAATAAGACCACCACATGGCACTTTCTTTGAGACCAAGTCACAACACTGTCCCACATAAAATCACCATGGGTCGGCCACTGAATTCTGCACGGCTCTGACTGCCAATGTCTCCATCCCATTCTCTCAGAATCCGTGAAATAAAAGCGCGCCCACTACCCCTTGCGATGCCACATTTTCCGCTTATACCAGAAACCCCTGATGTAGAGAATCATCTCCTGGTTTCTGGAGACCTTTCTTGGTCCCTGGTCTGGAAAAGAGGCACCAGGAAGAAAATCCCTATTTGGCAGGGCCCTCTCTTCTTTCCCCACCAATCCTGCAATCCATTCTGTAGAGACTCCATGAAATCTCATCTCACTATTTCAGATAAAACTTGCCCTTGAAAGACACCAAAGAATGAACTAGCTTGGGAGGGTGGGGGGGGGGGGAAGACCCGGCCTTTTACCTTGGAGACAGCACACAGCGTGGCTGTCATGCTGGCATCAGAGTGGTGCCATTGTAAGGGTTGGTGTGACTGTCCCCTTCAGGGGGATCCCAGGCACTGCTGTGACTGCCCCACAGAAAGGGCCCTGGGTGAGCTTAGATCAGGCCTGAATGGGAATGTCCCTTCCAGCTCTTACCTGCTCTGCCCTCTAAGCTGTGCAGTGGCCAGAGTGACTTTTTCCTGCACACTCTTCATCATCCTCTGGACATGCCACTTTTGCTCTCAAGTGCAAATAGGTTGCAGTAATCATATGTCAAGGCTCGTGTCCCCCATTTTGCTTTCCCTCTCCAGTCCCCAGGAGCCCTGCCTGCCCCTAAATGGGCAGTTGTTAGGATTTTGAACAAGCCGGAGCTATTATAAACTATGTTGTCCTCTTCTTACAGCTTCTTACAGCAAGAACATCAATGTGTGTGTTTCCCAAGTCTCAGTGGCTTTTCTGTGAAATGGGGGCAATGCCCCCTTCCACCTGAGCTCACTGGAAGGAAGGAATGAGACGGTGTCTTTGGGACCTCCTGGCTCCCTGCATGAGGGCTCAAAGGTTACTGGGTCAGAAGCATCCCTGGTATTTCAGGACGCAGAGGGCCATGGTGGATGCACAAGGAGGAAGCAGTCTCGGTGGGGAGGAATACTGAGGCAAGATCCCAGGAAACATGAACCCAGAATTGGAACCAGACATGCAGAGGAAGGGTCTCTTGGGGCCCCACACAGCAGGTGAGAAGTGCACTCCAAATGCGTGGACTTTACGTGGCGTTGCACAGTGGTCAAGGGGGAATCTGTCCCATTTTATAATCAAATGCAAATTCACCTGCGCTTGCAGGTTTCCAACAGGACGGCGAGTGTAGGCCAGAGGACAGATCCTTGGAACTCAGGATTTCCAGGCATCGGGCCCCACTGCTGGTAGGCATTTTTGGGCAGGCGGGTCCCCCATTTCCCTGAAGCCAGGGGCCTTTTCTGAGAGGCTGGATGCTTCACGGTCCACAGAGAAGTGGAAGGGCCTGCTTCGTCCTCAAGGGAACATGCACAGAACCTGGGGGGCCAGGCTGCCTCCGCTGGCCCCTATGAACCTGGCTTCCCAACACCCCTTCTTAACTTCACCACGACGGCCTCAGGCTCCTTCCTCACTTTCCCACTTGGCATCATATTTCGTGAGCCTGCGATGCCCCATCACATGAAGACTCTCCTCGAGGACGCTCGGGCTCGCGGCTCACAGCTCTGGCATCCTCTTCAGGGCATTCAGCTGAAGTTTTGAGAAGGCGGCATCTGGGCCACTCGTTCGACTCAGATTCCTCTTTTATCACGTTTGTCCTGTCAGGTTTACGACCCTGACAAGAACTGAAGAAAACCATAAAAGATGAGGAACTGATGGCCTAAACCTCTGTCCACTACTGAGCCAGCCAGCCCAATAAAATTCAGCTGAGTTTCTTAAATTCACTTGTGTATATATATATTATATATATATATAAAATATATATATATATTTTTTTCCTGGTGTACCACACTGTGGGATCTGAGCACAAAATCCATAGGAACTTTTATTTATTGCCATGTGGATTTCTGTGGAAATGCTTAAGACAGGACTTTCTGGTTGTTGTTGTTTTTGGGTTTTTTCCCCTTCTACCAAATGCTGAGTACTGAGTTGCTGACCCAAGCACGGCTTTACAGGACACTCTGCCCCAATTTCATCCCCTGCGGGTCTCAGGTGCTCTTGCTGCCTATAGGGTGGGATCCGGGCTGATGAGGGGCTCTGGAGCCCTCTCCCTATGCTGTCCCCTACTGTGCTCCACCCCAGGGAAATGGAGCCCTGCCCCACCTCCTGATCTCGGCCAGTCCCACCTGAGGCCCCTTCCGGACCCCAACCCCACTCTAATTTTAATATTAAGACCAGCTGCTGGTCATAAGGAGAACAACACTGGCAAGCAAAGCATCGCGTCGTGTATCTGAGCAGCTGGAGACGCTGCCTGCGTGATCACTCAGCAATATCCCCGACAAGGATCCATTTGAGGCCCAACCTCTGAGCATCACCTCGCCCTGCGCCGACTGGCTCACTTCACCGCAGCAAAATGGCTGCAGGGATGTCAAGGTCCTCATCCTCACGGCCGTGAGCCCAGGGGAAAGAACATCTGTCTCTAGGCTTCGAAGCAAAAGTGCTGAGTTTGTCTGGCTTGAGCCAACTTAGATAATGTGCCCCAACTGGTCACCGTGCTCAGGTACTCCGTGCCCGGAGAGCTTGCACCTCACTCTTGCTAATGCTTGCCCAAGCCGTTATTTAGCAGGTGCCTACAAAGTTCTCCCCTGGATACCCTCACTGAGCCCTCAGGGCCATGGAAGGAGAACACACACGGTCGGTTCTAGTATCTTCCAGGTAAACTGAGATACTGAGAACTTTAGAGAATGCCCCCCGCCGGCCCACCACGCTTATGCAGCAGGTCCCAATGCCCTACCCTCAGCCACTGCCATGTTCCACCTTCTGGACCCACCGGCCGTCACGCCAGTGCTCAGCAGACCTCCCCCTCCCCCTTGCTGGGAGAGAGGGCACTTTCCTCCAAAATTACACCATTTTGGGATTTCACGCGTAAACAATTACGAACACCTTGTACTTAAAAGGATTTTCATTATATTACGACTTAGTCTTTGGTTAAATGTCTACAGATGTGGTAGCATCAAGAATAATTAACATGACCCCCCCAAATCCCACTACCCAGGTGTGCTGGCTGTCTGCCCTGCGCACGCGCCCTTTTATGCGTGAGCAACGTGGGGCTTCCTAGGCTGTATCTCATTGCGTCACGTCGCAGGCCTAGCTCCCTGTGGCGAGGTGTTCCTAATTCTCACTTGTGCCCATCCGGTTGCTGTGATGTGATGCTCCGTGAGGTTGTCGCCATCGTAGTTGTCAGGAGCACTTATAAAAAATGGAGTCAGCTCATGGTAATTTTGTTCCTGCTTCTGTTCCACCCTTCATATGAATTATGCTCATGATAATTTCCTAGACACTTTTTTAATCTCATTTTGTAGCACCGCACCCCACCACCACCACCACCACCATGCACTGTAACACGGAGTATCCTAGGAAATTCTCAGTGTGCTGTGCCGACGTGAGCATCCTCTGCTCCTCCATCCCCTACGGCCCAGGCAGGGTCCTCAGTGTGCATAACAGTGTGGGGGATGGAGGCCACAACCTGGCTGCTCCAGGTAAGAAGATCACGCTCTGAGTTCGTGCACGTCTCCTCTGCAGAAGGGGGTGAATGAGCCCTGGGAGGGCTCTAACCAACCTGGTTTTAGAGCTCTGTGAACTCACACCCTTGCTCCTGTCCTGGGTCCTTAAATACTATCTTTTAAAGAAGCACATGTCACTCTTGTATGGATGTTAGCAGTAGCGTCTAGCAGAAAAAACACAAGGAAGGCAAGGGACAGCGTTTTTACACGTGCCGAGCACGTGCCAGGGACGAAGCCAGGTGCTTTCTCAGGCATTACTAACCCCCTGTAATCCCCACAACGCCCTACCCACAACAGGCCTCAATGTTCCCACTTTACAGATGAGAAGCTGAGGCTCTCAGGGAGACAGCAGCCCAAGGTCACCCGGCCACTGCAGAGCTGGGAGCCAAACCACGTGTGCCCAGCTCCCCGAACCTGCTTTCTTTCCATCACCTGAGCCTGGAACCGAGGCTAGCTCTTCCCTCCTTCCTCCCAGGTGCCAGGTTTCTAAGGAATAAGAGGACAACCCCGGAACAGCAGAGACGTCCCCACCGTCACATTGGGGGGGAGCCCAGCAGAGGGAAAGTGGAGCGGACGCGCCGGCTCGCAGGCAGCAGAGGGCGCTGTGGGCCCAGGAAAGGGACGCAACCCAGCGGCTGGTTGGGGTGGGGGGTGGCAGGCAGGGAGCGGGCTTCTTCCCTGGCGGCCTGGGTCCCCAGAGCAGAGGGACCCCCAGCTCAGGATGCACCCCGACTGGTAAGCTCACCAGAAACTCACGTTTTGGACTTGTTTTTGTGGTTTCTAAATCTTTTTCTACCAGTGGGGCTCACGATCCAGCTAATGTTACCTCATCTCCACGGTGGCCAGACCAGCTCGGGGCCCACCCAAGGGAGCCCTCATGCCAGCGTCTTACTGTGCTGGTCAATCTGCTCTGCGAGGGAAGAAGCAAGGGCGGAGGGCACGGAGGGCATGACCCCTCCCTGCTCCCTCCGACTCCACCGGAACCAGCCCAATCACCACCACCCAGCCAGCTGCAAATTAACTGAAAATTATGGGCGGAACATAAACAGAGCATCACCAGCTCGAGAGCTCGCCGTGCCAGGCGCTGCGTCAAACCCTTCATGCACATTCCCTCCCTCAGTCCCACCCCACCTTATGTGATAGAACCATTATCATCCCCCCTCCCTCCTTTTACAGAAAAGGAAACTGAGGCTCAGAGTAGCCCGAGGACAGACATGCGGTCAGCATGAGGTGCGGCCAGATTCTGAAGCTGGGTCTGCTGCACCACATTCTGTGACACCCCCCACCCCCCACCACCCCCTGCACTGGGTCGAGCTGGCCCTCCGTCCTGGATGGCGGAGGGCCGAGATCCATTCATCCATCCGCCTGTTGGGCAAGCAGGTACTTAATGTCAGCTGCCTCCCTGAAGCTTGGGAGGCTCATCCTTTTATGGCCCCAATGCCTGGGCTGTGGGCAGCAGCTATGGGGCCTCCCCTCAGAGGCTGCTCCCCCCTTACCTTAGCCTGATTTCATATATATTAAAACACTGGGGGAAGACTGGCCCCAAGAAACCTATGGTGAACATGGCAACCAGACAGGAGGTTAGCTTCCAAGACCAGGGGCAGAAGCAGCCGAGGAACATGGCGCCACTCAATGGTCTTGGGCATTTGATGGGGAGCCCAGGAGAGTCAGGAGGCCAGGACCTCTGACAGCTGTTAAGCTGTGTGACCTGGAGCCCGTCCCCTACCTTCTCTGGGAGCCAATTTCCTGAGTGGCTGAGGAAGGGGAGCTTCAATCAGCCCTGCAGCTTCCCTTCGCTTTCACAATAACCACTGATTGTGTTTCCTACCATCCCACTCACCTATGACCTTGGGCCGGTCACTTGACCACTAAGCTTTGTTCTTCCCATCTGTGAAATGGGCATAAGCAGTGCCCTCCTAAAGCACTGTCTTCATCATGAGACATAAGGTGCAGGGCACATCGGGCCTCACGGAGGGCAACACACATCATCACGGTGGCTAACTACACGCCAGGAATACAGGACACATGAGCACAATCAGAGAAACACGATTCCTGAACCCACTGGGCTGCAGTCCATCCAATCCCCTCGCATGATGCACTTGCTGTGGAGAGACGATTCAAGTGGGCAAGCCGGTGTGTTGGGCCCTGTCCAAGTGCATTAGTCACCGGTGGCCTCCTCTGCTCTGTGGACTCTATCGGTCCTCCTGACCCACCCTGGCCTTGCCTCATCCTTGGGGGGCTGGGGGTGTAGACAGAAAAGTCCCAGGGGCTCTGGCTGGGGTGGGCTGATCACCAAGTCTCAGAGCTGCCGCCTGCAAGGGCCTTTATGCATCATCCCATCCCACCCCCTCGTTCTTACAGATGAGGAAGCAGAGGCCCAGAGAGGGAGGTGACTCACCCCGAATCACACAGCTAATATGGGACAGAATCAAGACTCAGATTTTGCTAAAAATGTTCCACTGCAAGAGAATGTCAACCAAGGACAAAGCCAGAAATGCTGGAGTCTGTGCGGCTGCCCATCTGTCCTGCCAAGCCCCGAAGATGTGAGGAGGGCTCCCTGGCTGCACCTGTGACCTGGCCAGGTCCCGACTCTGGTGTTGCAGGCGGGGATCCGGGGGGCACCGGGGAGGTGCCTGCAGCCATCAGGAGAATAAGGCTGCCCGTTCTGAGCTAAACCAGAACAGACAAGGCTGAGATGCACCTGCTGCTCACAGGAAAAGGGAGGCCCATCACTTCCTGCCTGGCGACGCCAACACAGGAGGACAGCTCAGCAGCCAGAGGACACGCTGGTCCCGGAGATGCATGCTGGTGTCACTTAGCGAGCACCGCCCAGACCCAGCACCCTGACTTCAAGGGCTCCGGCAGCTCCAGTCCCGACAGGAGCATCTGGGTGTCCTGCTAATGCCCGTGCCCCGGGCCCACAGATACCTAGCAGGCTAGCGCCAGTAGATAAAAATAGTTGCTGAACTTGAGCGCCTTCCCTCCAGGTGCTGGGCTAGTAAACTGCCCAGAAACCATGGACGGGGGCCACTGCCAGCCCCACATTAGGTGGCAGTAGACCCAGACTGGAAAACTGATGGCAAAGTCCCCCTGTGCTGCGTGTCCCACTAGGCGGTGTCCCAGGGTCTCAGACCGCTCCGTATCCTTGCGTAGGAGATACTGTGTGTGCGCGCATGTACCTGTCCTTCTAACGGGGGTAAAAAGGAGGAGTTCACTGCGGAATAAACGAAGATACGGAGAAGCGTAGGGGAGAAGGTAAATACCCTCAGCATTTCCACCCTGTTTCACCATGGGGCTTCACCTTCAGAATCGATCTCTCGATCTCTCTTACACACACACACACACACACAGACTCACATATAGCTGCACACATGCACACACACAACTGGGTTCCTACTGTATAGATATTTTCCTACATGCTTTAAAAATTAGAAAAATGTTATTGTCATTTTCAAGGTCATTAATCGTTCGTCTAAACGTGGTTTTGCATTCCTGAACGCCGCTGAGTTATTTAGCAGTACGATAACCGAGTTCACCTTGTGCCTACAACATGGCACGTGGGTGCTTCCAGGCTCCCTTCTGAATTACACTGACTGAACCATGGGCCCTGAATTTCTGGCCCTGAATTTCTGATTTATCTCTGGAGAGTAAATCTCTGGTGTGAAAGTATGCAATGAAAGGGTACCTACGGGGGGTGGGGGGAGGTTGGGGGCGGACAGGCTGGCCATGGGAAAGCTGTTCCCAAGGTCATGGAACAAAGTGGCACCTGCTCGTACAGCTGGCCCTATGTGAGGGGCTGAGGAAAACCCTCTAGGGCCCTGGGCACTGCGTTCTGGGTCTGCAAGTGCCTGCGCTCTGGCGAGATGTTAGCACAAATGCCCGCCAGGAGGTCCTGTGGTTGTCTCTCCTGGGACACAGGAGGTACATTTTTAATAGCTGGTGGGAGTGAAATATGGCATTTTAGTGACACTCTGGTTCTTATTTCTCCTTACAGGCTAAGAACTTAAGAAAGCTTTCCTCCTCAGAAGGAAGCCCTGGGTCCTAGGATCTGTGCTTGTTATGATGAAGGTAAAAGAAGGTGTAACATTCGTATTTAGGGGGAGCATGTACAGGTCTGTCTCCTGTTTCCTCCACTGCTCTGCCTGTCTCCTCCTGCAGCAGCTCGTCATCTCCTCTCGGAACTTCCACAAGTCTCTTGGCGATTCCCCAAATTCCTCTGGTCTCTCCCCTCACACCCATCTGGCACCTCATACTCAAACATTCCCTGCAGGTCTGACTGTGCACAGAACCCTTTGGTGTCTTTCCAAACTTCAGATGAGGCCCGAGCACGCTCTGATATCTAACGCCCTGCAGGCTGGTCCTCAGACCCCTCTGCAGCTCTGCATCCCGCTCCTTATGCACCCCAGTGAGCACCCTCTGTTCCAGACACTGTCTGGGTCACCCATGGCCTACACGAACATTCTCCTCCAGTTGTGTTCGCTCATGCTCGTCACTGCTGGGAAGCACTGGCCAGGATGTACACATCAACCGCTCAGGTCCGGGGACCCTGCACACTGAGGCTCCTCGCTCAGCCCAGGAGGCCTCTGCTCTCTGCTCGGATCTTATAAGCAGCACAATGGTGTCACCTCCTCTCCCAAACGCAGATCCTCCCCACCTCACCCTGCTCTCTGGCCAGCTGCACAGCCCCAGGAAGAGCGATATAAGGGAGATGCTTACCTTTTCACCCTTCTCTCCTGGGAAAAAAGGTCCTCTGCCCTAGAAAAGGAAAGCAGGAGGTCAAGATTTACTACAGAGCATCTCCATGTATGATGTCACGCACGGAAGCACCACCTAGGGTCTGAAAGTGTTGTCATCAGCTCTGCCCAGCATCTTACAAAAGGGATGATAACCCTTACTTGGGGGTTCATTCTCGTGGGTATAACCCCATTTAATTTTACTTAGATGTCGGGATGTCTGGATGGCTCAGTGGTTGAGCATCTCCTTTTAGCTCTGGGCTCAGTGGCTGAGTGTCTGGCTTTGGCTCAGATCATGATCCCAGGGCCCTGGGATTGAGTCCCCCGTCAGGCTCCCTGCATGGAGCCTGCTTCTCCTCTGCCTGTGTTTCTGCCTCTCTCTGTGTCTCTCATGAATAAATAAATAAAATCTTCCTTAGATGTCATCTTTACTGAGATGTCATCCACCTACTACACAACTCACCTAAAGTACACAATGCAATAGTTTTCAGTGTATTTACAGAGTTTTAACAAGCACCACAATCAACTTTAAGATATGTTCATCAGCTGAGAAAGAACTGCACACCCTCCAGTGGCCACCCCCGCCCCTGCCCTCCCACCTCCCACCCAAGGCAAACACAAATCTATTTTGTCCTTATAGGGTTGCCTCTCCTAGACATTTCATATACACAGAATCATATGATATGTGGGCTTTGGAGCTGGCTTCGCAGCCAGTGACTTCTCAGCAAAGTGTTTTCAAAGTCCACCCATGTGTATCATGGATCGACGCTCTGTCCTACTGCAGAATAACCTGCCACGGCTTGAAGGTGACACACATCTCATTTATCCGTTCGTCATGTGATGAACATTTAGGTCGTTTCTACCGTTTGGTTATTATGAGTAATGCTGCACTGAGCATTTGTGTACAGGTTCCGTACGAGCATATGTCTTCATTTCTTTCGGGTACGTATCTAGAAGTGGATTGCTGAGTCACACGGTGATTCTGTTCAGCCTTTTAAGGACGGCCAGACTGTTTTCCAAAGCAGAGGCACCATTTTCTACCAGCAATGCCCAAGAGTCCCAATTTCTCCGGCTTCCTGGCCACTCTACCCATCACTACCAGTGAGGCCCTTGGGTCTCTAACCATCACCACTGACTTACCTATTTCCCTCTTCAATTATGTCACATTTTGCCTCACGTGTTTGGGGCTCCTGCGAGGTGCACGTATGTCTATAACTGCTCTCAATTTCTGAAAGGCTGACAGTTTAATCAACATAAGACACCCTCTTTCTTTCTGCAAATTTTGGGTTTTAGAGTCTATTTTGTCTGGTATTAGCACGGTCACTCTGAATTTTTAGGTTTTCTATTTTCAAAATTTATACTTTCCATCCTTTTACTTTCAACTTATTTGCATCTTTGAGTCTAAAGTGTATTTCCTGGCGCACCTGAGTGGCTCAGTGGTTGAGCATCTGCCTTCAGCTCAGGTCGTGACCCTGAGGTCCACGGATCGAATCCTGGATCAGGCTCCCCATAGGGAGCCTGCTTCTCCCTCTGCCTGTGTCTCTGCCTCTCTCTCTCTCTCTCTCTCTCTCTCTCTCGCTTCTCTCATGAATAAATAAATACAATCTTAAAAAAATAAATAGAAAGGATATCACCTGTAGACACAATAGAGTTGGGTCTTATTTTTGTGTTAGCCTGAAAATATAGCATGATTACCGACAGAGAGAGTTTTATGTATGCATCTGACTTTTCATTTCTGCCTCCTGTCTTTTATGTTTCCTTTATGGTTTTGTTTTGGTTTTGTTTTTTGCATTAAGTATTTTTTAGTGCTACATTTTAGTCTCTTTAGTGGCACTTCCCCTGTACATTTTGAACCATTTGGGTAGAGGTTGCTCTTGGGTTTACCATACACACCGTATCTTATCACGACCTACTTCAGATTCATACTGATTCCACTGAGATTTCTAAAGACCCGCTTCCCTACGTGGTTTCAGTGCCTCTTCCCCCGATCTCATGCCTGTTACTACACCTGTTTGCTGGACGCCCAAATGCACACTGTCATGATGACCACTTTGAGCTTGTCATCCACTGTACTCTGGCCTCCACCATCCCCGACAGTCAGTCAGTGAATGATCTTACTGCCCTTTCTCCGAACACGTTGACTCATTTTATTTTTCCTCATGCTGCTTTCAAAAGTTTGTCTTTTGGCATTTTGGCGACAATCTTTCTAGAATAGCTCTCTTTGTGTCATCCTGATTAGAGTTCACAGAGCTTCTTGAATGTGTAGATTACTGCCTTTCACCAAATTTGGGATTTTTTTCCCCACCATTATTTCCTTGACTATACTTTCTTCTCCTGCCTCCCTCCTTCTGGCATTCCCATTAAGTACACTCTGCACCCCAAGGCTCTACTCATTTTCCTGCCTTCTTTTTTCTCTCTAGTCTTCAGATTACATAATCACTGTTGAGCTGTTTGCAAGAACGCTGGCTCTTCCTTCAGCCAGTTCATACCTAACTGTTGAGCCTCTCCACTGATTCCCCTTTTTTTCCCTTCCAGTTGTAATTTTAAGCTCTAGAATTTCTAGGTTTTTTTTTCTTCTCTTCTTTTTTTTTTTTTTTAGAAATTTCTCCCTCTATGGATATGCTGTGTTTGCTGACATGCTGTCATGCTGTCACAAGACCTGCCTTGCCTCCTTTAAGAATGATTTCCCTTTGTCCTCTATCACTGTGATGGCTACTTTGCAGGTTCTGTTTGCTCATCCGATCCCTGCTCCCCAACTCAGGCAGCCCCTGTTCCCTGATTCTTTTCCTGTGGGTCACTGGGATATTCTGGGGAAGCACACACAGTTCAGTCAGAATGGGAAGGAGATAAGAGCCAGTCAGAAAGAGGAGGCGAGGGGAAATCCAGGCGTGGAAAGACAGCGAAGTTATTCCTGGTGGAGGAAAGAGCATGTGCAGTGGCCGGTGAGAAGTGACCAGTTTGGGGACTCCGGGCTGCCAATATGGGTGCACAGAACCCAGGGGTGGCGATGGGGGTGCAGGACAGGGCTAGAGCGACAGCTGGGGCCACCTTGGGAGGAACTCCCGAGCCCACGGAGAGGAGCCTGGACCTCCGAAGGCAGTGTGTAGCTGTTTGGCTCCAACTAGGTGTTCAATGCATTCTAGTGGACGAGCTCGTTAGGGGAAGCATGGGGTCGCCCACACCAGCCCTATACTCACCGTGTCGCCTTTTTCTCCCTTGGGTCCAGGAGCTCCGAGCAACCCAGTGGCTCCCATGTCTCCCTGCAGGGTGGAAACCAGAGAAGAGCCCTGGGTCAGGTCCTGTGACAGGGCTCCCCCACTCAGGCTGCCCACCGCCCACCTGGCCTTGACTCCCTGGCAGCGGCTGACTCTGTCACTGCCAAGTGCACAATGAGGCCACACTTCCCACCCCCGGAGAAGGAGGAAGCATCTACATACTTTCCCCAACGTCTTTATTCCAGAACCAAGAACATCCTGAGAAAGTGAGTGGGTGAACGCAAAATGCGTTCGTCCCCAGGAATGGCCCAGCCCCAGAAGGGGGGTGAGAAGCCCCAGAGTTCAAACTCCCGCTCTGCTGCTTCTTGTGAGAGCATCCTTACTCCTTGGGCCGTAGGCTCTTCCTCTGTGAAATGGGCACGCTGTCATGAGCACACATAACACTGAAAGCATGAGGTGCTTTGAAAATTGCCAGAAGTCAGCCTGGGTCCCCTGATTATGCTCTTTGTACGCCCAGTGTGCCCACAAGGCCCCGGGCCCTCCGTGAAGACGGGCGGGTGAGCAGAGGAGCAAAGAGTGTTTGCAAGAGGAAAAATTCACCAGGGCTGCATGTGGGGTGGAGCCGTCTCCTCCCTTGCCATGATCCAATCCACGACAGGCTTGGGTGCCCAGCACAGGAGCCCTCAGTATTGTCTGTTTTTCTCCCGTCTTGGTGTGCAAATTCATCTGGGCTCACCCCCACCTCATACACTCTCAGAACAAATAGCTAGTTTGCTTGGGCCACTCCCTTGGCCCGTCCTGGCCTTGCCCTGCCTTCTTTATCCCGAGCAGCTCCCCCGTATCTTGCCGGACCCCTGGGCCCCTCCACCCTGGCTGTCCCCACAGGGGACCCTATTCCTCTCTGTCAATTTTCTCTTGCCACCGGCCTGTGGTCCCTGGAAACAGGGCTCCCTCATTCACTGGAATGTACCTGCGCCCAAATGGGCCTTGTCACCTGGAGTCTCCAGACCGTGACATGTGACTGGGTAAATGGGGCCACTGGGAGCCACAGGTGTTCACCTGGAGTCTCAACCTCAGATTGGGACAATGTGACTGGTGAGGCTGAAGAGCCAGGATCTCCAATCCTCTCCAAGGAGCCACACTCCCCTCTATGTGTCAGTGTCTTTGTCCTTCCCTGGCATTCCTGCCCCCGGATGCGTCCTCCCTGCTGAAGTGGCTGCTCAGCCCTGGGTCTGTCCAACCACCACACAACACGGTCATTCCATAGACAACCGCTGCTTCAGACAGACCTTCTCACCTTTGCTCTTTTCTTCCATTTGACAGCTGAGAAGCTGAGGTGACAGCCTGGGGGCTGCTCAGTGAGGCATAAACCCCTGGGCTCCTTCTCGCAAGGGCCACCTGGCACCCAGGACCACTCTGAATTGCTCTCCTTTGGCACCAAGGGAGGGGAGCCCATCAGGTGGGGTGCGTGTACGTCTATGCATGTGTGTGTGCACGTGTGTGTCCATGCTCCCCAGCGCAGCAGAGGGACGGCAGAGGGGAGTAGCGAGAGAAAGGAGGGAGAGAGAGACAGAGAGATGGAAGGGGAGATGGAAGACAGAGAGATAGAAGGGGAGGCATCCTCTCTGGGCATTTCCACCACCACACTCAGCCCTTCTTTCAAACACCAGGCCAGGTAACGGCTTCTGGATCGTGCTGAGCTCCTCTGCCCGCCTGTGTGACCAAGTCACATCTCTCTGGGTCCCAGCTTTCTGAGACCAAAGTAACGATGTGAGAAGGCAGCCCTGTCCAGCTCTGGAAACGCTAGCAGCCAGGGGAGCGGTGGAAACAGAGAGGGAGCTGCATGATGGAAGATGGAGGTGGCCCTCGTGGAGGCACCTGGCTTCCAGCAACTAGTGAGTTCAGAAAATTTGTGCAAGAAGAATTTCATGCAACTTCAAGAAATACTACATGCAGGCTAAATAGACTCTTAGAAGCCCAAGCCCCAAAGTTTCTGGAATACAGAAGCCAAAAAGGATTGATGCAGAATTAGCTGACCATGGAGAAGTCAGCCCCCTGGGGCAAATGGGACTGGAGCCAGGACTTTCTGACCCAAACCCTTCTAGCTCAGGTCCTCAAATGGAGAAGCAGAGGCTCCAGACTTCACGTCAACAAGCTCAGAACAAACACCGCAGGACAGTCATCTAATATGACACTTCATCTCTCCATAGAGCGCACAGCCAAGGTCACCGTGGGCCGCAAAGCACCCCTGAGCTGCGCCTGTACTGACCTTTGGGCCAGGGAGTCCCACGGGGCCACCAGAGCCCTTTTCACCCTAGAGGAAGAAGGACAGAAGAAACAAGAAGTAAGGCTCCATTTCATTTCCCCCCTCTGCCTTCCGCAGTTGGCCAGCCCTCCGCAGGCTCCTAAGCCAGTCTCTGAGCGAGCCACGCGTGGTCAGCAGCTGGACGGGGCTTCCTGCGGCTGCGAGCCCCTGTTCACGAACTCCAAGTACACGGGTACTTTAGCATCGTCATCGGTGAACTAAAGACAGGGACAAACAAGATGGTACCCACAGGCTACCTTTACCCTGACGATGTCACCGCTTTAGTTAAAAATGCCACGTGGGAGGATCCCTGGGTGGCTCAGCGGTTTGGCGCCTGCCTTTGGCCCAGGGCGCGATCCTGGAGTCCCAGGATCAAGTCCCGCATCGGGCTCCCTGCATGGAGCCTGCTTCTCCCTCTGCCTGTGTCTCTGCCCCACCCCCCGTGTCTATCATAAATGAATAAATAAATCTTTAAAAAAATGCCATGTGGCCCACTAATGGTTCTTATAGTTATTATTCAGCAACACGTCTGTAGCCTACGTCTACACATCATTTGCTTTCTAACATATGTGCTATTTATAAAAAGGATCTGATTACTAGATTAAGAATTCTGATCTCTTAAGTTGTGGGTGCGTGTAAATACTGCCACACTAGAAACCAATGTAACACGATCCATGCAATTGTATGTGCATAGGGGCGCCTGAGTGGCTCGGTGGTTGAGCACCTGCCTTGAGCTCAGGGCGTGACCCCAGGGTCCCGGGATCGAGTCCTGCATCGGGCTCCCTGCATGGAGCTTGCTTCTCCCTCTGCCTATGTCTCTGCCTCTCTCTCTGCATCTCTTGTGAATAAATAAATAAAAATCTTAAAAACAAAGAACAAAGCAAAAAGAACCCAAACAATTGAATGTGCATAAATCTCACCACCTTAGTAAAAAGGAGGCGACGCCATATCCATTTATGTGCATCTACCACACGTCACTAAAAACGCTCTGGGTACGGTTACATACTTAGCTACTTCATGAACATGTTCTTTTTTAAAAAAATGCATTCATAGATGCCATTTGCATATGCAAATGAGGTAGGTAATATTTTGTCTGTTTGAGCTCACACGGTGGCCATCGGAATGCCTGAACACAGTTCACGAGCACCATGTTTGGGTCTAGAGATGGAAACGCGGACCCAAAAGGTACATGGACCTACGAGAATAATGGAAGCGAAAAACCGAATCCAAGGCTTAAACCACTGGAGGCCAAGTCTGCCTGTGACCAGGGGTCCCAGGAGAGAACCCTCAGATCTCCCGTGTGCCCCATGTTTTATGGAACTGAAGACGACGAGACAGAGGCAACCCCATATGATGAGGTGGTTGTTGAAGCTCTTGCGTGTGGCCTCTTCTGGAGGGAGGGAGAAGAGGCCCCCTTCCCACCCACCTGTGCATGGAAAGCAGGCCCAGTGGCCAGCTCCCCGGGCTGGGTGCGCCTCAGTGCTCCTGGGCACCATAGCCAGAAAGCACATTGAAGCACTCTGGGCACCATGTGCTACGTGTCTTAAAAACTCAGTGTTGTGCACGCAGTGGGTGCTTACTGTTTACTGTCAAACAGAAGGGAAGGTTGATGAATAGAGTAATGGGCTATTGGGTGATGCTGCTCAGGCTTTGAGGCTGAGAGTTTGCAAGGTGACAGATCATCTTGAAAAATAAGCCCTTGTCCTGCCGGTGAGACAGGGTGTGTCCTTCATCCCTCCCTCCCAAGCTGTCCAGACACCACCCGCCCGTCATCCTTCACCCCTTGACCCACGCACCCAATAGTTCAATAATGATCCACCATTTAATAATGTCAGACTATACACACCAATGGCTGAACATATGGACGTGTCAAGATCCGATCTCTGCATCTGGAACTTACCTTGTGGAAATTAAAAACAGGTGGACATTTTTAGTTCAATGGGATCACTAGCACGGATGATAGCAGCACAGGGAGAGGACTGGGTTGTAGGGTCTTGGAAATAGCAGGTGCATGGCTGCACGGTGAATGATGGAAGGGTGGGGGGGAGGGAAGGGAGCCATGTAGACAACAAGGTGCTCAGGAAAGCATTCCTTGGGGACATCTTGAGAGAAGGGCCAGCATGAGCCCGATAAGGGAGGCGGTCCAGCAGATACTACATATGCCAATGTCCCAAGACAAGGAAGGCCGTGACCCCTCCAAGGGACCAGCAGCTCCTGGTACCCGGACACTGGGGGAGCAACGTGGAGAAGGATGGTGCTAGAAAGACATCTGGGGACCCTCTGTGACCACACAGGGTGGTGGGGTGGGGGTAGGAGGGGAGCACCAGGGGGTGTTTAAGTGGGAAGATGAGTGGGAGCAGGGGGTGGATGCCTCTCTGAGCCCAGACTTCTCTCCTAGGAGTCCCTTCCCCCTGCCTGGGGCCACAGGAGCCTGAGTGGGACTCACCCAGGGCACAGCCTGGTTCGGGGTGGGGGAAAAGCCTGGACAGAGCAGAACTAGCTTTGGCTGCCTTCCCAGGACAGCAGCCCTGTGCGCAGCGCTTAGTCCTCCAAACCTCATGACACGTGCGCCCTTCTCCTTTGAGGCCCTTAATCGAAACCCAGGGGCAGGGGAGGGGTGGAGATCCAGTCCTGGGGGTTCACCCCAGCTCCCTGCCCAATGTCTCCCAGTCTAAGCCAGTGGGCACCTGGCTAGGGTACTTCCTCCTTCACCCCCGCCCAGAAAAAGCCTCAGCTCCCAGGAAGGCTGAGCTGGCTCCTTTGGGCAAGTCGGGCCAGGGTTTGCCAGCCTCACGTGACTCAGAGTTCCTGGGGGCTCCCCGTCTCCCCAGGTCTGGCTCTCCGGGTAGAAAGGAAGGAGGGAGGGGAGGAGGGGCCCTGCCCGCTAGGACAGTGCACATGGAAAGTGTGTCATTCCAGCGAGCTTCACCGTGGCTGCACATTCCTTCCTGTCTGCCTCGTGCCCTGCAGCCACTGGGCTCCTCCTGCATGCTGGCCCCGAGCTGGGGAGGGGCGGGGTACAGCGTGGGACATGACTGCAGGCCGCTGGCCATGGCCCCCGCCTACGGGGTCCAGCAGAACCTCACAGGGGCCTTCCCCAGCACAGCTCTGCTTTCTACCATCCTGGTGTGCTTGGTTAAGTTGTTCTGCTCAAAAACAGTAGAAAACATTTTTTTTTCTTTCTTATCAAAAAGGCCCCTGGTCTACAGGAAAACAGAACAGATGAAGGCCCTGGGAACTCAATGAGACGTTCGATCCAGGCTAGTGGATGGTGCTGGAGGTGTTCATGGAAACACCAGCTTGTAAACCAGAAACTAGGTACATCAAACTCTATTTCTGTGTCACCTACGCTGAGCCTCCTTGGCAAACCAGATCTGCTCTGACGACTTGCAAGGGCGTGGAGAGGGACCGGCCTCCCACCAGCAGGAGTCCGGAAACCTCAGGGAGACATTAGCTGCAGGGGGACAGGAACGGGTCTGGGGGCTCCCCTCCTCTGAGCTGGAACAGCAAGGAACAAGAGGTCCCAGGAGCAAGAAGGGCTCCCTGCCTCCCGAGGCCCCCAGAGCCCGGGGCCGTCCTGCCCTGGCCAGCCTCGTGCATGATGGGAAATTCCCAGCTGCACGGCTGCCACTGCTGACCGCTCCGCCCTGCTCAGCTCGGGGGCTCCGGGCCGGCGGCCGACGGTCGGCTGTGGGGGTACCTTTTCTCCAGCCGGGCAGGAGCAGTTGATGGTCTTCAAAAACCCGATCTGTTCACTGCCGGGCGTGGGAGGCCGCAGGGGCGGCGGCGAAGGCTCCATCAGCACGGTCACTTGGCACTGAAAGGTAATCCCAGGGGGTCAGGAGGCCCGAACCTCGCTTTTCAGCAGGCACCGCTCCCCGGGAACCGAAGGAGCCTGAGCTTGAGCAGAGGCGAGGTCGGGTCAGGTCGGGTGGCAGGGCCTGGGTGCTGAGGCCTTGGAGTCACAAGGGCCTGGGCCACCCTGCAATCAGCCACGTGGCTGGCCTCTCAGCAGGTACAGGAGCCGCACATCCCTCTGAGCCTCAGTGTCACCCTCTGCAAAATGGGGACAAGGGTGCGTCCACGGTGATGCGGTGAGGAAGGATTCAATGGGCCAGCTCGGTGCCTCACACCCGGCAGGAGCTTGGTAAGGACTCATTTCTTCACCATCACCAGCTCCCTGTTGCCCTCCCTCTGCTCCCCAGGCCTCACCTCACCTCCTCTCCTTCTCTCCAGGTCAGGCCCACTTGACTCCAAAGCCCGATCACTGGGGGCTTCCACCACCCGTGTCCTGGGCACAGGGCCACCGAGCACCTGCGCGGATGTCGTCCACAGCCCTGGGACCCAGGCCCTGTCGCTAAGCCCGCCCTCCAAGTAGCCTCAGGAAGGGGGTTTGTTAAGCGGGTTGGGGAGGGAAAGCCTTGAAAGGGAGTGGAGGCAGGGAGGCCAAGAGGTCCCTGGGAGAGGCTGACCCACCTGTGGGTCAGAGGAAAATCTCTGATTTTTCTCATTTCCCAGTCCTGCCTGCAAGCTGCCTCCTCCCCTCTGCGGACCAGCCCAGTGCCAGGGCCTCCCCTCACGAGCACGGGTCGGTCCTTCCCAGGGCCGGGCTGCCAGCCTCTGCCTCCCACCCCGCCCCAGAGCCGGGCCCTACAGCTTGGCCTGCAGCCTGGGACCTCAGAAGCCCCAGGGGGACCTGCATGCCCCCCAACCCCCACCCTGGGTGCCCTGGAAACAGCCCTTGCTCTTGATAGACACTGGGCTCCTGTCAGGCAAGGTCTGAGGGTGGCACCCCCGACCCCTGAATGCCCATTCCTGGGCCCTGGACACCCCATCCCTCGGGAGGGAGCCCACGGACCCACCTCCCCACCCCTACTCCTCCCTGCACACGGGGGCTGCTCACCGGGCCCAGGGGGATATCACAGCAAGTCTCCAATTCCGCGTGTCGGGAGTCACAGTAAATCACAATCCGCTGCAGGTCGAACTGGAAGGGTAATGAGGACAGGGTGAGTCTGGGGGATGTAGCAGCCCGGAGGGCCCTGGCATCTGCACAGGGGTCAGGCCCCATCTGCTCCTCGGGGTTGCTCCCCTCCCTGGGCTGAGCCTCGGGGGGAGTCCACGCGTCACCTACTTGCTCGCCCGCTTCTAGAAGCGACAACCCAAGAGCAAGGAGGTTAGAGGTTATGGGCTAGCGGGCACAGACGGAGGATTCACCCCTGAATCCTCCCCCCCACGCACCTCCTCCCCCAGGCCCCCCCGCGGGGTTTCCTTCAAGTCCCCCACTGGTGCCCTCACAACTGGCTCCGAACGGCTGCGAAAAGTGCCCATTTTCAACCCCTCCAGGCATCTCCTGGTTGCTCAAGTCGACTCCGCAAAGTCAGAATGTGCCCGTGTTATCCCCTTGAACACCACGGTCCCTTAACGCACCTTACAAGGGCTCTGGTGTCAGCATGCACGCGTGTGCACACGCGCACACGTACACACACCTGCACACACGCCCACATAATACACTCATGCATATGTGCATGTATGCGTTTATGCACACACAGGCCCACAGGATACACCCACACATACACACACACACACACACACACACATATTATATACATGCACACACAACGCACACACGCATGTGTACATACACAACCTACACACTCACACAATACACACATCCACATATACACACGTATATATATGCACACACACAATGCACACACTCACACGTGTACACACACAACCTACACACACAATACACACGGCCACACATATGCGTATGTATACACACATGCACACACCCACACAACGCACACATTCACATGTGTGCATATACAACCTACACACACTCACACAATACACACACCCACACATACGCACACATATGCATATATGCACAAACACACGCACTCACACGTGTACATATACAACCTACACACACAATACACACACCCACACATACGTGCACGTATACAAATATGCACAAACACAACGCACACTCACACGTGTGTACATATGCAACCCACACACAATACACACACCCACATATATGCACACATATACACACATGCACACACCCACACAACACACGCATTCACATGTGTGCATATACAACCTACACACACTCACACAATACACACACCCACACATACGTGCACGTATACAAATATGCACAAACACAACGCACACTCACACGTGTGTACATATGCAACCCACACACAATACACACACCCACATATATGCACACATATACACACATGCACACACCCACACAATGCACACGTGTACATGCATCTGCATGCACACCCACACAATACACAAATGCACACACCTACATGCATCTGCACACACACAGTCTGCAGATAGAACCCAAGCCTTCTCTAAAACCATCGGGCCCCAGGCCCTGGCGCTGCCTGCCTTCCCAGGTGTGTTTCTCTTCACTGCACACTCATGTTGTACCTCTGACCTCACGGTTTCCCACATCCATGCCTTTGCACATTGTCCCTCTTCTTGGAAAGTCCCTAAAGAGCCAGCACACTCCTAGTCACCCCCCAAAGCTATGCTGGCTGCTCTCAGCCCCATCTTCATAACCGCCACCCGAGTGCAGGCCCCGTCACCTGTCACTCTGCACGTCATCCTGCTCATCTGAGTAACATCTACCACGGAACGTCCCTGTGTTTGTGTCTCTCCGTTTACTTCTTAAAATCTGCCTCCCCTACTAGGACACGAACTCTGCAGGCAGACTGGAGCCTCAACACCAGGACCATTTCTGGCACACGGTGAGTTCCGGAAGCACAGAATGAATGGTTGGGTGGATGCGTGCGTGCATGCAAAACATTTTTTGAAGGGAACCTGAGCTGAACCAGGGGACAGAGGAGCACTTCTTTTACCAAACGCTGATGCTAAGTGCCCCTGGCCTTGTACTCCCTTCACCCTCCTCTGGCTGGCCTCTGCTGTACCTGGAATGTCCCAGCAAACTGGCCAGGCAGGTGGTCGGCTGCTTGGCCTCCCCCTCCTGGCCGTGGCGTGCCCGTGGGGGTACGACTCCCCTCCTCACTGACTTGGCTCTGTACAAACACTTAACAATTCCACCCGTCCGTCTGTTCTATTTCCTGTAAGACACCAGCCCACAGACGGAGGAGAAAATGACAAAATGCATAATTGTGCTTTTGAACAAGGCCTGTTTTAAAGACAGGGTCCTGCTTTCTGCATTAGCAAGTGCACACACTCTTAGCAGCTGGCCCCTTTGGCAAGGGCTGCGGGGACAGGGATGGGGAAGAAAGAGGCAGAGGTGCAGGGTCGGGGCAGAGCACAGATGGCCCGGGCCCGGCAGAGGTGCTCCCAGGTTGGGGTGAGATGGTCTAGGAGCCAGAGGGGCCCCTTTCCAATGGCCTGAAAGCCTGCCATTCCCTGACCACACTGCCCCTACCTCTCACCTGCTCCCTCTATGAGCCAAGGAGTCCACCTGCTGACGTCCCTTTGGCCCCCACTCCACCCTGAGAACTCTGCTCAGGTCTAGATGCCCCCAGTAACTCTGGGTTGAACTATAGCCTGGGTGGTGTTCCTGGCCCGGCTTCCCTCCAGAGTCCACCACCTGCAGCTTCGTGACCCTTCTCTGGCTGCAGCGGGGAAGCCACTAGGGGTGCCGGGGGCTTGGAATCTGGTTTGGGTCCCAGCCCTGCTCTTCTCCCATGATAGCTGCCCAAAGCACACCAGCCCCAGCCTTGCTTTCCTCTGCTGTAAGGTGGGGGTGGTGACGTCCGCTTGCAGAGCTGGGCAAGGACCAGTGGGGCAGAGAGCCCTATGTGGGTCACAGGGAGGACTGCGGCGAGCTGCGGTCTCTCGTGCTGTGTCCAAGGCCCTGGACCATGTGGTTAAGAGTACCCCAGATTTTGCGAGATTTACACCAGGCTGAGGAATATACTGATTGTCCTGCCACATACTTCATGAGGATTTATTTCGAATCTAGAAACCCAACAGGAAACAGGACGTGGGTGCAGTATTCTGTGGACAGATGTCAGAGGTTCTGGGATTCCCAGCTTTGGGTACAAGGCGGATGTGCAGCTAATGCCCTGGACAAAAGGACTGAAAGGGACGCACCCAAGCCCCCAGACTCCACACCATGGGTTAAAAGAACCCAGTTAAGGGACCAAAGTGATCGTCAGATTTAAGCGTCAGGCAGGACACAAACCCATGGTCCCAGACACAGGGTAAAATGCAGACCTCCCTCAAGGGCAGGCTGCGAAGGCTGCTCCACCACTTACTAGTGTGGCAATCCTGGGCAAGCTGCTGGATCGCGCTGTGCCTGCACCCCTAGCTAGGTGGGGACAATGCAGAAAGCGAGTTCTTGGGGCTGCAAGGTGGGTGAACCCGGGGAGCATGTGCGGGCTGCTCAGACACAGTGAGTAGCACCAGGCCGAGTGCTAGTAAGGGGCCCCTGCTCCGTGCCACGCTCAGTGCTCCTGCGCTAGGTGGGGTGCACGCCGGCCCCGCCAGCTAGAGCGATGGAAGGACAAGAGCGCGGCACTCTCCTTCCTCCGGGTCAGAACACAAGTGGGCTCGTCTCCGTGGTTGTCCCTCACCTAAACACCAACGGCAGCTTTGGGGCTGGCGCCAGAGCCCCAGAGCAGTGAGCCTGAGACACCCGGGGTGGGCCCTGCAGAGGAGAGTGTCCCTCTGGGGCTGCGCTGCTCAGAGCCAGGGTGGCCGCTGCTGGTCCCCAGGGCTGGCACCAGCCACGAGACAGCCCCAGACAGATGGAGGGCCTGAGAAATGAACCCCCCCGGCATCCGAGAGTGACCTGAGCCACTCCCCCGAGACTCCGAGGCTAGCAGAGGTGTGGGACGCGGGAGCAGAAACGGGAAGGGAAGGCTGACGGGGTCTCCATACTGGGACAGAGGAAGGGCCGCGGCATCACGGTCCCAGACAAGCCTCACCCTCAGAGCCCAGGATCGCCCCTACCCACCGATACCTGGATCCTTAATTCACCCCCAGCTCAATGGCACCCTCACCCCGTCCCCCGGCCTAAGGGCCCACCTGCTTGCTAGGCCATTTCTCTTGCACCCTCAGCCCCAGTAGGAGGCACCAGGACCCTCGTTATCTCTGAGGAGGCCCCCAGCCTCTCACGGTCCCCTGCTGGCCCACCTCACCCCACCCCTCCTTCTCCTTCCCACTCACCTGCTCCCTGCAGCCCCAGGGCACGTCCTCAGAGGCGGCCCTGAGCTCGCCCTGCCCTGTCTCAACCTCTTGCAGGCTTCACCTGTGCGCAGAAAGGCCTGGCCCGGGTCCCGCACCCCGCGTCACCCCACACTGGCCTCGGGGCTGGCAGGGACAGGGGTTGAAGCAAACCAGTTACTGCCTCTGGGCTGGAGTCTCCCCACCTGTAACAGGGGAGCCATGCCCCCTCCCTGGCTCGAGGGGCGGTGTTGGTGAGCGTAATGCGCGTGCTGGTGGGGCCTGCCGTGACCCCATCTGCGTCACGAATACACCGCAGCTCCATGCCCAGCAGGCGGTCATCTGCTTGGCAAACGGGCATTGAGGACGGGCTGTTGGAGCAGAAACCCCACCCCTGCCGTGCTTCGGCCTGCGACCTCAGAAGAGCCACTCAGCTTCTCAAGCCGTGTCCTCCTGTCTGCCCGTGAACTGGGGGTGTTCATCGCGGCTGCTCCCATGGGGCAACTGGATCCGAAACGGGGCGGGGGCACTGAGGACAGCCCCGGGCCCAGCGGGACGCTCCACCCACTGGAATTCGCAGCACCTGAGGGGCGATCCGTGTAGCTTTACTCGATTTTACTGTATTGCCTCGTTCGATTTGGTCCCACAGCTACTATCTTACTCCACCTTCTCAGCAGCTTCATGCAGAAGGAAGCGCCGCCTGGTTTCCCCTGCGAAGCCAGAGAACGCCTCCGTGCGTGGCCGTGACCTCCACGGCGCCACTCGAGTGGACTGGAGAGGGCTGCACGCGGGCGCCTCCCTCGGCCCTGTCTCCCCTCCGCCTATGCCCTCTGGCCACCCCCCTCCGGCCTTCGTCGTGAGGAATCCACATACACTGGCAATGTGTGTAATCTAGCCTTTACCTAACAACGTGAGTTACAAAAGACTTTCTAACTTAATGGTGGTTTTGCTTTCTGCCCCATCACCATTTCTTGAATTTTCAGGTATTCAAGTTTACTCTCTTTTTTTGTTTTTTAGTTTATGGTTTGTGCTTGGCAGATCAGGAAATAATATTTACAACTTACAACAAATAAGGAGTTAGTATTCAGAATATATACATATTAGCTAAAAGTCATTAGGGGTAAAAATAACCACATGATCGTAAAAATAAGCAAGTGCTACGGACCAGCAGTCACCGGAGGGGAATAAGTCAGGTAGTCAATCAACAAACTCGAGGACTGCTGTTTGTGGTGGAAGCAGGGAGACGCAGGTGGAAACCACAATAAAACGCCATTGGCCATTTGCCGTCAGATTGGCAAAACGAAAGCAAGACACGTGAAAAAGGAAGATATGAAAAGATGAGAAGTGGTTTTGGGAAGAGCTATCCCAAATCCTGCCCCGGTTATCTCCCAGGGAGCGGGACGCTCCCGTCACGGCAGGTAAGGCTGCCTCGGCTTGAACGGAGCACATGGAGAGCGCCGGCGCCCCGTGTGCGTGCATCATGGGGACCCAAGAGGAAGAAAGGAAGAGGGAAGAGCAAGAAGAACGAACGCTGATGGGTGACAGCAGGGGGACAGCCGTGACCATGCTGAGTTATGGGTTGTTATCGCTGGGCGGTGCCCTCAGGATGATTTTTAAAATTTATTCTGCATATACTTTCTATATCTGCCACATTTTCTACAACCAGAGAAGGGAAAAAGCCTCTATTTAAATTTACAATTTAGGGGATCCCTGGGTGGCGCAGCGGTTTGGCGCCTGCCTTTGGCCCAGGGCGCGATCCTGGAGACCCAGGATCGAATCCCACGTCGGGCTCCTGGTGCATGGAGCCTGCTTCTCCCTCTGCCTGTGTCTCTGCCTGTCTCTCTCTCTGTGTGACTATCATAAATAAATAAAAATTAAAAAAAATAAATAAAAAAACATAGCTATATATTTAAAAAATAAATAAATAAATAAATAAATAAATAAATAAATAAATAAATAAATTTACAATTTAGGGGATCCCTGAGTGGCTCAGCGGTTTAGCGCCTGCCTTTGGCCCAGGGCGCGATCCTGGAGTCCCGGGATCGAGTCCTGCTTCAGGCTCCCTGCAGGGAGCCTGCTTCTCTCTCCTCCTGTGTCTCTGCCTCTCTCTCTCTCTCTCTCTCTGTCTATCATAAATAAATAAATAAATCTTTAAAAAATAAATTTACAATTTATAATTGTACCTGTGTACCCACAAACACGTATGTAGATATACGTCCTCACTGCTGCTCACAGTGCCCGGCACACAGCAGGTGCTCGATATATATGTGACAAATGACCGGCTGCATGCATGAGGGATGGTGACTCCGGCTTCAGGATGGTTTCCGGGTCGGGGTCCTCCCTCCAAAGGGAGTCCAAGGCCATGTCTTGATAAATGACACAGACCTGTGAGGGGCACTTGGAGATACTAGTGTCCCGAGGCTTCCCCTGGTGACCCCAGGGCCTTGGCTGTAGAGGGCCTCCCCGGTACTCACATCGATGGGCACGCTGTCGTAGAGGCGCTTGCCGATCACGGTCTTCCCCTGGATGTCGATGTTCTCCCTCTCCTCGATGGGCAGCGTCTGCACCAGCGCACAGTCGACGTACAGGGAGACGTTCTGGGCCTGGATGCTCAGGGCCACCTTGTGCCAGTCCCGGTCGAAGAGGTCACCCACCCGGGGGCCTCGGAAGACCACCCTGACGGCATCCTTCATGGCACCCACGGCGTCATACTCGACTGCCTTGTTCTCGCCGTCCAGGCGGATGGAGACCTGGGGAGCAGAGAACCGCAGGCTCCCTGAGCTGCAGGGGACCGAGGCGGGAGACGGCGACAGGGGCTGGGGTGCAGAGTCAGGGCTCACCTCCTGGCCATGTCCCCAGGTGCTGGTCAACCTCGGACAAAGGCCCGGTTCCCTCCTGAACCTGGATGCTAATATAATACCTACCCCGCGGGCTGTTCTGAGCCCTGCCCTGGACGGGATAATCGGGTTCACGCCGGTCACAGCTCCACGCACGGGCACCACGCGGTACGGGCACTTCTGTGAGTGTGCAAGACAACTGGTACCGAAGGGCTTGAGCCTTCAGACCAACGAGAAACCCCAACTTCTCTCCATGTCATTTAAAACCGTGGGCTGGGGGCACCCAGGTGGCTCAGTGGTTGAGTGTCTGCGTTTGGCTCAGGGCATGACCCTGGGGTCCCGGGATCAAGTCCTACATCAGGCTCCCTGCATGGAGCCTGCTTCTCCCTCTGCCTGTGTCTCTGCCTCTCTCTCCGTGTCTCTCATGAATAAATGAATAAAATCTTTAAAAATAAATAAATAAATCAAACCCTGGGCTGGCCAAACAGACCCCAGGGACGAGGCTGAGACCCTGCCATAGCCCACGCTGCTTCCCACCATGGGGAGGAACCTGAAGCTCCAGCAGGATAAAGCTCCTTGGTGGCAGGGACTCCTGTGTCATATTCCCTGGAGGAGCCCCTGCCCTTTGCAAGATGCCTGGGTGACGCTGGAAGAAAGTCTTACTTTTGTTTTCCTACAAATGAAAAAATGATTGGACCCGTGGCCATCCAGATGCTCATTGCTACCTCCCCTACACAGTACTCAGGGGACACCCTCGGTGACAGGCCAGCCACGTGCCAGGTGTCAGGAAGAGGATGGTGGGCAACACAGACACATGAAGTCGGGGGGTCGCGTGACACAGAAAATAAGTATTCGTCAGCGGGAGAGTGAACGACTATATTCTTGCCCACTCCTCTGCTGGTCTTCGTTTGTCCTGCCAGCCATGCTCCATCCTTCCCTGCCCAGCTCCCGGCCCCCCACAGTCTGAGCCTTAAGGGCCCCATGTGGGTGCCTGTGCCCTTGGGCTTCTCATCAGTGTGGCCCACGGCAGCCCATGGAATGGAGACCGTAGGCGGGACGACGGGGTCAGGGGGCTGATTCTCCTGGCCTCTCCCTGCTTCCCCCTTGGGACTCTGTCCTCCGTGGCTCCAGAACTCATGGTCTCCAGTAACCACCAACCACCCAGGCCCCAGGTGGCCGCTTCTTGCTATCACTTATCCCAAGACTCCCCAGTAGCCTCTGCCGGGTTCCTCAACTCTGACCCTTAACCTCATCTACAACCTTAACCCTAGTCACTTTCTTTAAAGCCCTTCAAAAACTGGGGCTGTCTGTTGTCTGTCTACACCCAAACCAGCAAGTCATTATTGAGCTGTGTGACCCTGGGCAAGTTATTTGACCTCTCTGTACTATTTCCCTATTTATAAAATGACACCGATCACAGCACCTACATCACAGAGTCATTACGAGGATGAAGCGAATTGGCATTTAGTAAAATACTTATGCAGTACGTATTATGTGCCAGGGGCTGCTCCAAGTATTAGCTATAACAAACTAAGCAAATAAATCCAAAGGCCTCCCCGCAGTGGAAACCTTCTCTGGCACACGTACAGCGGGATTCCAGCGTGCTCACTTGCTCACATGCCTCCAGGCTCGTGTCATTTACTTTTTCTCCTAGTGCTTGGTCAGAGTTCACTGCTTTTGTTCACCTGTTTCTTGCCCGCCCTGCCCCGTCCTTGCAAGCAGACTCTGTCTCTCTTGTTCCTCCCTTCAGAGGCGAGGATGACACCCCATACATAAGGCCGCCCCCACAAGAAGCACTGAATGAATGAATGAGCCAGTGAATGAATGAGAGCCCTGGGTTCAAGGAAGGTGCCCACGCACTGCTGGAAATCAGCCCCGGTGTTTATAACACAACCCAGGGGTTCTGATTTCTCTCTCTGGGGCCCCCACACCATGACCCTAGGACAACAGGGAGGGAGGGTTAGGATTTGATTTTACTTGCACCGCCTGCTGGTATGTTGTGGTGAGGGCAAACCACAGAAAACTACGAACCCCTGGCCTGTAATCTGACACGTACCCTAATACTCCATTATTATTAAATGGGGTCTTCTGTTTCTAGAAAATACTTTTGCACATTTGAGCTCTGTGTCCCTGCACCACTGTAGGCACTTCCTGAGGACTTGGCTCTCCCTTCAGATGTACATCTCTTCTAGCAGGACGCGTAGCCAGGGATGGTGGCCCTCAGGCCTGAGTCCTATGTCTACCAGCACTAGCTGGGGACCTCAGGAAGGCGCCCTGAGGCTCAAATCCATCAGCAAATCCTGTTGGTCCTGGTTTCAAAAGACACCCAGAATCAGATCATTTTGACCCAGTTTACTGTCACTAGTAGTCTGTGTCAGTATCATCTCTTGCTTTGATTACAAGTGTCCCTGAATTTGTCCTCCTGTTTCTGGACCTGCCCACCTCCCAGAGCTTGGTCTCCAGCAGAAGTGCCTGGCCCCCTACCACCTCTCGAGCCTGATCTCTGATGAGCACCCTCCATGCTCTGCTCCAGCCATACCCACCTCTTTCCCGTCCCTTTACCGTATCCGGGATGCATGAATGACACATGGGGAGAATGCCAACCTTCGAGTGTGGCTGCTAATCCTAAATGCGGTGATGAAGATAAAAACCTAGGTCTGTAGGCCTGACAGGTTACATGGGATGCTGTGAACACAGATCGCTTCTGGCGATTCCCTTTCTCTACATTCCCTGTGTCTAGCCAGCACTTCCTGTGGGGCATGGAAGTGGCCACCGTCAGACCACCAGCCAAGGGCACCCCGCTGAGTCTTGCTCAGTGAAATGGAACTGCCAGGTGCCTCTCTAAAAATGAGCCTGATGTCCCCAGAGGCGGGCCGTCTCTCTGGTTGGCCCCATAGTGTCCCAGCCCCCTGGCTCATTCCAGCAGGAGCGGGGGAGGGCACGGCAGATGGCTAGGCCACATGGCTCTGCAAATGCCATGACTGAGAGGGCCCAGACGAGGGGGTGGTGGGCTCAACTGCAAGAATGCACAGCAGGCACCCGGTCCCACTGCACCAGACCCTGAGACACTGGAGAAGCCCCACGTGCCTGTGGATGGAGATGGATGGGCTGTGTGCCTTCCAGAAATAAAGGGGCCTCTGGAGAAGAACATCGCCTGTCCCGCCCAGCCTCCCACACTCAGGAAATGGGGGCGCTCAGGAGTCAGGGCCAAAAACATGTCATGTCTCAATCTGACCAGGGGATGCTATGGGAAACTCATTCAAGGGGACGAAGGACAGAAGATGGGAGCTCATAGGGCATGGCGTATAACAGGCCAACGTGCGGTGCTAATGGCCCTGGTTCTCTGACCTTCTTCCCCCCCCACACCCCAGCTGCCTGCTGCTGACTGGCTGTTGAACTTAGTGGATACAAAAATCCAAATCACACTCTGGCAGCCAAAGACAGGGCTTCAGAGCCTCACTCAGGGTTATAGACATAGCCTGTCCCGAGAGAGGAGGCACCTGCAGCAAGGCTGGGTTATGTACACGGTGCTGCTCCACAGGTATTAGAGACAAGGCTCACCCTGCTAGAGACTCACTTCCCCAACCATTGGTGGCAGCTCTTCTGCTTTCTGCGGGACAGGCGGGAATGGGAATGGAAGATGGGAGATATTTGCAAATGACATATCAGATAAAGGGCTGGTATCCAAAATCTATAAAGAACTTATCAAACTCAACACCCAAGAAACAAAAAATCCAATCATGAAATGGGCAAGGGACATGAATAGGAATTTCACCAAGGAAGACATAGATATGGCCAAAAAGCACATGAGGACTCAGAACGCTCGACTCACACATCTCAGGGTCCCGTACCCAAGAGACAATAGGTGCAAGATTTGAACCCAGTTCTAGCTGACCCCAAGCTAGTTTCTCACATGACACTGTGTAGCTCAGGCTGCCACCAGAGCACAGGCCACAGGACAGCGGGGCTGGCTGCCACCTCTGGGGGAGGCTGAGCACCCCTGAGGAAGGAGGGAAGGTGGGCTTCTGCTCCACTGGAGTGCCAGACATGGGACTATCATGGGGAGACGAAACCACATCTCTTGGCTTCTTCTCCAGCTTCCCTGAGGCTTTGTATGCCAGATTCTTGATCTCCTGGGCCCTGGATGGAGGGATCCCAGGGAACACGTGGTGGGGGGCACCATCCCCATGAGAAGGAAACAAATTGCTCCTGGCCCCCAAGACACGGCACGCTGCTCATACCTGCGGGATCCCATACTGGTCGATGACCTGCCAGATGTACCAGTCTTCTTTCCGAGATGTTTTCCTGAACCGGAAGGTGGTGACAAAGGCATATTCATCAGGCAAGCCTTGAGGGAACACATCCCTGGAGGTGGACAGAGACAGATGGCAGTGGGCTTAGCAATGAGAGTGGGGCTAGAAATCTTCTGCACAGCAAAAGAAACAGTCAACAAAACTCAAGGCAACCTACTGAATAGGAGATATTTGCAAATGACATATCAGATAAAGGGCTGGTATCCAAGATCTATAAAGAACTTATCAAACTCAACACCCAAGAAATAAAAAATCCAATCATGAAATGGGCAAAACACATGAACAGGAATTTCACCAAGGAAGACATAGACATGGCCAACAAGCACATGAGAAAGTGCTCCACATCACTTGCCATCAGGGAAATACAAATCAAAACCACAATGAGATACCACCTCACACCAGTGAGAATGGGGAAAATTAACAAGGCAGGAAACCACAAATGTTGGAGAGGATGTGGAGAAAAGGGACCCGCTGCACTGTGGGTGGGAATGTGAACTGGTGCAGCCACTCTGGAAAACTGTGTGGAGGTTCCTCAAAGAGTTAAAAATAGACCTGCCCTACGACCCAGCAATTGCACTGCTGGGGATTTACCCCAAAGATACAGATGCAATGAAACGCCAGGACACCTGCACCCCGATGTTTCTAGCAGCAATGGCCACAATAGCCAAACTGTGGAAGGAGCCTCGGTGTCCATTGAAAGATGAATGGATAGAGAAGCTGTGGTCTATGTATACAGTGGAATATTCCTCAGCCATTAGAAATGACAAATACCCCCCATTTGCTTCGACATGGATGGAACTTAGGGTATTATGCTGAGTGAAATAAGTCAATCAGAGGACAATCATCATATAGTTTCACTCATATGGGGAATATAAACAACAGTGAAAGGAAATAAAGGGGAAAGGAGAGAAATGAGTGGGAAATGTCAGAGAGGGTGACAAACCATGAGAGACTCCTAACTCTGGGAAAGGAACAAGGGAGGGTGGAAGGGGAGGTGGGCGGGGGGACGGGGTGACTGGGTGACAGGCACTGAGGGGGGCACTTGACGGGATGAGCACTGGGTGTCATGCTATATGTTGGCAAATCAAACTCCAATAAAAAACAAAAACAAAAGAGCAATGAGAGCAGGGCCACAAGGGAAGCCTGGGTGACCCTCGGGTCTCGACGTCCTGCCAGTTTTACCTCCCGAACCTCTCACATCGGCCTTCTCTCCTGCCTTCACTGCCCTCTCCTTGACAGGGGCCTCGGTATGACCCTCTGCAGACACTTGCCATGCTCCCTCCTTCGCCCCCCGCCAGGGCCCTGCGAGGCCACCCCCACAGGGCATGTCTGCTTCCGTGTCTCCACCATCCCCATCTCACAGAATCGATGACAGACGCTAAGCTGCACCCACCCTCCCTGCTTCCCGGGGTCAAATGCAGCTGAGTGGACCTGTCTTCACCGCTTCCCACTGGCTCCTTCTCAGCGGGGCCCAGCTACTGTGTCTCCTCCTGTTTAGTCCCCTGCCCTGGGCCCCAGGACATCCTCGAATCTTCACGGAGCAGAGCCCGGGGGCCCTGCCCAGCGTGGAGGGCCAGCTCCTCATCTGAGGGCAGTCAGCCCCCCGCAGCTCTGCCCATGGGGACTACCTGGGTCCACCTTTCCCCTCCACACTCAGAATGGAAGGAAGGTGTTCTGATCCTCACGCTGTAGCCGAGGGCAGCCAGGCTCTGAGGGTTAACACAGCACAATCCAGTTGCTAAGAGGCTGAGCAGAGACATGCACAGAGAGGGGGGCCCCGTCTCCAGAGCTCTGCTCTTACCCATCAGCTGGCCACATCCTCACCCTGAGGAACCTGGCCGTGGTGGGGCCTCGTCCAGCTCTGGGGGCAGGGATCTATCTCCGGAGGAATGCAGGCACCGAGCTCTCCAATGGAGGAGGTGGAAGCCGTCTAGCCAGAAAGCCGGGAAGGGAAATGAGGAGGCGTCTGGGCTCCTGGTTCCCGACTTGCAGACCCTCTGGGACCCTTGGTTTGGCTGTAGAACCTGTGAGCTAAGACGGGCCCTCTTTTCGTGGTTTTCAGTGCACAGACCCAAGCTGGGAGGGGGGCCCCGTTGTTCAAAGTCATTCTCTGAGCGGGGATCTCAGGCAGCTCACACCTGGGCCCGCTAGGAGCAGCATCCGCCCCTCAGCACTGGGCCTCTGCAGGACTGAGGGGGTCCCTGGTCACTGCCCCCATGGGACGGAGACGGGCCCTCCCCACCCGACTGCACAGACATAGGCTTTGCAGCCACAACAGATCCTGCATGTCCCTTCATTATTCTTATTTCATGAATGAATCAAACCATGGGGCTGTTTTTATCCAAACACACATTTTTTTTATATACCTTTGAAATACACACATATGTGTGCATATTTGACATATATACACATAGAAAAATACAGATGGATCCACGTAGATATTTAGGTCTATATAGCATAGATCTACAAATTTGCATCTTTATCTCCATTTTTTAAAGAATATTTTATTTATTTATTCATGAGAGACACAGACAGAGAGGCAGAGACACAGGCAGAGGGAGAAGCAGGCTCCCCGCAGGGAGCCCAATGTGGGACTTGATCCCAGGACCCTAGGGTCACGACCTGAGCTGAAGGCAGATGCTCAACCCTTGAGACACCCAGGTGCCCCTCTCTCTGTATTTAGATAAAAGGAGAGAGACTAAGACTTTTTCTGAGGGCATATATATAGCTTAAGAAAAATTTATTATAATTAGGAGGGGGAATGGTCATTAACAGAGAAAAAACTAAAGGAAACCAAAATCTAAAGGAAACCAAAGTGGCCCAATCTTATCCTTTCCACAAATAACGCAGCGGATGACAAGATCATTGTGGGAAACACCTAGGGCGTGAGGCTGGGAGACCTGAGTGTTGTGGCCAACCTCTGCCTCCTACAGAGTGTGTGCGAGATGGCGGACACGTTCTTGTCCCATCCCAAGCCCCAAATATCACGCTGGATAAACGAGAGGAATTCCTGCCTTGCTCACCGCACTTTCCTGTAGTGAGAAGTAAATTAGACCAGGTGTGTAAAATGCCCATCAGACACCGCACAGGTGAGAAAAAAGTTAGTATTGAAAGTGACACCCTTTCCCGTTATGAACAAAATTAACCCGTAAATTAAAATTACACCTGCTGGTATATTTTTGCATTTATTCTACTAAAGCACAAAAACCCACAAGGATACTATCCTTCCTTGAAATGTCAGAGCTCTGCCGGGATTGAGTTTGTTTCCAGCGTTTTGCCATTCAAACAAATTTGGAACTGGGTCGCCTGGGTGGCTCAGCAGTTGAGCATCTGTCTTTGGCTCAGGGTGTGATCCTGGGGTCCTGGGATCAAGTCCCATATCAGGCTCCTCCATAAAGCCTGCTTCTCCCTCTGCCTGTGTCTCTGCCTCTCTCTGTGTGTCTCTCATGAATAAATGAATAAAATCTTAAACAAAACACATTGGAACCATAGAGAAATCCCTTCTTAGAAGGACCCCATGTAACTCGAGCCCAGATCCACCGCTCCAGATCCCCTGCACTGAGCGGAACCTGCAGCCATTCTGTGTTCTCCACGGGTCTCTGTTGGGCCTTTCCACCACTTCTGTACAAGGTGGGCTTCCTTTCCTTCGTCTTATTCTTTCTCTACTGCATTCTCCCTTTAAAGTGAAGCTGCCTGTTATTGTTTCTGCACTATACGCATGGGGAATGGGACGCATTTAGCCAAAGATGTGCAGGGAGCAACGTGGGGATTGGGAGCTAGACTCTGCTCTCCCTGTGTACCCCCAAAATGAGCATGGGGCCAGGTGATGAAGAATAACACCCACCCAGCATCTGTAGAGAGAGAGAGCAACACTCGGCATCTAGAAAGACACTTTGCTTAAGGGTCAGCTGTTGGGGGTTCCGGTCTCTGCTGCTCAGGTGAGAAAGGCAAACACAGAGAGGAGAGGACTTCTCCAAACTCTTCCTCCCTGTAGTCACATTCAAGCGATGCAGGTAATTGTGCAGCTCACAAGCTGAGGAGGGTGTTAGGGTCTGACACAGGCCCAGGGTGTGGCTGCACTCAGAGAATGCTCCCTGAATGAGAAAATGCAGGTGTGCAGACCAAGCTCGGCAGCCTGGTGCTCCCAGCCCGCCTTTGCCAAGCCAGTACCTGATGAAGCATCTCCCCTCATTAGGAACTGACTAACACCTTTATCCATCCATCCCACGGACACTGAATAGCCCCCCTCTGGACAGAGCTCATCCTGAGGCTGGGTCCTCAGCAGAGACCAGACTCCAGTCCCTCCCAGAGCTGCTGGCTGAGCAGGGAAGGTGGTCTGCACAACTCATTACACAGCTGAGTGATCAGATTCAGCTTTGCCACTTTGTTTCATGCAGGAATACAGGTTGTAAGGAGACGAGATAGGCAGGGGCCTGCCTTCATTTTGGAGGTCAGGAAAGGCATCCCTGAAAGCATAATGGTTGACCTGTACTTTGAAGGACTAGCTGGTGTCTCGGGTAGAGAGAAGACCATGAACACAGGTTCTGTGGCAAGAAGAAGGTGCCCAGAAACTTCTGGAACAGAGCCAGAGGAGCCAGAGTAGGAGCCTGGGGGTGAGCTTGAGGCCAAAAAGGTAGGATGGGGCCAGGTCAAATACAGGGCCTTTTCAGCCTTTTAGTGTAAGAACACTTGGGAAACAACTCAGGAACTTTAAGATGGAGAAAGAGCCGTGATGAAATATAACTTCCGTTTTCAGAAGATTTGTCTGCCTGGGGTGAGCAGAATGGAACATTGATTTTGGTACCAGCATCATCAGCCTTGAGTGGAGACCCAGCAGGTGTCAGACCCTGGACAAATCTGTATTATAATCTCTCAATAACCGTGTAGGGCAGGAACATCCATCTCTGGTGGTAAACATGACACGACGGGAGGAACAGGGGCATCCAATCAGTTGTGTAAGGCCAGGCACCCAATAACTACTGAAGCTGGGGCGCCACTGGCCAAACCAACTAGGTGAGTCTGGGGGGCACAATGCCTGCGTGTGATGCCATGGCTCATCCACAGTAGGCACCATGTATCTACAACCACACATGTGTGCTATTTAATGAACTGATAGAAAAACACAAGCATGCATGAGTCATTACCTCCAAATCCCCATGAAGGGGAGAATATAGAAGGCCAGGGAACCAACAGAGACAATGGTGACAGATCTGCTAAGAGACAGGGTGGACTCCCAGGACAGGGGCTCGGCTGCTTTGTCTCACGGCAACCTCCCCAGGCTCAGAGCCAGTCAGAGCCCCACCCAGTGCCAAGTGTGCAATCGTGGCTGCCTGGCCTCCCTCCTGCCCTCTGCCAGGCATCCAGGGTAGGTCTGGAAGGAGAAGTGAGCACTCACTCTGTCCTCTGTACCACAGGGAAGGATCCCATCCGGACATAGGAGCTCTGCACCCCGTTGTCTCTCCTCCCCAGGATCTCCTTCACCCTGAATGAATCCATCAGGTCAAAACCTGTCAAAGAGAAGAGCTGGGGTGAGCGGCAGGAGGAGCACAGGGGACAGAGGGAGCCATGTGTCTCTGTAGAGGTGAGCAGAGGAACTGTTCAGATAGATTTTGGGGAGAAAACAAATGACAAAGTAAGGACATGTAGAGCTTCCATCTCCAATCCCAGGGAAAGTGCAGGAGAAAGGCACATCTGGGTCTTCCAAAGAACTGGAACATGTCCTGGCTGCATGGCCAGTGTTCGGGAAGCCCCTGCGGGAACACCTTGAGGGCTCTGCAGGCAGAGTGGTCATTTAGGGTTTTCCCTCCTGTGGCCGCAGACCTGCCATTCATGTGAATTTTGCTTGGATTACAGTTTGGGACGTTTTAAATGTCATATTTTTAAAGAATGAGAGGTCAGAGAGAAAAAAAAACTGAATTTGATATTACAATAATTGGAAGGTACTTGGTCCTGTTTTGTTTGGGCTCAAAGAGAGGATCTCATGTGCACTGGGAACGTCTGTGATGGGACAGTCGTGACCTTGGTGCTCAGGGCGCTGGCGGGGGAGGGGGTGATCAGCGCAGGGACACACGCATGTGACACTGGGCCAGCTACATAATGTACAGGAGCCTCTGCACTGAGCACTTGATTAAAGGGAAGGCAATGACACGGCCAGTTATCACTCACGCTTCACCACTAGGGCCAGCACATCTGCATCCACATCCCTACAAAACTGTCCAGACTTGAGTCCCTCAGGCCAGGAACCCCGGTTCTCAGGAGAGCCTGAGAACAGCGTGACATACTGGCTCAAACTGTGTCCCCCAGGCAACGGGGGAGCTTGGATTATTTGGAAGGAAGCCAACAGAGGGCAGGCACGGGGGCTTGCTCATTTCTGCATCCCCAGGCCTAACATGACTCTTAGCCCTGGCCACGCCTAACCCATGAGACTTCAGGAAGATTCTTGGCATCTCCAACCTTCAAAGGTGCTGCCATGCAAATAGGAGGCGAGCTTGCAGGGCTTACACTGCAGTGAAAAAGACATCCTACTAACCTTTGTTCTAAAAGATCGTTTATTCAGTCAATACATATTTGAGAGTCTCTCTGGTGTTCCAAGCTCGGTGTAAGAAACAGCAGCACAGAAAATAATTGGCAGCGATTGAGAGTTTGAGTAAGAGAATTGGGCAGGTCTAGTCTGTGTTCCTGACCACAAGGTCCTTGTTGTGTGACCTTAGGCGGGTTGGTTAACATCTCTAAGCACCAGCCTCTTTATCTATAAAAAGGAGGTTCTTTTAGCATATAACTCATAGGATTGTGGTAAAGCTTGAATGATAGGATACAAAACGTCTAACATGCAGGGACCCACAGAATAGTTTTCATATTGATTATGTTCCCATTATAATGATTACAGCCCCTTCTACCACGAAGTTCTGTGCATGGGTGTCCTTTATTCATATATTTGAGAGCCTGCTCTGAGCCAAGCATATGTGAGCACAGCACATAAAATGGGAGGAGAGATGAACTCCTGGTTCTGGGAAACTGGTGTCCTCACAGGAGACCAAAAATAAGCTAACATACAGCAGGAGGGTAAAGGGCAATTGCAGGCAGCAAGGAAGGACCAGGCAGGCCTGGGACCGGACACGAACAGAGACTGTGCCCCGCCTGGAGCAGAGCCTGTCGTGGTCCAGGAAGGCTGCAGGCACAGCAAGCCTCTACTGGGCTGGAGCTCTGGGTGACATTTTGGAGTTCCCAGCTTTTCATCATATTGACATCATGTCATTCTTGAAAATGACTAAGAGTTGTCATTATGTCATTTTGAACAGCATTTCACACACTAGCTAACTAATTAATGAAATTCATGACATAATGTTAAGTGATATTTAGTCCTGAAGAGAGAAAACATGGACCCAGAAGCTCCCTCATGGATGAAAAAAGCACAGCTTCAAAGTATGCTTTTTCCTGTGCACTGGGGTAAATGATCCAGCCTCTCCAGAGACAATGGGTTCCCCCAAGGGGTGGGCTCCCCACATCTCCACCTGACATCAACTATGTGGTCTGGGTCATGGAGGGGTCAGCAGGCCTGAGATGGACACAGGAGGAGCAGGGCCACTTCCTCCTTAGCTGACATGCTCAGGTGGAGCTGAGCATACCACCCTGTCCCCTGTCCTCAGAACCAGGCCTGGCCCATAGCACAAATTCATGCAACTGGACTTTCAGCCACCTCTAGGCCAGCATATGCCCTTTACCTGAGAAAAACTGTATAAAAGAGAGAGCCCCCAGCACCTAGAAGGCCAAACACTCATAGGTTGAGGTCCACTTAGGTCACGAGGGTAGGGTCCCCATGGATGGTTATCACTGCTCTTATAAAAGAGACCCCAATGGGCAGCCCAGGTGGCTCAATGGTTTAGTGCTGCCTTAGGCCCAGAGTGTGACCCTGGAGACCCGGGATCAAGTCCCATGTTGGGATCCCTGCATGGAGCCTGTTTCTCTCTCTGCCTGTGTCTGTGCCTCTCTCTCTCTCTCTCTCACATAAATAAATAAAATTAAAAGAAAAAGAGAGACCCCAAGACCTCCCTCGCCCTTCCACCATCTGAGGACAATGAGCAGAGGGCCATCAACAAACCAGAGAGTATGCCCTCGCCAGATGCTAAATCTTGCAGGTTCCTGGTCTTGGACTACCCAGACCCCAGAACAGTAAGAGAGAAAATCCTGTTGCTTATAAGCCACTCAGTCGGTGGTGTTTTCGTTATACTACCCAAATGGATAAAGATACTGAGTAACTTTGAAGACATTGTCTGATTTTCTAGAGCCTGTTTCCTTAACTGGAAGGTGGAGGGAGTGAACCCTCACAAGGCAGCGGAGTCATTTTAGTGAGGTGAGATGACAGAGCAACTGCAGGCACCCGGCACCTGGCAGTCACTTTGTCTATACCTCCAGCTCTTGCTGGGGACCACGAAGGGACTTCTGGACCCATATCCTCTGTGAAATCCCATCACAAGAGGCTCATACCCTGGCAATCACTCTGCCACTTTTCCCGGAGCCCCAGCAGTATCACCTGGTTGTAAAGGACCAGGCCTGAGGCAAGGAGCAGCCACCTCCCCTTTCACAGAGGAATCCTGGGGAGCCCCTGCCCCAGGTATGGCAGGTCAGGGCACTAGATATTGTGAGACACCTGCCGTTGAACAAGAGAGAAGCCCTCTCCTTTTACCTCCTCCTCTGCCCCTCTGTCAACATGGCTACAACCCCCTTGAGCAGAGATTGGGCCCTGCTCTTAGAGCATCACCTGGGGATCAAAAACCTAAGATGCCCCTGCAGCTCTGGGATCAATTCCTCTGAGAGCCCTGTGAGCCCAGCAGGAGCAGCTGACAGAAATGACTGGGTCCTACTCGAGACCTTCTGAAGACCCACAGAGCAGCCACGCTGGCTGGGGCCCTGTACCTGGATGTTGCCTGGTGGCACTGGGAAGTTCCCAGCAGTGGGGGTGCTGGTCCCCGAGAAGGGGGAGCCTGGCCCATAAGGCCCTGGAGGGTCCATGGAACAGACACCAAGTGGTAAAGGGTGTAGAGCCTGTCTGGGCTCAGATCCTGTTTCAGCAAAAGGCAGAGAAGGTCTAGGAGACAGTCTGTCCTGGGCCGGAAAGCTGGCCGAACAGTGACCATACCCGTGGCTGGCATCTTTGTGCCTCCTCCACCAAGGAGGTGGGGAACACAACCCAACTGGCAGGCACCCACCTCGAGGACCGGGCACAAGCCTGCAGGCAGGGCTGCACTGAGCAGGTGCTTGCACCTGGCACCTCCAGCAGCCCAGCACCGGTGGGTTCCTGAGGGCTCTTCCTTTTGTGACACTCTCTGACTCCCCTGCCCGCCTGGGGCAGTTCCTGTAGGGAGGTGGTGAGGTTGGAGGGGTGTGCTTGTTGCTCAAGGGAAGATGCCCCCAGTTAAGTTTAGGGAGGGAAGGTGGGCAGGGAGGGGCACGTCAGTCAGCACCCGGGGCACCAGCTCTGTTCTTAGGCTGCAGCCCCACGCCGCAGCTGCGACTGCCAAGCCCCTCGCAGCTCCCCGTCCCACCTGTACAGAGGGGAGGGCGGCCACCACTTGACGGGCCTGTCCGAGGCCTCGCACGGACGTCCAGCCCTGGAGGGCCCCCCGGAGTGGCCGCTCTTACTCAGAGAGCGTGTTCACTATCCGGAGGACACGTGCCCCCTGCCTTCCCCTTGACAAGTCAGCAAAGGGGGCCTGCTCCCCTACATCACAGCTGTCACCTGTCACCAGACAGGGCCACCCCGGGCTCCGTCTCCCTTCAGCGGTTACATGTGGGACAATTCTGCTTTTAAGTTTCAAAATAGCAACCATATGCTCTGCTTTCTGGTTCCACTTTTATCGGTTTCAATGAATAAAAACCATGAATAAAAACAAAGACTTAAACACGGCAAAACTTTGAACAACAAGCAATTAACTAGGTGGCAGCAAAGGGCATGGAGACAAAAGATGAATTGCTCGCAATAAATAAAAGGCTGCGAAGGACGATGAAAAATGTTCTCCAGGTAAATGGGTCCTGATGCAAGCCACGCTGAGGTACAGAAGCAATTGTTCAGTGCAGGAATTGCGAGGGTACGTCTCCCCAAAATCACAGAGTCAGCTGAAGCAGGCGGCATCAGGGACACCGTGAGCCATGGCCCCGAGTCCACTGGCTGCACCTGCTCCACGCTGATGCCCACTGCGTGCACTCCCCCACCCGTCCGCTCCCCTGGGTGGAGCTTTGCTGGACTCTCCAGACAGGATGCTTCTCCTGGGTCTTTGGTGGGTCTGGCCCAGGCACACACAGCTTATCCAGGGACTGCTTCCCTCGTTGGGCACTGAGCAATTTGATCGAATTCACGTTTGCAATGCTAAAGAAGCCAGGAGCCCCGGTGGTTCTTGTTTGTGGCACAGTTTGTAGAAAGAGGGAAAGAGAGAAGGAAGGATGCCCTGTCGGCTGCTCAGATCCCAATAATGAACAGGGCAAAATCCCAGCTGCACCCGCCCCCCCCAGATTTTGGTGTCTAGGGAGATGCAAAATCCCAGCTGCACCCCCACCCCAGATTTTGGTGTTTAGGGAGACACAGAGACATACACAGTCAGTGACAGCATCGTGGGTGAATGACTAGGAGGGGGGATGACAGGGCTTGGATAGGAGCACAGGAAATACCTCCCTTGTCCAGCTGAGGAGCAATCCAGGGAGGCCTGGCCCGCATTTGAAGAACAAATAAAAGATGGGCAGACAGAGGAGGAAGAAAGGGCACCCTAGGTAGTTGGATGTGCAAAGGCCACTGGGCTCGGGTCAGCCAGGTTCCTTCTGAGAATCTTGGCCACTGGGCTGTCAGCAGCCACGGCCCGAGGAACACCGGCTGGGAATGGGGTGGGCGGAGGCCAATCGGGCTGGGTCGTGTTGGCCACACAGCGAAGTCTGGGTGTCCCTCTGCAGGGGGAGCCGTGGAAGGGCTTCAGAGCAAGAAAGGAACACAATCGTGTTGGTGTTCCGGAGGCCATTCTGGCAGCAGGGAGGCAGGACGGGGAGACCAGGGAGGGGTGGGTGGGGAGAGGGACAGAGGAGGCCTCAGGCCGGGCTCCACTTGAGAGGTGCAGCGGGTGTGCCTCGGTGATGTCTGGACGCAGGAGCCCAGGTGACAGGAAAGAGAAATCCAGAATGTCTGCGGCCACAGAATGTCTGCGGCCACGTTTCCAAGCTGCCTCGAGCCTCTCATGTTCTTAAACCCCAAATCACTAACCTCCCAGGAATGTTGTAGAACGGCCTGCAGTCAACGGCGCTCCCAGTTCGGTTACGAGCCCCAAGAGGGAGCCTCAGAAACACTGTGTGGGAGGCACAGTCACGCAGGCAGGGAACCCGAGCCTCGGAGATGTCAGGAGGCTGGGGGCCGCAGCACCAGCCGAGACCCACGCCTCCAAACCACCTTGCCTGCCCTCTTCCCTCCCTGGCTCTTCTGCCCTGGTGAGCCCCCCAAACTGCCAAAGTCCTTGAGGGAATGCCCGGAAGTGAGGCTTTGGGCAACACCATCTTTTGTCCAGAATATAAAAGCCCTTCCAAGTACCCAATTGCGTTGAAAGTGGCAAGTCTGAGACTCCATCTCTCCATAGTTCCCCTCCAGCCTCCACACGGCCAGGGCTTTTCTCTGGACTGGTTATAATTAAAGGAGAGGATAGATCCAGCAGGTTCTCCGTGTGCTCGGCGCTGCACAAACAGGGCATCCGTGCCGTGTGCGATGGATGACTGCCCTGCACCGCGATTACTTCTGGGAGGGGAGCCGCAGGGCCCACAGAGGGGAGGGGAGCTCCTAGGGCTCCGCTGGCTGCAGAGACACACAGCGGATTCCTAACCGAGGAATCCAATCACCTCTACCCATCACCAAACGCTGTCAGCAGGAGCCTCCTCACATGCCAGACGCTGAAGAATGCATTCACGCCCTGCCCAACTGATGCACGTGTGCACATGCACACACATGTACGTGTACACATGTGCCCCCAACACACACACACGCCCATGCACAGTGGACCTTCCCAGCAAAATCAGTTGTTTTTAAGTAGAAAACATAGTTGGGCTCCTTAGTCCACAGAATGATGGAGAATGACAGGCTCATCTGCGGTGACATGGGCAGATTCGTTTATTTGTGAGCTCTTCCCTCCTTTCTTCTTGCCCTCCATCCCATGGTCTGCCCGTGAGCCCTGACTACACCACAAACCCAGGCAAGTTACTGAATGTGCTTGTGCCTCGGTTTCCCCAACGATAAAATACAAACTGGTGCCTATCTCATACATCATAGGGGCTGAATGAGGGCACAGGGGCTCAATGCTTGGCTCACCGTAGGTGCTCAGTGAAGACTCTTACCATTCATTATTTGTTCCTAATGTCTGTCTGGTGGCATCTCTCCCCTTCTGTAGACACACACACCAGATAATGAACTATTTAGGGCGGGGAGATGCTGCTCTGAGGGATTCGCTGCTTCACAAAGTGTAATGTGGATAATGCAGGAGGTCAGAATTTGCTTTGAAGACTGGCCTTGGTGGGAGCCCTGCTTGGCTGGGGGTTGCCAAGGCAGTGAGTGGGAGCAATGAGGTCAAACTGCCCAGAAGCTTCGCCCCACAGAGCAGCTCAGCTATAAGCATATCCCCCCTCCGCAAGGTAAGAAAGTGAAGAGGATGAGCACCACCTTTATCTCCTGGGTTGACAGAGGGTCCCCAGGAGGGAGAGCTCCTCGCTGAGCACCGACAACACACCAGGCGCTCCAGCAGGAGAAAAGAGGCGACCGACCAACCCCGTCTTCCTTTGGGTCCCTCCAGAAGAGCTGAACTGGGAGGCGCTCGATGGGGGAGTGGACGGGGGGCAGGGAGAAAAAGCGGCTGATGAGGCTGTGGCACTAAGCCAGCCACCCCAGCAGGTGCCTACAGCTGGATCCCACCGGGAAACACCACAAAACAGGGCAAACGTGGACCTCGGCATGGTCCCCCCAGCCCCGAAGGGCAGTAGAACCCGAGGGCTCAGTCACTCTTGAGGACACCTTTCACCTGCTGTGCGAGCAGGCTGGGCAGCCTCCCACCATCCTAGACACGTCCCTGCAGCACAAACAGGCAGATGCTGGCACCTTCTTGTGGGCAGGGGTGCCCTGTCATGGCAGCAGCCTGGGACGCCATCCCCTGGACAGCACCTGCGAAGCACCTGCTCCTGACCCCTCTGGCTTCGTGGCCAGGCAGGCAGACCCGCTCCGGCGCTCCACGTGGAAGCGGCACGGGGCCCCGTGGGCCATGGGCAGGGGCGGGGCGGGCATCCTGGAGGCAGGGGGAAGCTCCCACGCAGGCCTCGGGGAGAAGCAAACCCTACTCCCACACTCGTGGCTCTCGGGAGGGTGGGAAGCCCACTCGGCCGTTGCCGCACACCCCACCTACCGCGTCCACGCAGGGACAGCCTGGGAAGGGGTCTGGGGGGGGGGTATGTCTATTGCTGGGTCTGCAGCCACGTGTCTCTCTCCCTCTCTCCCATCATTCCCTCCTGTATCTATAGCTCTGATTCACGTTCTCACTCCGAATGCGTGGATTTCTCCACTCATTTGCTCACTCCGCCCACCATTCGCTTATTCATCCCCCAACTCATTTGTTCTGATGTGTCATTTAGAGCCTCCCACAGGGGCACCACCGACCCCCAGGCGGAAATGCGACTGCTGCTCGTTGATGGGGGCCGCCACCTGCACCACCCAGGCCCTTCCACTCGACTTCGGTGAACAGATCAGCGCGGCCAGCCCTGCGTCCAGGGGGGCAAACAGCGCCGCAGAGCAAGCCAGCAGGTGCTGGGCTTTCTCACCTGTGATTTCCTTGCTTCCACCGTTGGTGTGCTTAAAGCGGTCTCCTTCCACACGGACGCTGGGGCACAGCACGTCTGAGGAAGGCGAGAGAAAACAGAGAGATGGATGAGCCAACGGGAGCCACATTCGCTCCGCGCTATGGGACAGCACGCGGGGTCCCCAGCTCTGGGCGTGCAGGACGGCCGGTGCCTGGAGCCCACACCATGGGCTGCTGCTCAGCGAGCACCTGTTCTGGCAAATACCACATTCCGTCCTGGGGGTGACACGCAAACAAGGAAAGCGTCCCCACCCACAACGAGGACGCAGTCTCACCCTTTAGAGGGAGTCAGACACCCAAACTGCCAGGACCTGCAGTGTCCTAAGTGTCCTAAGTGACAGAGCCGGTGTGGTTGCTGGGGGATTTGGGACAGAGGGCTGACACCTCGCCAGGCTTGGCGACGACGTCAGGGAGGCCTTCCTGGAAAGAAGATGCTTGAGGCTCCCTCAAGGGAACAGTCGAGACTCCCCCAGGGAGACAAAGGAACAAAAAGCGGCGCAGAGGGACCTCATTTACAAAGGCACCAACATACTCATCAAGATTCCAAGTCGGCAGGTGTCGGTGACATAGGAAATGTGTGCCAGGGCGGGGGGGGGGTGTGCCACAGAGGTGTCTCTTGTGCCACCCTAAGGCGCTTCCAGTGCAATTCCAGAAAAAGCAGAAATGCTCAATTATACAAAGGCCACAGAGTAAGTCATAGAGCAAGAAAGACGCTTCGTTATGGGATATCACATCTTAACGTCTTCACGATTCCTTACTTAAAAAGTTGGAAGGGAAAGAGACTCTCTCAGTTGCCTGGAAGATCCCAGAAGAAGCACCACCTAAGAATCTCAAGTCCTCGGGCCACGTGTGGGCTCCCTGACCCGCTCGCTCGCCGTCTGGGCCAAGTCTGCTAACCCCTGTCCTGGGGCGAGCGTCTTGGCGGGGAGACCTCCCAAAGCACACACTGGCCATGGGGCTGCCTGGAGGTGGGGGCGCAGCCCAAGCTCGTAACAGGACTGGAACGAGCCCCGGGGGCCCTCCAATTCAGCATCTGCAACAACTGGCTTACCTGAGTGTAGCCCCTGCCCTGTGCACGTCACTGTCATAAGCTCCCCTCATGGGACATTCCTGCCATCTGTCCACGTGCAATGATGTGTTTCCATATTCAGGGCTCAAGTGTCTCAGCCAGGGGCTGGTTTGGGGCCCCTTTACCCCTCGGCAGCGAGGGGAAAGGATGAGATCTTCCCTGGTCCGGGTGGAGGTCTCTATCATGTTTATCCTCAAAGGCACCACGAGGTCTGACGAGCCCCGCGGAAGGGGTTATTTTGGAAACAGCACCAAGCTGTCTGTCTAGGACCAAATACGCGAGAGGATGCGGGCACCACGTAATATTTAGACAGCCCCACCCAGGACAGCGGCGGCAGCGGGGTGACAATCGGTGGCGCCAGCCCTGGAAGGCTGCCAGAGACACCGGCTGCGGATCATGCGTCAAGTGCAGATGCGTTGATTCAGAAGGTTCTCTCCTTGATTCTGAGCAAATCTCTGGAAACTGATGGCTGGAGCTCAGGGCAGGCAGGGCCACGGAGTCTTGTCTCTGAAAATACCCTGCGGCTGTGACCTGATTCCCAAACCCAGACGGGGCAGGGGCGGTCCAAAGACCAGGAACACAGGTAAGATGGAGCCTCTTTTCAACACAATAGAATTTGCCCAAACTGGTTGAAGGAATCATTCCCAGGCCACCTGCCAATCCCCGGCTGGGGCCGCCACTGACCCTTGTCCATCCAAGAGGCTCAAGGGGCCATTTATAGCCGACTTAGTATCAAGTCAGGACAAATGGTTCCCAAAATACCCCCTCCAGCCAGGCTTCGCAGGGAAGTCGGGGCCCTCTGGGTTCATCCGCTTGGCAGGGAAAGGCCCATAACTTTATCTGTTGGGCCGACATATTTCCACACCTTGGATAATGATCTATTTATCTCCACATGAACTCACTTATTTAAACTAAAATATCTGAGCTCCAGATATGTTCCAGGCACAGAGTTCGTTCTAGGGACACACAAATGAGATACAAAGACAAATCCCAGGATGCCTGGACGGCTCAGTGGTTGAGCGCCTGTCTTTGGCTCAGGGTGTGATCTCGGGGTCCTGGAATCGAGTCGCATATCAGGGTCCCTACAGGGAGCCTGCTTCTCCCTCTGCCTGTGTCTCTGCCTTTCTGTGTGTTTCTCATGAATAAATAAGTAAAATCTTTTAAAAAAAAAAGGCAAGTCACCATCCCTGCCATCAGGGCACTGGTGGGCTGATGTGACACATGGAAGCATGAGAAAGTGCCAGAGCTGCCGTGACATCATTGTGTCTCCTTGCTTTGCAGGCTCCTCCTCAGTCTTTGAGGCTGCTCAATTCACCCCACGGCTTGTCTTCAGTGACCCCAGCCTGGGTTAGGAGCCCCATTGCCCCAACCCATGTCCCAGAGCTGATGGCATCACTTGGAAATCACTGATTGGTGTCTGTCTCCCCAGGGAGTGAGAGCCCTGCGTGCCTCCCAGTTCAGCTCTGTAGCATCACTGTCATCGCCTCCCCAGGTACAGACAAGGCCCTAAGTTCACGCTGACCAGAAAGGACCAGTGACACCTGCGCTGAGAAGTCAATGCTGGATGGCCTTCCAGGCATGGGTTCCACCGTGATGCTGAGGAGCGGTGAGAGGTCACAGAGGGGGACCCCTGCCGTGGAGGGGTGATAGACCCCCTTTCTCGCTAAGGGAATGCCCCTGCACTCAGAGTGGCAGGCCAAGGAGCAGAGCTATGGCTGGTGGGTCTCAGCTAATGGAGGTTATTCTGTCCCCCAGCCTTCTAGCCTCCCTGGGACACACGTGTGACCCAGTTCTGGACAAGAAAATAAGCAACAGAAGTTTGCTGTGGTTGGCAGAGGAGAGGTTTCTTAAAAAGATTTTTCTTTGGGACACCAGGGTGGCTCAATGGTTGAGCATCTGCCTTCAGCTCGGGTCGTGATCCCCGGGGTCCTGGGATCGAGTCCCCACAGGGAGCCTGTTTCTCCCTCTGCCTCTGTCTCTGCCTCTCTCTCTGTGTCTCTCATGAATAAACAAATAAAATTAAAAAAAAAAAAAGATGAAATGGGAGAGAGTTAGGTGGGGTTGCCCAGTTCATGTACAGTCCTTTCCCTCTGCTCAGACTGCGGGGACATGACATTGCAAGACTGCCAAGGACCACTGAGGAGTCAGGGACTCCAACCCCAGCAACCCAAGCCTGGGTGAAAAGGGTAAGAAAAACACATTTCTATTTGTCTAAGCCGCTGTACTTTGTTTGTGTTTGCTTTGCTTTTGTTTTTAATTTGCCATTGAGCGTATTCCAAACTTGCACACATTCCCTTTCCTCAAGGACTGGAAAGCTGCTCCCCTTTCCAGATGCCCGAGGACAACTCAGGGTGGTGGTGAGAACCGGCGCGTCTGTCCCCACTGACAGCCTGGGGTGGCTTCACCGTCCCAGTAAAGGTGGGTTTCCCCGGGAATGACTCAGGATCAACACGAGAAGCGGCTCTGGGGTGGGATAAGTTGTCGATGGGACACGTTCTCCGGAACGGACACGTGTACTGAGCTCTTGGGTTAGGAGGTCACTTTTCCTCTTTGAAAGAGTAAGAACGCAAAAGAGACGTGACTGATCACAACCACCTAACTGTCACCCACTGATACTTGCTCTCCCTCGGTCTTTGTGTCGTTAGAACACCCTCGACTTCCGGAGAGGAAAGAGATCCCTGTGCCCACAGGACCAGTTCTGTTTCACCAGAAGCTTTCAAGAGGGGCCTGCTCCTGATTGACCAGAGCTGCTGCTCCAAGGTGGAAAAAACTAGGACTTCACCGCGGCTCCTGTGGAAAAACACTCTGGGTGTCCTCAGTTTACCAAACGGCAGAAGGGGAAAGTGAGCGTGCACAGGATGCCCTCTGCTTCTCGCTGACGTACCCACAGCACACCCAGCCGTTCTATCCCTTCGGTGTCTTCATTTGGGAAAAGAGAGTGATGGTAATTATTGAGCACCTACTGTGTGCCTGTCTCCCAGCTGGGGATTTTACCTTCAATAGCCGTTCTAGTAAAGTAGTTTTTCCCCCCCATTTTACAGATGTAAAAACAGAGGCATAAAAGGTGAAGAAACTCACCAGGATGGGAGGATCACCTGGATCTGCATAAAGGTCTACTTCCATCTAGAACCTAGGAGCTGGTAGCCTTGGTCCAGGAAGTCAGCGGGACCACGGGAGCAGGGCCCAGAGCCACAGGCCGCAGAGAGCAATGGACAGGAAGCGATCACTGCTCACCCTGGGGCTCACGGCAGCCGCCACTGAGGACGAGATGGGGTTCCCAGTGTGCAGGGAGGAGGTGGAGGAGGAGGGGGTGAATCAGGCACCAGCAGGCACCCAGCACAGCCCGTCTGCGCCCCATGCCAGCCGGGAAGTCATCGTCACCCTCCCGCTCTCTAACCCGCCCCTCTGCGGCTCCGAGGGACAGGGGCTATTATTCACAGACGCGGGAAGAAAGGCCCGAAGAGGTTACAAATGGATGGTCCATGGCCGCAGAGCCAGCAAGTGGGGAGGTCAGCACCATGGCTCCGGCATCTGGCTCCTGACCCCTGCACCACACAGTCTCTCCAGAAGTCACCCACCCCAGTCACCCAGCCAATAGGGAGCCAAGCCTGTCTGTCTGTCTCCAAAGCCTGCACAGACAGACGGCCAGCTGCTACTTCCTGAGGCAGCCCCTCCGCCCATAAAGGGTCCTGACTTGCTGCAAAGTCCTTGCTCTGCACCTGTAGATCCAGATGCTCCCCAAGTCCCGCCTTCCGGGGGTCTGCTCGCTCGTGTCCACCAGGCTCCGAGCTGAGCACTGGGACCCTGGGGGGTGGACTGGACAGATGGCAAGATGGGTACCAAGCCCAAACAGGTCCCCGTTCTCTCTCACAGAAGCTACTTAGATGCTCCAAGGCAGCTGGGGTGCTGCTCCCACTGTCTGATCCTCTCCAGCGAGCCCCCTGCCTCACATCCCCCCAGGGGCCCCTCACCCAGACAGGCCAGGGGAGTGGAGGGACAGGTCTCATCGGAGCCATGAGCAAGCATGCTGGGATCACAGCTCCCGCGGGCGTGGCTGCATGTCTGCTGCTGAATGAGGCTTGTCTGGGGTCCCGTCTGGCCTCCTATCAATGCTACTCATTGTGCCCATTATGCAGAGGAGGCAACCGAGGCTAGGAAAGCCGAGAGGACCCGGTTACATCACACAGCTAGCTAGTGGTGGAGACAGGAATCAGCTCGGTGTGATCCCCGCACTCTCTCTCACTTGCTCCCACAAACACACATGTTGGGGTGTCCGGAAGAGCATATCCCTAAACCATGGTTACCTCTGGGAGGCAGAACTTGGGGTGATTCTTATTTCCTTTTTGCGTCTTCGTATTTTCAAATTTGCCTTAAAGATTTGAACGTGATTTGCGAGTTTGTTTTACCGTGATTATTATTTTTTAAAAGCAGGTCTGAGCCTTGCCCTGGGGTGCTTGTTGCTGAGGCAGCAGGAGGCTCCAGGGGAGGGAGGGAGGAAGGCCGGCGGGGGCTCCGGTGGCCAGAAGCAAATGCTGTTTGCAGAGGTGAGCTGGGGAGTCCAGGAGGCCTGCTGGGCCTGCACCTGCTGACATGCCCTGGGGCGGCCTGGGCAGCGGCAGGTGGCCTCCCACCAGGGCCCTCTCCTCCCAGCCCAAGTCCTGGCCTGCTCACCGGGGTAAGGTGAGGCTGGAACAGGGCCAGAGAGAGACCGAGCTCTCCGAGGCTGATGGGGAAGGCAGTCTGGATTCGGCTGATCTCGCCTCTCTGATGCCAGGTGCCCCCTGTGCACGCTTCCAGATCCGGAAATAGGGATGCAAGTGTGTGGGGTTTCCCCATGCAAGGTCACCCTGCAGCTTCAGTGAGACAGTGAGTGGGAAGGCGTCGGCTTGATGCTCAGGACCTAACAAGTGCTCCTTCATTCCTTCACTCATTCGGCCCGCACACTTTGCAGAGTGCCAAGCACAAACCTCCCAGAATGCCGAGCAAGTGCAAGCACGGGCCCTGGCCTCTCGGTGGTCACGTGCCAGTGGAGGAAACAGACACAGAGAAGCAAGCTGGTCACCGGGTGTGACCGGCGCTGCGCAGGAAGGACGCAGGTGGTGGCTGGTGACATCTGGGCTGAGAGCAGAGATGGGCATAAGCCAGCCACAGGAAGGGCAGGCAGGCAGGGGTAGGAGCAAGCAGCACAGAGCCCTGAGGGGGAAGGGGCTTGGCTTGCCCTGGGGTCGGCAGGGGACCAAGCCCTGAGCTACGTGGAGCGAGGAGACAGGTAAAGGTGGGAAGGCGCCAGCTCAGGGCAGCCTGGTGACCCAGGGCAGGGGTTGGAAGTCAGGGCGAGGAAGAGGTGGCTCTGCCCAGGAGTCAAGAGTGAGCAACCGAGGCCAGGCGGAAGGTAATGGTGGTTACTGCATGAGTGTGGCCATCCAAGGGGGGTGGGATTTCAGAGGCCTTCCTTTCCCTCCTGGGATGACTCGTGGGCAGAGCCCCAGCAGGTGTCAGCAGAGGCTGGGGGAGGAGGGGTGGTGGGCACTCAGGAGGGCAGCAGAGCCCTCAGCCAGCACCCAGGTGCCCACGTGGGTCCTAGCCACTTCGGCCCACTGGGCTCAGCCAAACCATGACCTGCAGCTGCTGGCGTCCGAGAGGCACCACACCTAACTGCAAACTTTCTTCCTTCATCCCACATTTAATGAATACCTGGCTCTGTTCCTGGGACCAAACTCTTCCGGGGTATCACAGGCACGACGACAAGCTCTCTGGCCTCAGGGAGCTGCTGTCCAGTGGACAAGATGGAGATTGGCCAAATAAGGCCCTGACCTCTCCAAGTGGGGACTATAACCAGTGGGTAGCACTGAGGCCAGGATGGGAGGAACACAGTGGGATCCCAGCTGCTTGGAGGGCCAGGGAGGTCTCCAGTGAGACCTGGAGGATGAGCTGCAGAAGCAGCAGGAGAGTCGCCCACAGCAAGCTCTCAAGACGCCGTGACTGGCCCCCAAGGAACAGCACTCATCATTCAGGATGCACAATCCAAACCCAGGCCTGACTGGCCCTGCCACCTCCCGTCTTTGGGCTGCAGCAGACCTCGAGTCCACTGTGGGTTAAATGATCCAGCCGTAGAACAAGGGCTCTGAAGACCTCAAGGGTTCCTTAAATGAGCAGAATTGGTGAGACAGGCACATGGCAGGCGGGGGCAGGGTCAGCAGTTTGGGGTCTGGGGCCAGCGGTGGGCAGGGGCTGGGGTGGTGAACTGTCAGGACCCGAAGACCCTGTGTTCTGCTGGGAAGCTGATCCATAGGGAGCAGAGCGGGACGTGAGCCAATGTTTCCGGAGTGTCCATCACGGCAGGGACACGATCGCCGCCTGCATGCTTAGGGACGCCCAGGGGACAGAAAGGGCAAGGGTCCCTGCCCTCTGGAGCCCGCGGTCCAGGGGGTTTTGCTTAAGTCTCTCAATGGCTTTCCCAGGGGGGTGGTTAGAGCTCCGAGAGGATGCAGGGCCATCCACGTTACCCTGCAGGGAGAGGCAGAGGCAGGATTCCAACCCAGGGCCCGGTTGGAAGGCAGGCCCCACACAACCTGCCCGGCGCGCCCTCAAGTCTGGCGGGGTAAGACGTGCAAGGCAGGAAGGGTTAGCGGCTGAGCTGGGAGGCACGCAACGGAGGGAGGCACTTCTGGAATCAATACTCTTGCACACGGCCAGAGCTGAGGCTCGGGAAGGAGCCTGAAGGATGACCCTGTGGTCCAGACCTCTCGTTTCCCAGGTAAGGAGTCTGATGCCACCAAAGGGAAGGGCCCACGCTGCCACCCCCAGTGGGGCCTCCGTGCAACCAGGCGCACGGCCACAGCCTTGTCCCACTGCTCACGGATCCTGGGAACCCAAACCCAGGAAACACCAGTGGCCCCGGGGCGATGAGGGGGGGTGGTAAGGGGAGCAGGAGCTTCTGGAACCGCCTGTGTGTTACAGGACAGCAGGTTCTGGGGAGGACGGGCTATGGCATCTAACACCGAACTTTTCTCCCCCAAAAGCTTTGCCCTCTGACCTGGATGCAAAACCTCTAACCCAAATTCGCTGCTAGGGCTGATTGCATCAGCTCCATAGGAACAAACGTCTCCCAAAGCTTCCCCTTCGCGGTCTCTGTCCTGTTTGCTCCTCCGTAGGGAGTGAACAGTGACCTTAGGTGGACGGCATCCTCTGTCTTTTCAGACTCCGAGCCTGGCTTGCTCAGCCCGCCCTTCGGGGTCCGAACGGGGGTGACAGGAGAGAAAGTGCAGGAAGCTTTGGGCCACCTCGGTCCCACACGTCCTGTTCATCCCCAGCATGGGACCCAGCGCTGAGGGGAACAGCACCTGCGCCCAGCTTGGGGTCAGTCACCCTCAGCCCTGAGGCGAGGAAGAGGTGAGGGGCACCCCCAGGGCTGCATGACAAGGTGCGGGGCCCAGGTGACAGGGCTGCTGAGCAGATTCTGTGCGGACAGCAATCTAATAAGAAAAGAGTGGCAAAATGCAAATTTAGGGGGTGCCTGGGCGGCTCAGTGGTTGAGCGCCTGCCTTCAGCTCAGGGCATGATCCCGGGGTCCTGGGATCGAGTCCAGCATCGGGCTCCCAGTGGGAAGCCTGCTTTTCCCCCCACCCTCTCTCTCTGAGTCTTATGAATAAACAAATAAATAAAATCTTTTTAAAAAGGCAAATTGATCATGTGAATCCAGGGGAGTTTTGCAAGATGTTTCGCTCGGCCCCGTGGAGAGGAGGTAAGGGGAGGAGGTAAGAGGGTGTGAACGAGGGCTGGGGTCTGGGCGATGCTGACCTGAAGTCACCCCGTGGCCGGGACACGCCACCTCCCCATGCAGTCCCAGAAAAACAGAACGAGCCCAAAATGCCTCCCCGCGGGGACATTCTGTGGTTCTCAGCAGAGACAGGCAAACAAGATAAGGTGCGATTTACTTTTCTCTAGTTACGGCCACATTCCCTCCATGAGCCTGTGGTCTGACATCAGACCTGTCTGTGTCCAGACGCAGGGTCACGGCCCCAGACTCGGAGCACCGGTGACCACGACCGTCCTCGGGGACGAGCGGGGTGCCCTGGCTCAGCCCTCCCCTTACCAGGCCCCGAATGCCTGTGGGAGCAGGCCGGGGACCATGCACTGTATCCCAGGTCTTGGGGCAGAAGTGGACCTGGCCAGCCTGGCTCCTCATCTGCTCCCACCCCTCTCCTCAGAGGGCTGGTGGACAGGGGGGTCCCGGAATGGCCACTGGCTGCATTCCTGCGGGGGGAGCTTTGGTGAGGCTGGTGGGAAATCACAGCCAGATGTCACGGAGGAACAGCTGGGCACCCTTTCCACTCCCCCTGGACCAATCCAGCTGGTGAAGGCACAGCCGTAACCGGAGATGAGCTGAGGCCCGGGGGCTGGGTGGGGACCCTGCTTGCACGGCCTCCTTCCACCCAGGGCACTCACTGGGGCTGCGCCTCCCATCAGAGACTGCACCCACCTCTGTGCGTCTGCAGCGGGAGGCGCCAGCCTGGGGTGGGGCACAGAGGGGCCACCTGGCTCTGTGCTCTTCCGAAGCTATGGCTCCCCGCTGCCTGCAGCCCCAGGCCCTGCTGCACCTGCCATCCCTGCACCTGGAGAATGAAGGTGCGGAGGGGGAGGGGCTCGGGCCGGGGCCTTTCCTCCTTCTCCTAGCTGACCGAGCGCCGGCTGCCCAGTAGTCCCAGCCTCCGGTTTCTCATAAGAACATTACTATGTGCTGGAGTCTCTGTTGAACCTCTTCCCCTACATTTCCTACTTTCCACCCAACCCTTCCACCCTCTGCCTCTGCCCCTAAGCCTTCTGCTTTGGAAATGCCGGTCCACCTGCCCGTCTCTTCCTATTTCCCTCCGCATGATGCCTTCAAGGTCCATCCATGCCGTCTCAGCGGATAGGCCCTCCTCGTCCTTTATGGCTGAATAATATTCCCGTGCAGTGTACAGCACAGCCTCTTTTACCCATTCATCGTAGGTGGACATTCATGTTGTCTCTACACCCTGGCTTTTGTAAATAATGCTGCAATGAACGAGGCAGGCATGTTTTCAGGTTAGTAATTTCATTTCCTTTGGCGAGATTTCCAGAGGTAGGACTGCTAGATCGTATGGTGGTCCTATTTTCAATGTTTTGAAGAACCCACATCCTCCATCCCTAATGTCCGGGCCAACTCACATTCCCACTGACGGGCTCCCAGAGGTTCCCTTTCTCCACATCCTCGCCAACACTTGCTATTTCGAGGCTCTTCCAGAACCATTCTGACAGATACAAGGTGGGATCTCGTTGTGGTTTTCACGCATCATTCTTACGTACTCATGTTTTAATGGGGTTTTCTTCTAAGATAGAGGCTCCATGTGAGCAGGGCTGTGTGTAGGTCACATTAAGGTCCACACTCCCATATCCTGCAGCAATAGTTTCCAGCTCCTGAGAAGCATTTAATCAAGATTTCCTGAACCGATAAGGAAAACACTGTAGCAAAGCTATCCGATGGGTTTCCCATCCCCCCATATTTCAGATGAGAGCTCCCGTGACCTCCCCAACGACACATGGGCAGCAGAGAGGAGCGACAGTGGACACGTGTCGGACACCTGCTCTGGGCCAGGTGGCACCTGCTGTGTGCCAGGTGCTGCCCTGAGCACTTTCTATGCTTCAATGTATTTGATTTCGCACACGGGAGGAGGGATTGGTGCAGCCATTGCACGGACGGAGAAACCAAGCACAGAGGCTACGTCATCAGCAAGGAGGTGACAAATGGCAAACACAGGACTTCAACTCTGGGCTTCCAGGAGGGCGGCAGGGAGGGAAGTGGGGGAGACGAAGAGAGAAACTCCTCGATAGCCCAGAATTTTATCAGGTCCTTACTGCAGGTTTACTGGCTCCCTCTTTCTTTTCTTTTCTGTTTTTCTTCCCCCAATGTTTAACAATTGAAGCATAGTCGACATACAGTATAATACTAGTTTCAGGTGCACAGCAGAGTGATCTGACATTTTCATACATTACGAAATGATCCCCATGATAAGCGTCGCCACCATCCATCACCACACACGGTTATTACAATAATATTGACCATATTCCCTGCACCGGACTTTTCATCCCCATGATTTAATGACTTTATAACTGGAACTTGGTGCCACTTAATCCCCTCCACTTATTTCACCCATCCCCCCACCCTCTCTTGCAACCGCCTGTGTGTCCCCCCACCCATATCACCTGTTCAAGCTCCTAGACCAGGAGGCCAACGCAACCCATGGAGGCTTCACTCGCTCGCGCCCTCCCATTCACCTATTTCCCTGCTGTATATAACACGTCTAATGACCACGAATTATTTTTTTATTAAAAAAGTCTTTTCTTAGGGATGCCCAGGTGGTTCAGTGGTTGAGCACCTGCCTTCAGCCCAGGGTGTGATCCCAGAGTCGCAGGATCAAGTCCTGCACCTTTATTTTTTTTTTTAAGATTTTATTTATTTATTCATGGGAGACAGAGAGAGAGAGAGAGAAAGAGAGAGAAGCAGAGACACAGGCAGAAGAAGCAGGCTCCCTTCAGGAAGCCCGACACGGGACTCGATCCCGGGCCTCCAGGATCATGCCCTGGGCGGAAGGCAGCACTAAACCACTTAGCCACCTGGGCTGCCCAATAAATAAAATCTTAAAAAAAAAAAAAAGTTTTTTAGATGCATAAGGCCCTTTGTGGCTTCTAATCAACAAACATCTTGTGGAGCAGAGTGCCTTAGGCTCCCCACGAGGCTCCCCACCTTGAGATGGTGGAACGCGTGGAACAGGCTGATCACCTGCTTGATGGTGAGATGCTCTGCTCTGAGCCAGCTGGCGTTCCCACTCAGACGTTTCTAGTCACCCCTCCCTGAATGTGGACCGTGGGGTCACTCTCACACAAAGCCAGAAGGAGGGGGAGAAGCTGGCCTGCACTGACCCCAAGCCGCACCAGGCAGGACCCCTTCTCTCCAATTCCCACCACCTCCTCTGCACAGACAGGGCCCTGGGTCCCGTGTGATGGGGTGGAGACTTGTGCAGCCCATTGGACCTCTAAGCATGCAGAGAAATAGTGCTAAATGGCTAATTTTCATTTGCGAGGACTAAATTTCTGCATCAAGGATGCCAGGCTCACAGGAACAATAACAGGACCTGGCTGGGTGCTCTGTTGGCTACTCTTGTGCCTTCTCGGGCTCTGGCTGAGGCCTCTCTGAAGCAGGGATCGTGGGGACAGTGGGGACAAGGTCTACAATCACTCAGGTTGTACAATCGATGGACATTCACAGAATCTCTGCAACGTGCCTACATGGGAGAATTTTACATAATTTGCGTGTTTTCCAGATGAGGAAACTGAGGGTAAGCCTTGTGCCCAAATGCGCACACAGCCGGGAAACAGCAGAGTCGTGTGTGTGCCTGCGCGTGTGTGTGTGCGTGCACACCTGTGCATCTGAGTGAGCGTGTGTGTCTATGCCTTGTGTTTTAGTGCATGCATTTGTGTGTGTGGAGGCGGGTAGATGAACTCAAAGAAGCCAGAGTCTATAATTAAAAGGACAAAGACAGACATGTCTTATAGCAAAACAGTCACCTAGAACATGGTGCGTTGACAATGGCTTTGCTTCAGTTTTCCAGTAAGTGTGGAGTTGTGTCAGAAGCACTGCAATTCGGGCAGCCCCGGTGATGCAGCGGTTTGGCGCTGCCTGCAGCCTGGGGTGTGATCCTGGAGACCCAGGATCGAGTCCCACATCGGGCTCCCTGCCTGGAGCCTGTGTCTCCCTCTCCCTCTGCCTGTGTCTCTGCCTCTTTCTCTGTGTCTATGAATAAATAAATAAAATATTAAAAAAAAGAAACTCTAAAATAAATAAATAAATAAATAAATAAATAGCACTGCAATTCATCAGCCACATTTCTTGGAAAGTCCCTAGACATTGTGTAACCCCCATGTCCTGCCTGCCCTCTGGCAAGTATGAAACAAGCTCAGCTAGAGGAAGGTCAGCTGCAGGACGTGAGAGTCGCTCAGAAATGCAGAATTTCTCCATGGGTTTAATTATATGGATGCATATTTATATATAGACACACGTATATAGAGAGAGTGTGTACGTATATATGCCTTTTTCAAGTAGTACCAATTTAGTTGTGGCCACTGTATTTTATCCCTTTATTAACCCTAAACTAAAACCACCGTGTAAAACACATAGTCCAACCTCCATGAGCTGGAATGCTTGGCATGACATGATTCCAGTAAATGGGATGACCTTGCCGACGTGGATGCTTACGTGGGATGGCACCACGAAAGGGTGCTGAGGCTGGCACAGGCCCCCCCCAGCCAGCCAGGCACGAGCAAGGGGAGGATGCTGATTCATATCTGACCCCAAAGCCATCTGACTCATCTAGTCCAGTTGGGACATGAGCCCTTGTCTAAGGCCAGGGAGGACAGGAGGCTTTCTTAAAGACCTTGGGTGGCCCCGAAAATTGACAAATATAGGAGTCATCCACAATAGTTGCACAAGGCTGGGGGAGCATGATGGCAACCGAAACACACAGACGGGGGAGGGGACTCTCGCCCACCCCACTCGGCACCCAAGTTGGAAACCGAGGCCCCCATAAAATATCCTACTCAGGGTCACAGGGGAGTTACTGACCGTGACCCCAGATTTCCAGCCATTGTATCAGAACACAACAGCCGGGGGTCAGGAAGCATCTTCTGTAAAGGGTCAGAGTCCAAACAGCCTTTGTGAGCCACGCAGTCTCTGTCACAACTACTGAGCTTGAGCTGTGTGTTCACACCACAGCCACCGACAGTACGCGGACAAGCTGACATGCCATACGCCTACAAAACTCAACTTGAAAAATTGACCCCTGGGCTGACTTGCCTGTGGGCTGTAGTCTGCCAACAACCCCTGCATTTGATCAAGAAAGATGTTGTGTTCCTGAACGGACCAATGTCCTTCTCAGAGCTTATGATCCATGAACTTCTAGACTCTGCTGGATTCCCTCCCTGTGACAGGGAGCTCAGATCCCACCATGTTAGGTCTGGGCACTCTGATTTTTGGCATGTTCTATTTCATATGGACGTGACATAAAAACAGTAAGCAGGACAACACAATGATAAAGCCAACCAAATCACTTAGCTGCTAGATTGGTGCATATCATCTCAGCTTTACGGAGGAGGAAATCAAGTCTCTGGGAGGTGAGGTCCCTGCCAAGGGCCCCCCAGCTGGCAGGTGGTCATGGGATTCCACTCCAGCCCCTTGGCTCAGATCAGGGTCTTTGCCGTGTGACTCCCCTATGTGCAAGCTACAAAGGGGGCCTCTTATGTGCACGCTCCCTCTGCTCCAGAGGGCAGAGAGACTATTACTGCTTGCATTTTATAGGAAAAACTAAAGCTTCAGAAACGAGTGGGAAATATCAGAAAGGGAGACAGAACATGAAAGACTCCTAACTCTGGGAAACAAACTAGGGGTGGTGGAAGGGGAGGTGGGCGGGGGGTGGGGGTGACTGGGTGACGGGCACTGAGGTGGGCACTTGACGGGATGAGCACTGGGTGTTATGCTGTATGTTGGCAAATTGAACACCAATAAAAATAAATTTTTATATATATAAAAAGAAGGTAATCTGTCCAAACAGAGAAACCTGGATTTAACTTGGGCTTTTAGATCTAAGCCCATCTGCTAAACACGGAGGCTATAAAGTCTCAGCTCCTGAGGGACAGAAGAAGGCAGGATCTGAACCCAGGCCTTCCCTGAATTCTCATCCTTTACCCCTCCCCTCCACCCCCAAATCATGCCTTCTCACAGGGGCCGGATGTATCCCCTCCCGGGGAGCAAAAATTGCTTCAAGGGAGAGGGTGAGCAAGTCTGAGAGACCCACTGGCTTGGGCCCTCCGAAGCTCAGGCAGCATAAACAGACAGCTCACGTATATTTGTGTCCGATTTCAGAGAAGGAGGCAGTTGGGGGGAACGTAATACTTATGTAGGGTCCTTTCACGTATATTTGTGTCCGATTTCAGAGAAGGAGGCAGTTGGGGGGAACGTAATACTTATGTAGGGTCCTTTATAGGGACATAACAAAAGGGTTGAGAAGTACTGTCGTAAGTGAAAGGTATTTAACTTAATCATCTTTCTGGAAAATAGTATATGTACCCATGCACATATACACACATAAAGTTTGTATGTATGTAGGGCGCCCGGGTGGCTCGGGAGGTTGGGCGTCTGCCTTCAGCTCAGGTCATGATCTCGGGGTCCTGGGATCGAGCCCTGCATCAGGCTCCCCGCTCAGAGGGGAGTCTGCTTCTCCCTCTTCACCTGCCGCTCCCCTTGCTTGTGCTTTCTTTCTCCATCAAATAAATAAGTAAAATCTTTTAAAAAATGTATATGTATGGGGGCAGCCCGGGTGGCTCAGCGGTTTAGCGCCGCCTTCAGCCCAGGGTGTGATCCTAGAGACCCAGGATCGAGTCCCACGTCGGGCTCCCTGCTGGAGCCTGCTTCTCCCTCTTCCTGTGTCTCTGCCTCTCTCTCTCTCTCTCACTCTCTCTGTGTCTCTCATGAATAAATAAATACATTTTTTAAAAATTTATATGTATGGATATTGTGTGTGATGGATATTGTGTGTAATTTACATATATATAAATTATACACATACACACATATACCCATATGTACGTGCATGCAAATGTATGTCTATACGTATGTGAATACATGGGTGTGTGTGTGCCTGTGTGTACATGCATGTGCATGCACATCTGGATGCATGGGTGTATAGTAAAAGCAAACACTGCACAGCACATGCTCACTGCCACCCCTGAGCCAAGCGCTTCCCACACCCCATTACATCCTCACAACACCCTAAAAGGTAGGAATGGTGCCAGCAGCCTCTATTGTACGGCCACACACAAGGCCAGAGGCCAGGAAACTGGCCTAAGGTGTCACAGAGGGCAGGGAGACAGAGCTGGGCATGCCGGGTGCCTGCTCCGATGAGGCGTAAGCACCCCGACAGCACCTCGCTGCCAATACCCAGCTCTTGGAGGAATGGCCTGCAGGAACACACGAGGGGGCACTCGCAGAGTTCAGCACAGGAGGACGGTTTTACACCATCACGAGGACACAGAAGCAATGTGAGTGTGGTCCATTCAGAGAGAGTCGAGGGTATGCGGGCACACGCCCCTGCCAGCGCAGCAGGACACTCTCCCCGGCCCCACAGAGGCCACAGGCAAAATGTCTAGTTCTGACACTCGGGTTCCTTGGTTTCAGGGAGAGACCGGAGTCAGGCAGGGACATGCTCTGAACAGCCCCCGGGATCCTCTCCAGGCACCGGCCTGGCTGGGCACAGCTGGGAGACCGTTTCTCTCTCTCTGATGTTTGCCAATTATGTATAACTGGTGGGTGCTTTTCAGCTTTTCATCGAGTTCAGTAACTTTCTAATAAAATTTCCCAGCACATAATCAGAATGAAGCAACCCAGTTACTATTTCTACGGGGTGAGCTCGATCATAACAAGTTTTCCCAGGAAGAACTCCTGGTGACCTCTAGGCAAAGGGCGGGCCCGGCCGGAACCGCTTCTGAGGCTGACGCGGTCCCAACGGCCAAGCCACAGACATCCACGTGGCAGCTCCAAACCCACAGCGGCTGCTGCTGCTGCAGATCCTCCCGGGCCTTGGGGTCCACCCAGAGGACTAGCTGGGTCTGGTGGCCTCACGCACACATGTTCCCAGGTATGTGTGCATGTTTGTGGGTGTGATGTGTGTATATGGTGTGCATGTGCGTGTGCGTGCATGTGTCCTCACCTTACCACCAGCGTCTGAGCACACAGAGGGACGTGGGGATGGAGGCAGGAGTGTGGCCAGAAAGAACTGGTCACTGGGCACAATGCCCCCAGCAGGCTGTGCCTTCTTTAATGTCTATACGCCTCAGGATCAGAGGGAGATGGGCCCAGGGAAATTCTCAGGCGGGACGTGCCACCCAGGCATGGCAAGAGCCAGCCCCAAAGCCCTTCCCTTTGGCCTGACTGCTGGGTCTTTGAGGAGATAGATTATTCCTGGGGTTTGAGGAGGACTCTGCTTCTGGCCAAGGGAAGACTCCCGGCTGCACTTCTTCTCCTACACACACTTGGGAACATTAGGGCAGGAAGCTAAAGCCTCAATTTCCACCTCCCGAAGCAGGGGTGACAACCCTCCCCTTCCCCTCACACTGCCTCCAGCACACAGAGTGCACGCCTACCCCAGGCCCTTGGCTTTCACCGCTGCCTCTGCCTGGAACTCGGGGCGTGGACTGTCGCTGCTTGTCATCTCAAGCTCAACTCAATTCCCTTCTCCAGGGCCCCTTCCTCTGGAAATGTCACTCTAAAAGTAGGACCACAGATGCCTTATTCAAAGAGGAACCCTGTGCCTCAGAACGATGTCTGCGAGAGAACAGGGGATTGATCAAAATAGGTCGGGAAAAAAACAACCCAATAACTATAGAGGATCCTTACACATCCACGGTTGTGACACGATATCTTTAAAGGTCTCTCCAGGGGCACATGGGTGGCTCAGCGGTTGAGCGTCTGCCTTTGGCTCAGGGTGTGATCCCGGGGTCCTGGGATCGAATCCCACATCAGGCTCCCTGCAGGGAGCCTGCTTCTCCCTCTGCCTCTCTCTCTCTCTCTGTCTCTCATGAATAAATAAATAAAATCTTCAAAAAAGCTAAAAATAATAAATAAATAAAGGTCTCTCCAGCCCATTCCCAATTACATCAGGAAGTTGGGCTGTTTCCTGACAGTGCACTAGAAAAAGAAAAAAAAGAGGACATATTCTCAGGTGGAGTTCACCGTTCAGTCATTTAGAAGGTGAAATTTCCTGTTGATAACCACGGCGAAGATCAAGGCACAGACAGGCCATCGAGAGAGGGACACACGGCCAGAGGTGCCCACGTGTCATGGGAAAAAGCACCAGAGCCACACGGGAGAGGCCCCTCTGCCCTAACCCACGCCGACATCGCGGCCCAGCTGCCTGAAAGCCTAAGCGACAGAACCCAGGACAGTGCCCCTGCTCGTGGGGAGAGCGGTGAGGGGACCACCACTGAATCTCCCCAAAATAGAAGGAGGCGGAGGTCTCTCAGCTGTGGCCGGCTGGCATTCCACAGGCTCACTCACGGCCACCCGATTAGCTATATAAAGGTTGTTTTGTGGCCACGACACAGCCCGGGGTGGAGAAAGCTCTTAATTACAGCCAATGCCCTGGGGTTGGGCCCGGTCTGCAGCCTCCGCCCCACACACTGCAGGGAGCCCGGCTGAGATTGAATCCCCTGGGGACACTGTTAGGCCGCAGAGGCGGGAGTTGAGGCCAAGACACACAGGCACCTCCCTCCACCAGCCCAAGGCCAGCGGGACAGTCAGCATCACTCATGTACTCAGCACTTGCAAGCACAGCCACTGGTCACCGTGTGAGCCAGGCCGGCGCTAGGCACCAGCACGCTTCAGTAACAGAAATCCAAAGGATAGGGGCACCCGGGTGGCTCAGCAGCTGAGCCTCTGCCTTTGGCCCAAGGCGTGATCCCAGGGTCCTGGGATTGAGTCCTGCATTGGGCTCCCTGTAGGGAGCCTGCTTCTCCCTCTGCCTGGGTCTCTGCCTCTCTCTCTATGTCTCTCATGAATAAATAAACAAAATATTTTTTAAAAAGGAAAAAAGAAATCCAAAGGATTACAGAGGGGGCAGCCTGAGAGCCCCCACTCCCAGGCAGTGGATGCCAAGGGGAATGGGCACTAGAGCACCTGGTTCCCTGTGATCCCAGGCAAGGCATGTAGACCCCCGGGGCCCCGGGGCTGTCCACAGAAAAGGAAGGACCAGGAAACCCATGTTGGGAACTTGGGGAGACATCAATGACACGGTGAGTTTAAAGATACTCCTGAAAGGGCAGCCCGGGTGGCTCAGCAGTTTAGCGCCGCCTTCAGCTCAGGGAGTGATCCTGGGGACCCGGAATCGAGTCCCACGTCGGGCTCCCTGCATGGAGCCTGCTTCTCCCTCTGCCTGTGTCTGCCTCTCTCTCTGTGTGTGTCTCTTATGAATAAATAAATACTATCTTTAAAAAAAAATATATGCTTCCAAAATATCCCAACTTCCTGCAAAGAATTCAGGCCCTAGGTCAAGGGCAACAGGGCTGAGCTCCCAGCACTGCTCCTTGGCCCCTGGACCACCCTGGGGAGGGTCTCACCCAGTCACGGCTGACACTCATGATCACAGTGCCAGCCAACACTGGGTGCTGCACACACGAGCTGGGACAGAGCAGGTAAGCACAGGGTAAGTCATAAACGTGCGAGAGCAGATAAATCAGGAGAACTAATATCCTATTTGCTGCCCTGCCCCACGTGGTAGGATATGCAGCTGGAATTCTATTTTTTTTATTTTTTATTTTTATTTTTTAATTAATTATTATTATTATTTTATTTGCAGCTGCAATTCTAATGGAGCTCTTAGCAGCACCCAGAGATCCTGAGAATCAGGGTCCATGGGTGGCTCCGGGGCATTTAGACAGAGAAGCTTCCCCAATGGCCACCCCAGAGAAGCTCTGTCTGGCCTCAGGCCCATTCCTGTTCTCACATTGCCCCCTCCTCAGCTCACCTGGTCACTCTCAGCTGGGCTTCTAGACCAGACCAGCTTCTGCTTGCAGACCCCAACCTGTGCTGCCTCAGGGCTTGGAGCTCTGCACCCCACCCCACACACAGGCCCCTGGTTTCCTGTGCACAGACCTGGGGTTCCACTTCCCCTCTGAAGGGCAGCCCCTCCACCCTTCTGCAGCCAAGTGCTCAATGGAAAGCATGGGCTCTGGATGCAACTGGACCAACTGGATGCAGTAGCAGCAACAAAGGAGAGTGATGGGGAGGGGGAGGGGGGAGGAAGAGGAGGAAGAGGAGGAGGAGGAGGAAACTTGCATGCAGACTTGATGGGTAATAATAACATTTCTAGTAGCCACGTTTGAAGAAGTAGAACCAGGTGAGACCAATTTTATGAATACATTGTATTTAAATTTCCAAAATATTCACATTTAAATATATGATCGACAGAAAAGATATTCATGAAATGCTTTCTTTTTTTAAGATCTTTTTTTAACTTATTTATGAGAGACACAGAGAGAGGCAGAGACACAGGCAGAGGGAGAAGCAGGCTCCCTGTGGGGAGCCCGATGGGGGACTCGCTCCCAGGACCCCGGGATCATGACCTGAGCTGAAGGAAGATGCTCAACCGCTGAGCCACCCAGGGGCCCCAAATGCTTTCTTTCTCATTGTGTCTACAAAATCCGGTGTGTACAGTACTAGTGGCACTTCTCGGTTTGGACCACACTGACTGGTCGAGGGCCACCCATGCTGGCCATGCAGGTCTGGAGTGGTGGCTCCCTGTGTGCAGAATGTCACAGGGCTGGGTGAGGACGGGGTGCAAGTGGCCTGCAAAGTGCTGCCAACATTGGGTGACCAGAGAACGGCAGACACCTTAGTTCCGTTTGCTCCAGTGGGGTCCGGTCAGGGTCCTGCTCCTCGGCCTCCGTCCCACCCGACGAGGCAGGCGGACGTCTTTAGCATGATCCAGCCCATCGCAGCCAGCCTGCCTTTTCCAGGACCCTCATCAACCTTCAAAATCTAACCGTTTGTCTCTGCTCATCGAAACACAGATATGTTCAATATTTCAGGATTTCAGGTTGGCTGAGGATTCTTAATCTTTGCATCTGGACGGGGGCAGATCATCGCACAAGTACCTCTAACGGGCGCATCACAACAGCAAGCACAGACCCACCCACAGGTCCCCCCACCCTGCATTTCCTTTGAACACCATTCCAGCAGCTCCTTTACATCCCAGGCCCTGTTCCAGGCGCTCGGAAACCGCAAGGCACAGACTCTGCCCCCCGTGAAGCTCATTCCTGTGTGTGAGGACAGACCCCAGGCAGGTGAACTACCAGCACACGAAATTGCGGGTGGTAACCAGGGTACACATTCCATAGTGTAATTAGCTGCCACGTCCCTGCTGCCCCAAGGAGACAAAAGCTTCTCAAGGACAAATAAAAGAATGTCAGAGCCATCGCCGCATCCTGGGAACTCGGCATGGGCCCCGACACAGGAATCACTCGGGGTGCGGTTGCTGAGGGAGTGAATGAATGAATGAATGAATGAACAACTACTACAACGCTCTGCGGGGTTGCTGAAGACTGCGTGAATGAATGATTTGATTGCCTCCGATGACTGCTACGCCTGTTGAATGAATGAAGGAGCAGGTCGGATGCCATTGGATAACTGCCACGCCAAAAACCGGGCATCGTTCGTCTGTGATTTTCCAGACCACCGATATGAATGAAGCCCCTAATCAGAACAACTGTTTGGGTTCTGAAGTCACCCAAAGGTATCTCCTGGGTGCCCAGGGATCTCTGGTCATTTGGATTTTGCGATGCTCCTTGATTTAATCTTACGGGGCATATTTGAGGACGTTACCGCCAGCTATTTTATTTTGTTTTGCCTTGTTTCTAATTGAAGCCATTGTAATGGGATTTTGTTTCATTTGTCACCAGAATAGAACAGGCCCCCGGCCGGCTTACAGCTGTATTTACAAAAACAGATTCCCTTCAGACAACTGAGTGTAACTTACGTCTTACATCTATTTAGGGTTTTGGAGGAGCCTGGCTACTGTGAGTTTTCTCAGTGTCATCACGGGGGACCTGCAGTGGCCCCGGCCGGCTGGCATCGGGTCCCCCTTCTCTTGTTGGCAGCCCTCGTGTCTCTACGGGGGTCAAATGCCTTCCCTGGAGGGTGTGGGGGTGGTCACATGGCTTAGGCCCCACACAGCCTCTCTCTGCTCAGGAACCAGAGCGTTGGTCTGGGGAGAGTCGCAGGCCCATGCTCCACCATCAGATTGAATCCAGACCCGCTGGGGCCATGGTGTCCTCTGTCCTGGGTCTAAGGTCCTACACTCAGGTGGCCCTAAGATTCACCACAGGTGGCCTCACTGTGCCCTCCCACACCTGTTCTTGCCTCCTCTGCTCCCTGGGAGCCTGGGAGGCTGGCCCCTGGGGCACCATCACCTGGGCCTCTTGTTGGGCTCAGGCCAGTGGAGGAGGGGAGGGGAAGGGAGGGGAGGGGTGGGGAGGGGCGGGGGCTTCCTTCGTGCTCCCTGTAGGCCACCGTGGAGGCAGCAGTTGACCTCCCTGAAGTGACCCCAGCTACTGTCCCACAGCCCCTCCCCATCTCAGGGGGCTCTGGGCACGCTTCCACCCCTGCCATCACCCCTCTTCTCCCGCGGCCCTTTCCCGGGACCTCAGTATCCCTCATTGACCTCACCCTCCTCCCGACAAAGCCTTCATCAACATCTCTGCAGCGAACCGTCCGTGTCAGGCCCCAGACACATAAGCCGGCCAAGAGCAGAGTTACCGCCAACGAAAAACCCAGAAACGGAAGGAGTGGAATGAGCCCTGGCCTCTTCAGTTAAGCCCGCCTGACCGCTGGCCTTTTTGTCATGTGTGATATCAATTTGCCTCATTACCCAAGCCAGTCAGAGTGGGGTCCTCTACTGCCTGTGATGGGGCCGCCGGAGCCCGGCGCACAGCAGGAGGAGGTCACACGCCAAGGCTGAAGGCATGGACTCCGTCCCCAGCTCCGCCCTCTTGTTAACCGGGCAGCACGTCCCAGAGGTGACATCACGGCTCTGAGGCTGTCCCTGCCATTCCCAGAACCATGCCCCGGGCACAGAAGTGCCTCAAAATCTAGATTCTCTCTGGCCATCACCTAGAACCAGCCTGAACCCAGGCTGGCAGGAGGACAAAATGCCAGTGGGAGGGGTCTAGAGGATGCTTTCCTGCGCCCTGCATCAGGCCGTCCTGGGATCACAGCAGGTGCATAGCACTCCTGAGCCACCACACTGGACTTCTGCTGTTGGCTGGGCCTGTGGCCCGGTGACTCAGGGTTGATGACCCTATGTCAGGTTGACCTAGAGGTCAACCCTGAGCTCTGGCCCTAGCCGGCTCTCTCCTGCCTTCCTGCCCTCTCCCGTCTTGGCATCACCCCTCTGGCCTACTGCCGAGGGCCTGGCAGCTGCCCCTTCCGGGAGCTCCGCGTGCTGCCTGCTCGTATCTGTGACAAGGAGACCACTATAGTCCACGGGGTTGTAATGAGGGTCAAGTGAAAGTTCACGGCTGATGCCTCGATACGGGGTAGCTTTCCTTCACTTAGGCCTCGGGGCAGGGACTCCCTCATCTGTGGAACGGGGCCTATGCCCAGCACTGTCTGTTCTCGGAATTTCTCCAGCAGTTCCGTAAAGGGTCTCCTTGTTTCCTGCTGTCCTGCCCCTTTCCATCGTCACGGATCTGACGGTGTCTTACCCCTGAGCAAAACCCTTCCACACCTCATCTTAGCACTCAAGGCCCTTCTTTCTTGAGAGCCTGGCCATCGTACAAAGCCACCAACCCCAGTGCCCTCCTTGGCCACAGCCGCACGGCTCCATGACAGTTCCTTGGCTGCGTCATGCCAACCCCTCAATCCCTCACCCTACTGCTCAGGCACGTCCCTCTAAACGGTCTAAGCACCACCTCCCTCCAGGAAGCCCTCTGTCATTCTCAGGGTCATCACCCAACACAACCACAGTAGGACCCCATGAGACCCTGGGGCAGCTTTATTAAGATCACCCCACAGGATTATATCCTTTTTTTTTTTTTATGTGTCTTTTCTACCATCTAGACCATGAACATTCTAAGAGCAGGAGTTTGTCTTAATCTCTCTCGACAGGCCCAGAAACCAGAACAAGGCCACACAAAAAGCAGAAAGCAGATCCCCAATAAGTATCTGTGAACAAGTCAGTGGGAGTGGGGATGAAGTGAGCCAACAGAGAAGAGTCACAGAGCAGTACGGAGCCCGTCGGGTGCCAGACACAGTTCAGCTGCTTTCTCACAGGGCTACAGGCCAGGCCGTCCCTGGGACCAGGCCCATCCCTGGGCTCAGTCTCCTTGCTCTGCCAAGCCACACCCAGGGGCTCCCACCACCAGCCACAACCCCTGGCGAGCTTTGATCCCCCCTGGGCTTCTCCCCTGCCCCCCAGGAGGCTCAGTCCCCAGAAGGAGTCAGCAAAGCAGCCCCTGGGACCCTGCTCCCAGCCCCCACCTGCCGGCCCTGGAGAGCGCTGCTACCAAACACCGGTCGTGACCCAGGACGGACAGATGTCACCCCAATGAAGCAAGCAGAACAGAGGTTGGACACAGGCCATGCACAAAAAACCCCATTGCCCTTCCTGTCCTGTGGAGGAGGCTGTCCTGACAATGACCCAACTAGGTAGGGTCTTGGAGGTCAGCCCTCAGGGTCAGAACTGCAGAGGCCATCAGCTCCCTGCCTGCTGCTGCCCAAGCTCCCCCACCACCCATCCCCATCCCCAGTCAACAGATTCCAGACAACCTCGGGTTATCTCAGGGGGCACCAGGTCAACGGCAGTTGGCCTCTGGGATAAGCAGGACCCGACCATCTCCAAACAGCTCACTGGGGGTCACAGCTACAGCCCACAAGCCTGTCTCTGCACCTTTGCTTAGACCACCTCTCCCTGCTGACCCCTGGAAGAGGAAAGAGTCCCCATGGATTCCCCATGGGAGTCCCCACACCTGCCGTGTGCTTTGCTTTGCGAGCTCGGGCTCTGCCCTGAATGGTCCTGCAGGTGCACAGGTGTGTTCCCCCTGCAGAAATGGGGATGGGCCTCCCAGGTTCTTCACCCACCTCCAGGCCTCTCCGGGTAGGTGGGGATGAGAACCCAGCCCTCTGTAATTTCCTTCCGGCCTGCACAGTGCGCAGCCAAGGGCGGTAGAGCCTGGGAAGGACCCAGGGTGTGCGCCCCGCCCCTGGTGCAGGGGTGCAGGCCGGACTGGTTTGAACCCGGGGCCGGTGCACCCCTGGCACCTGCCAGCTGCACAACACGGGGCACCCCCCTGCTTGGCCTGTGGGCCCCGCAGCACAGATTTTAGCCCCTGGTGTAGGTGTGCAGGTGGGATTGGTTTTCCTCCCTGCTTGAGCCTGGGGTTGGTACACTCAGGTGCACTCGGGCGCACCTCTGGCACCTGCCCGCGGGTCAGTGCGGGGCTCCCCACTGCTTGGCCGAGTGCACCATTGCACACACTTGCGCCCCCGGTGCAGGGGTGCAGGCGGGGCTCATTTTCCTCCGGCCCCGAGCCCGGGGCCTGGTGCACTCAGCGCACCCCTGCCACCTGCCACCTGCGGGGCTCCCCCCCCCCCGCCCCGCTCTGGCCCGCGTGCCCCGCAGCGCACACTCACTTTCACACAGGCGGCGCCTCAGCTTGCCACGGATCTTGTCGATGGCGTCGAAGTCGGACACGTGGAAGACGTGGGCAGACTTGGGCTCCGAGGCGATCTCCTCCAGCTCCTCCCTGAGCGCCGCCCCGACGCCCACGGCGAAGATGCGGATGCCCGCGCGGTGCGCGGCGGCCGCGGCGTCCAGCACCAGGTCCTGGCTGCGGCCGTCGGTCAGGAGGATGGCCACCTGCTTGAAGGCGCGGTCCCCGGGGCGGCCGCCGGCCTGCCGGGAGAAGCTGTGGCGCGTGATGAAGCGCAGCGCGTCGCCCGTGTTCGTGTTGCCGCCGTGGTAGGCCAAGTGCCGCGCCGCCGCCTTGACGGCCTCCCGGGAGCCGAACAGGCCCAGCTCGAAGGCCGTGGTGGGCCGGTCGCTGTAGCGCACGACCCCCACGCGGGTGCGGTCGGGGCCCACCTCGAAGGTGTCCACCAGGTTGGCCACCCACTGCCGGACCTTCTCGAAGTCCTCCTTGCCCACGCTGGAGGAGGTGTCCAAGAGGAAGACCAGGTCGTAGTGGACGGTCTTGCAACCTGCAGCGGAGGGTGGGGTGGGGAGCAAATAGATTGGGAAAGGTCGCCACCCTTGGGCCTAGAGGCACTGGTGGCCTCGCACACGCCTGGCTGGGGACCCTGTCTGGCTGCCTTCAAGCTCTGAACTTCGCCTCCTTAACTGGCTTAGGATGATGAGTGTCCTCAAGGTTGCCAGGAGTCTGCTGCCAACACAGATTCTTGCATAAAAGTGGTTCCCGCTGGTGGAACTCTATCAACTCTATCGCTCTATCAATTTCTTAAATAGTTTTTGTTTTGGTTACCAAGTGACTTCACTTTTTTTTTTTTTTAACCTGCTGCAGCTTGGGGATCCCTGGATAGCTCAGTGGTTTAGCACCCGCCTTCGGCCCAGGGTGTGATCCTGAAGTCCCAGGATCAAGTCCCGCATCAGGCTCCCTGCATGGAGCCTGCTTCTCCCTCTGCCTGTGTCTCTGCCTCTCTTTCTCTGTGTGTCTCTCATGAATAAATAAAATTAAAAAAAAAAAAAGCCTGTTGCAGATAATGCGTGTTCATTTTAGAAAAGGCCATTGAGAAATGTTTTAAATGCCTATGTTTCCATGCCTGTGAGTTCACAGCATATACACCTAATTATTTTATTTCCGTATAGTTACTGATGCACATAGGACTGTTACCAGACACACTAATACACAGAAGTTTTCCCCGCATCCGGCAATATGCTGGAAACCAGTGTGATGATCCTGGTGTCCACGGCTGGGCAGAGATGCCACTGCACGGTGCACATAATTTATTGAGCCAATGCTCTCTTGTTAGATGGTTAAATAGCGCACAGTATTCCAGTATTATAAGCCACATAAAATATATTGCATTTATATATTTTAAATATAAATTTGTAGAGATTCTATAATGCTGTATAAAAATAGAAGCAAATAGAAGCAAAAAAGTATAAGCAAATGATGTGTACTACGCTTATATTTTTATAAGCTTTGTAACTTTTATATAAACTATGCAATGCTCTTGGTTAAACACTATATAATCTATTTCTGATCCTCAGGGCAATGCTGTGCTGAGAGCTTGCTCATCCCCATTTCACAATAGCTAAGATGAGGACAAGGGTTGCTAAACTCCAAAGAGCCGCTCAGACATATGAGGGAACTGTCGAGAAGCCCTGGTCTTGACTCTTCCAGAATCAGAGGCTTGTTCGTACCACCAGCAGCAGCTGACCAGGCCTCTGGAGCGCCCGCCAAAAACATTCGTCCAGTAGGAACAAAATAACAACAACAACAACAAAAACCCAGTTTGTTAAACTAGTGTGTTGACAAAAGTATCCGAGGATAGCCAATGTGCAAGAGAATGCTCTGCGGCTGGTCGTGGGATCTGTCAAACAGACCCATTTTCAGGGTTTTAGAAGCCTCATCAAGGAGACTATTTTCAACCCACCATTTGCTTCAATGTGGATGGAACTGGAGGGTATTATGCTGAGAGAAATAAGTCAATCGGAGAAGGACAAACAATATATGGTCTCATTCATTTGGGGAATATAAAAATTAGTGAAAGGGAATACAGGGGAAAGGAGAAAAAATGAGTGGGAAATATCAGAAAGGGAGACAGAACATGAGAAACTCCTAACTCTGGGAAACGAACTAGGGGTGGTGGAAGGGGAGGAGAGAGGGGGGTGGAGGTGACTGGGTGACGGGCACCGAGGGGGGCATTTGACGGGATGAGCATTGGGTGTTATTCTATGTGTTGGCAAATTGAACTCCAATAAAAAATAAATTTAAAAAAAAAGAGTATTTTCAAATACTTTCAAATTTAGGGATTGACCCCAATAAAACAATCAGACAAAGGGCGAGAAAAAAAAAATTTAAAACTATATAAGAAGTTCATGGAGCCCTGGCAAGCAATCCTGGAGGCCAGCTACGTGACCACAATCCCGAGCTGCTCACAGGATCATCACCGCGGGCTCACACGGTGCAGCGACAGGCAGCCGTGGACTGTTGGCTTCAAGGAATCCTTAGTCACCAACACAGAGGCACTTTTCCGGGTACGGTTGGGTCTGGAAAGCTGTGTCGATGTGACGGGCCGTATGTGTGCGTGATCGTGTCTGTGCGCCTAACGGACCCACAGAGAGAAACGCTGCTTACCTCTGGCAAGCACAGCTGCGAGTGACAGTTCTTATTCTGTATTTCTGATTTTACGTTTATATGTGTAAGCCGTGAATTAATTCAAAACGCAGCAAAGCAATAACCCTGTATCTACACACAGATACCTCCCCAGCCCACCCTCCGGCAGCGCCACTCACAAATTTTCCACGTCTACCTTTACCCCGAATTTCCAAACCCCGAGCTGCAATCTGCTGTCGGGAGCGGAGGCCAATCCCTGCCTTCACAGGATTGCTCCCTAACAGGATTAGAGCTTTCGGAGCGTGTTTGCCCAGATGTGTGGACTCAAGAGATAATTCCTGGGCAGTTTTTCTCCTTGACACAAAAGGTCATCCTTTTGTGTTGGGGACAATAGCGCCCCAGCCTATGCAGGATAATTGCTGCTGCGGGCCAAGCAGGGCCCGGCCTGCGGGCTATAAGCCTTGAGCAAATTTATTTTAAGGCTGCAGAGGGTTCATTTGTCCCAGAGGCCTCACCCAGGGGCCCCTTGGCACTCGGGTACATTCTGTGCTGGGGGCCGGAGAACAGATGTGCCTGGTGCGTGGTGTGCACGTGGGAATGAGGGTGTTGGCCTCGGAAGGCCGCCGACCTTGAGGTAGGTCCACGTGTGTGAGCCCAGCCTGGGACCGCGTCCCCCTGGGCTGCCGTGTGACGGAATGAGGGCTGGGGAGAGGGTGGCTGGGCCCTCCCCGTCGTCGGCTACGTGTGCTCTCGGGCTCATCTCCATGGACGCAGAGGCCTACGCTCCTCCCGTGAAGCCAGGACGTGCACAGTCATCGCCGTCCCCCCAGCTCCTGGGCTCTGGGAGGCTCAGGCCCAGTGGAAGACAGTGGGGGGGGGGCTTGGGGAGAATCACGCAGAGCACAGGCCTGGGGGGTTTCCTGTTGGCCTCCCCCGTGGGCTCAGGTGGGCTCCTCACCTGCAGGGACTCGGGACATCTTGGTCCCTGGTTCCTCGTCTGCAAAATGGGCGGTTCTACCCCGATGCTCGCCCGGCGCCCTGGGGCCAGTCCCGGAGAGGCGTTCACCTGCGCACCCAGGTGCGCACCCAGGGCCCGGGCGCCGTGACCCCTCCTTCACGGGTCCAGGCCCGGCACCTCCCCAGGAGGCCCTGACACAGGTGGCCCCGCGGGCACTCGGGGGAGACAAGCTCACGGCACACTGTGTGGTCTGCTCACTCTTCTCTTGCGCTGTCCGCTGCACGCACCCTCACACACTCGCACAGACACACCCACCCTCGGACTCTCACATGCGCGTTCACATCCGCTCACGGGCATGCTGACAGTCCCACGCTCTTACCCAGTCACACACACCCATGCTCATCAGCCCCTGTCACACTCATACTCACTTTAACACACATGCACACGGTCGTAATTACACTCACCCTCAGACTTTCACACCTATACACTCACTTCTATACTCTCTACAGCTCTATCTCACACACAATGCTCACACACTTGCCTCACTCTCACACCTATGCACTCTCACTTTTACACACCCTCAGACTCTCACACCCATACATGCACTTTTATACACTCTCTCTCCAGCTCCATCACATGGTCACATGCTCGCACACATGCTCACACACACCCACACAGTCACCTCACTCTCACACTTGTGCACTCTCACTTCTACACACATGCTCTGACACTTTTATGACTCACACTGTCACACACACACCCTCAGACTCACACTCATACATGCATTTTTATATATTCTCTCCAGCTCTATCACACACTCACACAGTCGCACACATGCACTTTTATACACTCTCCCCCACTCTATCACACGTTTACACACTCTCACACACACACATACACTCACACACACAAGCACATGCCCTCCCTGGACACCTGAAGGCCACTCTCAGTGGCGAGGACAGCCGACACCCACACTTGCTGGACGACCTACCTCCCTCTCTCTCACATCAGTCCCCAGCTCACTCACGGTCACACGTCTGCACCCTACGCTCCCCAAACACACATTCACTTTCACTCACCTTCTCACATCTGCACACACATGCTCACACGCGGGGACACACACACTGGCTGCTCAGAGCCCAGCCCCAGCACATTGTTCAGTGGCCCCACCTGCCCTCTGGGCCTGACAGCCGTCCCCATGCCACAGCAGCAACATCCAGAGGAGGCAGGCCACGGCGTTCCCTCGCAGGCCGGCCACGGCTCTCCCACGCTGGGGAACACGCATTTCTCGGCCGGGAAGAGACGCCGTTAGAATCTACTGGAACATGCCCTGTGTGGAGAAGGACACACCTTTAGAGAAGGGCCTCGGGGCTGTCAGGCTGAAGAAAGAGGAAACCCCAGCCCTGAGTGGAGGAACTACCAGCCTCCCAACTCCTTCATGCCTTGGCTCCACTTCTGTTACAGCCAACAGAGTGACTCTCTAACAGGTGAATCCCTGGGAGGCCTACCCCTCGGGCCTCAGCCCTCTCCCTCTCCAGCCACCAGCAAATTGCACACCAAGGACCTGCCAGGCCCATGATCACTGGCCATGCGGGCCCATACCTTGGCCCCAGCACCACCTTGTGATCAAAATCTCTGTCTCTGGGCATTTAACAGGCCATTTATTTGTTTAATATGTTACAAGAGAACATCTTGGTACCTAAATCTTGGCCCATATTTAATTATTTTCTTAGGGCAGGTTTGTAGGAAAATACTTAGGGCATCACATGAAATATTTTAAAAGGACCCTGATAGAAATTATCCAACTTCTTTCCGAAGAGGTTGTACTTGCTACCACTGGGCAGGGTAGGGTGGGGGCCTCGCCACATCCCCAGCAGTGTGGGTATCATCATTCCCTCAACCTGTCAGCTCAGTAGGAGAGACATTGCTTTTTGCTTCCTGTGCATTTCTTTGATCTATGGCATTTATTAGCTAAGTGTATTTCTTCTTCTGCATATTTTATTTTCATGTGGATGTCCATTTCAGAAAGTATTCATCATGGTAAAAGCCAAGATCTAGGAAAGGGAAAACAGGTTCTAGAATTCTGAGATATTTATCAGTTGCCCTCATGTGCCAGGTGCTGAGGGCAGGCAGATGAGGGACACAGAAGCCCCTCCCTCAAGGGCTCTCAGGGACACCTGGGAGACAGGTGACACGTGGGAGAGGCAAGATGGGGTAAAATGAGCACCGGCGTAGGGAAGCTCAGAGGCGATGGGACCATTTTAGGGGTAGAGGCCTCTTGGATGAGTGACAGCCAAGCCAATTCTGGAAAACTGAGTTGGATTCAACCAAACAAAAAACAGATGATCATTTCAAACAGAGGGAACAGCATCTGCAAAGTCCCAGGGGAGAACCAAGGCAAGGGAGAACTTCCCCCTAGCAGGACCGGTGTGGAGGCTCCTCTTGGGGCAGGTGCCTGAATTCTCACTCTGGTCCCCACCACCCTCAGGGCACACTGCCCTCATCTTACCAGGCCACTAAGGGGCCAGCTCACAAGGGCACAGGGTATGTAATAGCCCAGGGTATGTTCCAGGACAACATCCTGGAATATGACACTCAGGAGGTAGCCACAGGACCAAGAAGAAAGGCACTTTCCCAAAATGGTCCATGGGGGGCAGGGGGTACAGAAGCCAAGGTCAGGAGCAGAGGGTCCAGTGGGAGGAGAGACACAGAATCTTGGCAAGTCCAGTGGGTTGCCCACACCTCTCATCCTTCAAAGCTACATGGATCAGAAAGCATGGACTTGTCTGTTTTGTTCATTCTGCTGCCCAGAACCTGGAATAGTTCCTGACACATAATGGGCATCTGACAAATAAATATTAGATTTAGTAGTGAGTGATGGGGTCGTATTATCATCTGAGGTGACTAGAGCCCTTCTTTAGAAGAACACAGATTTTTTTTTTAAAGAACCATGAGAGTCACTGAATAGCTGCTGTGTATTATCTCCACGCACCCGGCACTTTCAGACTGTCCAATGAACTCACACGAGCTTTAAGGCCAGCTTCACTGCTTCCACGTGGCAAAGGAGACGATGAAGATGAAGATTCAGGTCTGTCCCGAGGTCACCAGAGGAGGGACTTGACCCTACCCCCCTCTGGGCTTTGAGCCCATGCCCTTTTGAGGACCTCCACGGATACAAAAAATCCAAATACTAGCGACAACTACTGGGCCATCATTTTTTTTAATGAACTAATTAGGAAGAATGTGGACTAAGAAGATAAAGTAGGAACAGCCGTAGTGTCTCGTATTTTCCAGGCCTCAAGAAAGGTGGTCATTTCCCCTCATTGTTGAAACTGGGTGGAAGCTGAGCAAAAGCAGGTTGTACTCTCCAGGTTTCTAGAAGAATCTTAGTCATGCATCTTCCCCAAATATACACACAGATAAATATACACACAGATAAAGAGAAAACTTCAGGCCAACCTCCCTTATGAATGAGATGTGCAAGTTCTTAATAGAAGACTGGAAAGCTGAATTTAGCCACACACCAAAAGGGTTATACACTGGGACCACATGGGATTCACTCCAGGAATGCAAGGCTGGTTCAACGTACAAAAATGAACCCATGTGTCACACTGCAGCCGTGGAACAAAGGAAAAACACACAGCATGATCCCAAATGATACAGAAGCATCTGGCAAAATCTAACTCCCTTTCATGATCAAAGCACTCCTTCCACTGAGATGATAAGGAAACTTTTCAACGTGACACAGCCCACATACAAAAAATAGGTAATAACAGACCCTACCTCACTGTGGGTTGTTGCAAGAGATTGTTGCACAGATTGAATAATCAAAAGGCCACAGGGCTGACATGAGCCAGAGCTGGGACTCCGCCCCAGACCTGTTTCTTGAGGCCATCCACCACCCACAGGCTCTCACACTGGGGTAAAGCCCAGTATTGGTAGGGAGCCTCTATTCTGTACACATTGCACCTCTCCCTCCTTACGACAACCCCGAGGGGTGGGCATCAACATCCCCCTTTTACAGGTGAGCAAGCTGAGGCTGGGAGTTGGGGAGACACCCCCCACCACACCCTGCTGGAGTGTGTGTGTGAGTCCATGCTAGGCACTCGGAGACAATCACTCCTTGACTCTAAGCTCCCCTGAGGTCATCTGTGCCCAACACCATCCCTCTCACCGGCTGGCTATTTGCCCCATCTGGGGCTCACAGAGTATTTGAGTTTTGAGAATCCATAGTTTTCCCTCTAGAGAAAGGGCTGGGAAAAGCATGCGGTGCTTTCACCAATGTGCTCCCTGAGGTCTCAGCAACCCCACAAGCTGCCCTGTTCCCCCAGCTCTCCAGTGATGAACCTGGTGTGCACCTGCCAACACAGACACAATGCAGGGGTCCTTCAGGCCCAAAGGGCACCAAGACCCACACTCTCTCCAGCATGCACCGCTAATGGGGGCCGCCAGCTTGCGAAGCACCAGAAGCCACCTAAGGGCTTCACAGGGAAGAACCCATTTAATCCACACAGCAGGTATCAAGAGATGCAGTTTACTGAGTAAGAAACTGAGCATAAAAGGGCTTAGGAACATGTCTGGGACTCTACACCTCGGAGCCGGGATGCAAACCCAGCCAATCTGACCTGACAGCAGGCCAGGCTCCTCATCGCTCTGCAACGCTGCTTCTCCCAGGCTGTTGGAAGCTGGCTAGGACAACCCATATTACAAAGCCCAGAAACAATGGGAGAAACAAGCAAAGCATAGAGTCAAACACCAAATTCTGATGACTCAGTTCACAGGAGGAAGGGAACAAGGACACAAGGTCGGGGGAGGATGAGGGGCCAAGAAACCTGACATTAACCGGAGGGAAGGGAAGCCGCCTGAATCCAAGTGCTTCGTTGATCTTCAAACGGTGACCAGCCTTACAGGCCAGGGATGAATCCTGCTCAGATTCATCTGAGAACTCTTTCTGTACACATTTGTATTCAATTGGCTAATACTTTGTTGAAGACTTTTGCATCAAAATTCATGAGAGACGTTGGTCTTTTTCTTTCCTTGGAGGGTCTTTGCCTGGTCTGGGGGATTAGAGTGGCACTGGCTTCATGGGGTGAGAGGTAGGAAAGGTTCCTTGTGCTCCTCTCCTCTGGAAGAGGTAGTAGAGGACAGAATGGCCTTCTGTCCAGGAACATATGGAGTGTTTGCAACAAAATGCCCCCTGAGGCAGACAGGCCTGCTACGGAACCCCAGCATTCTTCCTTAGCCGCGTGGATGAACAGTGCATTCCCCCAAAAGGGGGTGATCTCTACTTCATCAGGGGTGCTCTGAGTGTTACACAAAATGCTTTCTGTGAAGCACCTGGCACAATGCTTCACAGACCAAGTGTGCAGGAAAGGTGACATTTGGGGGAGCCCATCTCCCTGCCATCCCCAGCCCATCTCAGGTGGCAGCCCCAGCAAGCATGGGTGCCATGAATCCATCTCCCTCTCTTTCTTCCTCCAGGCTCTGAGTTCTTTCCCTGGGCTCAGCTGCCCAGCTGGCATGATATAGGCCACACCCTGTCCCTGGGAGGCAGAGCTTGGCCATTAGTCTCCGAAAGTCCAGCAATTAATTTGTTGAGCTGGGTTCCTGCCACAAGCCAGCCCATTGCCATAGTAACCAGTGTTCCCTATCCAGGGCCCCGGGGAGAGTGAGGAGAAGACACTGAGCAGAATGCAATTTAAAGGGAGAAAATGAGATTTGGCGCATTGGAGGGCAGCCTGGGCAGAGAGCACCCCGGGTCTGCACAGAGGGTCTGGCTGCTGCCCACTGCAGGGGAGGGGCTGAGGCACTGCTGATATGTTGCCAGGGTGACGGGCGATGCTCCGGCCAGGAATCCAGTGGAGACATAAAAGCATGGCGAGGAGTGTCCAGACCACTAAGCTCTGAGCCTCGGTGCTCACCTGTGGGGCTGTCAGTGATACCAGCTGCACCTGCTGGTCAGATAGGGAAGAGGGAGCTGAGCTGGGTGGCTGGGAAGAGGGAGCAACCCTCTCTGCAGGGTTGCTCAAAAACCCAACTGGGGGAGCCAGGGAAGCAATGGAAAGCCTGCATCCTGGATTTGAACTGGGCTTTGTGTGACCTGGATCAAGTCCTCCTCGGTCAACAAACACATAGCGAGTATCTCCTGTCCAGAACTGTCTGGGGCACTGGCTTCCCCTGCGGCAGCTAGCATCGTGATGACACTTCTCGACCAGAAGCCCCGTGCTCAAATTCTTACTAGCTGTGCAAACCAGGGGAGTCACCTAACCTCTCTGGAGCTCAGCCCTTTCATGTAAGAGTGGGGATGATGATACCTATCTCACAGGCCACTGGAAGAATTAACTGAGCCACTTACTACATGTGCAAAGCTTAGAATGATGCCTGACCACAGTGAGTGCTGAAGGCAAATCACTATTTCTGTGATTTTCTAATCCTTTGTTTCCTTACCTATAGAATGGGAATGATACCCCCTCCTTGGATCTGTAGAGGACATGAGGCAATGAGTGGGTGTGACAATCTTGTATAAAGTTTGATGCTAAAATAAATAAATAAATAAATAAATAAATAAATAAATAAATAAATAAATAAATAATAAATAAACAAACAAATAAATAAAATAAAGTCTGATGTTGGGGGCAGTTAGTTAAGCGTCTGCCTTCAGCTCAGGTCATGATCCTGGGGTCCTGGGATCGAGCCCCACATCAGGCTCCCTGCTCAGCAGGGAGTCAGCTTCTCCCTCTGCCCCTCCCCCTGCTTCTGCTTATTCTCTCTCTCTCAAAATAATTAGATAAAAAGTATTTTTTAAAAAAGTTTGATGTCAGCCAACATTGCCACACACAGTGTTGAAGGACATTCGATCTGAGCTACTCAATCTTGGCTGAGGCAGGCCGCAGGGGGCACCAGGAAGGGCTGTGCTCTGCGATCTAATTCAAGGGTGCCCTAAATGCACGTTAAGACTTACTAAGTGCCCCGCACACAGGATAGGACACTCTGCCCAGAGATTGCAGCCTCATGGTGGAGACACGGAAGCAAGAAGATGCTTATGTTTCCATGTAGTCAGAGCTCTGTTAGAGGGAAGGACAAGTGCCTAACTCAGGCCTGGGGGGTAAGCACAGGTTCCTGGAGGAGGTGACATCTGAGCTGAGCCTGGGAAGATGAGTGGGGAACAGGCAGGAGGACCAGGGTTGCCTTCACCACGGATGGCCACCACCCTCCCCACCTTGCTTATCATTCATGGGATAAGCAAGAAGTGCAGTATTCTGGAGGAAGGAATGAAGGCTGAAGGAGATGGTAGGGATTTGGGGAGAGGAGGGCACTCAAATTTGAGGGAAGAGTGCTCATAAAGACAGCCCAGGGACTTGTGTGGTGACCCAGAGAAAGGGGTCAGACTGCCTGGAGACCTCCTGAGGCCAGCGCATGTCCTCCTGCATAGAAGTGGCATCTACCCTGCAGAGAGGGGTGGGCAGAGCCCAGGGGCTAAGGAGGGTGGCGCAGCATCAAGAGACATAGGCCACCTTCCCTAGGACGACGGCGGATGCCATGATACGTGGGACCTGCAGGGAGAGAGGAGGGGGAGAGGAGGATGTGGAGGAGGGGAGTCCACATTCCCTGTCTGAGCACCCGGAGCCAGTCACCGGGGGCGGCGGGCATGAGGAGTTCCCACTGGACACACCGAGTGAGTGTGAAGCAGCCAGATGGAGAAGTCAAAGACAGACACTTGAGTCCAGAGCTCAGAAGGAGGACTGGGGCGGGGGACACCCCTGGAATGTGCAGCAGGAGTGCTGTCAGAGCTCTGGGCAGAGGACAAGAGGCAATTTCTCCACCTCTCATTGCTACACTTAGTCATAGAGGCGAGCACGCTAGGGCACCCTGCATTATTAGTCTGTTCCCCGATCCAGCACTCTTACGTGACTTCTAGGGTGAGAGCTCTGTGTGCGGTGCTTTTAATGAAACAACAGTGACAACAAACCTCCAACAATGGAAAGACAAGCCACAGAGTAGGAGAAAACATTTGCAGAAGACGTGCCTGATGATGAAGTGTGATCCAGAATATACAAAGAACTCTTGAAACTCAACAATAAGGAAACAACCTGATTTTAAAAAACGGGCCTGTGGGGGGGGGGGTGGGGAACGGGCCTGTGTTCTTAATAAGCACCACATCAAAGACGATGCACGATAGCAAGGAACCATGCAGAGAGATGCTCCATGCCGCATGGCATCAGAAAGCCATAAAATAAAACGAGACTCCACTACACCCCTCGGAGAATGGCCAAAGTCTGCACATGGACCCCACCAGATGCCAGCAAGGACGGGAGCGCAGAATGGTGCGGCCACTTGGGAAGACAGTTTGGGGGTTTCTCACAATCTAAACGTGCTCTTCCCAAGTGGTCCCAGCCATCCTGCTCCTTGGTATTTACCCAAAGGAGCTGAAAACGTATTTCCACACAAGAATCTGTGCGTGGATGTTTGCAGCAGCTTCAGCCATAAGGCCGAAACTTGGAAGCACCCAAGACGTCCTTCAGTAGCGGAACAGAGCTGGAAACTGTCATCCCCCCAGACAACGGAATGTCATTCAGTGCTAAAAAAAAAAAAAAAAAGAGCTCTCAGGCCATCAAAAGACAAGGGAGGGACCCTAAGTGCTTATCAGTAAGTAAAGAAGCCAATCTGGAAAGGGCGCACACTGTGCGGCTCCAGCCCAGCGATGCTCTGGAAAAGGCAAATTGCGGAGACAGTGAAGGGATCCATGGCTGCTGGGGCACTGGGGTGGGGAGGAGGCCGGGAGGCAGAGCACAGAGGACTTTTAGGGCAGTGAACACATATGTCAAATCTACAGAACAGCAGCTGACCCGACTGCTTGTGCGGAAACGACGGGACAAGCACACCACGGCACAGTGGGATGAACGGCCGGTCGTGGCTGGTTTCACTCCCGGCGTTTTCTCTCTTCCTAACAAGCTGGCAGAGGGGTCTCAGGTTCTGCAGAGCTACAGAATGTGCCCGGGATCACACAGCCATGAGGTGACAAAGCAGAGGGTATATCCCAGGCCGCCAGGAGACTAGATCCAGGGCCAGTTTCGGTGGAGCAGGGAGGCCTGGTCCTCCGGGGAACAGCGGCGTGCGCCTGGGTGCCTGGCGGAGGGAAGGGAGGGAAGGTGCCCAGGTGTTGCGCAGTCAGTCCTGGGTCCTGCTAGGGGGCAAGAACACCCACCCAGCCCTGTATCCTCCTCATCAGAGCATCGCAAGATTTCAATGGAATCCGCATAAGCCCTACGCCACCCCAAGTGCAGGGCGCATCTCATTGAAGGATAAGAGTAGAGTGAGGGATGTGGCCTCCTGCTTTATGCTGCAGAATTCAAAATTATTTCCTATATTTTTTTTTTGTCCCTAAGAAGAGGCATCAGGGTGCCAGTTGTTTCTCTCCCAGTTGCTAAAATTTGTGAATGAAACTCAAGCTCTCTCTACTCTTGAAACAAAGAATATTCCTTAAGCTGGCCCCCGGAGGAGGACTTGGGAGGCAAGCTTCGCCCCAAACCTGGCACCCACTGCTTCACTCCTCTGCACGGTCCAAGGAGCCGTCGATTTATGAACTCGGCAGGTGCTCACCGAGTCCCAGACTACCTGCCAGACCTTATCCAATCGTTGGGGAGAGCCAACAACCCTGCCTCCACAGAGCTTACTTTCTAAGAAAAGAGAACGAGACACAAGGAAACAAGGAACTAAGGATACGGTTTCAGAGAACAGTGATTTGAGCACGACGGAGTCAAGTGATGGATGATGACTTGGCTAGGACAGCTTTTACACTTTGCAAAAGGACAGTCTCCAAGCGGAGGAGGGACTCTGAACAGAGATGTGAGTAACGGGAAGGAGCCAGCCATCCAGGAAGCGGGGTGCAGTGAGGAGTAAGAAGCATCCATCAGTTCTTGATTCCTGAACCCAGCAGCCTGGGAGGTGGCCCCAGCTCTCAGACTCCCCCGTACCGCATGGTTGGCACATGCTCACAAGAACCCAGTGAGGCTCCCACTGCACAAATAGGATCCTTAGCCTCGTGGATGAATCCTGCAGTAACTCCTCACTGCCTCTGGATGGTGCTCAGAGTCGTCCCCCCCCAACACAGACCCATTTCTCTGGTCTCCCCTCTGTCACCTGACTGCACGTCCTATGTCTTATATGGATGAGGGAGGAGGGAAGAGGCTGCCCACACTCCCATGACTCCATGTGGCATGAGTGAGTGAGGTTCCAGGAGTCAAATAAACACCACGAGGGGATGCCTGGGTGGCTTAGTGGTTGAACATCTGCCTTTGGCCCAGGGTGTGATCCTGGGATCCGGGATCGATTCCCACATCAGGCTCCTTGCAGGGAGTCTGCTTCCCTCTTACAAAAATGAAAATAAAATAAAATAATAAAATAAAATAAAATAAAATAAAATAAAATAAAATAAAATAAAATAATAAAATAAAATAAAATAAAATAAAATAAAATAAAATAAAATAAAATAAAATAAAATAAAATCACCATGAAAGGGAGGTAAGCATGTGTTACTGGGTTGGTACTCAACCCGGGTAGCTGCTAGCACAACAAGAAGAGCCTCTGTAAGCAGCTCCAAAGGTGCTGCTGGGCCAAGGTGCCAGGGGCAAAGGAGAGACCAACCTGAAGAGCTGTCCCAAGCTGGGGGACTCGGAGCTGAGGAGGCTCCATCAGAGTCATCACCTGAGTGCCCAGAAGTGTAAGGAAGCACCAGTGGCAAAGACAGCCAGCAGGATCCCCCTGCCACCCCTTCCTTCCCCCCTCATCCTCACTCAACCCTCTGGAAAAAGAAGGGAAGATGGAAAGGGCCAAACACCCCCCCCCCCCCAGCACCATCACCAGGTCCTCTGGGACAGTCGTCACCACTGGTGGTGATGGGGGATGGCTGGGGGGCGGTGGCGGGTGCACAGAGCATACGGTGAATAAAGGATTATGCTTCAGGGCTGGAACCACGTAGACTAGCCTGGATAGCTCCCAAAAGTGAACAGAGAGTCACAGGACGTGGTCATGGTTTGTTACCGGACCAGAAAGGGGACGCAGTTGAGAGCAAAGATGGGGAACATATAGGGGATGAGAGCCAAGATGAGGGGACCAAGGGACTCTGCATGTAGGGGGCTGGGTGAGCCCCAGTCATGGTTGAGAGCAAAGACGGGGAATACACAGAGTGGGGAAAAACATCGCCGACCACCTATCCCCTCCAGGTCAGGGGTGCTCCGGGAGAGAACTGGTGTGTATGTGAACTCAAGGTAAGTCCCCGGGCACCAACACACGGCAGGTGCACAGCCACACGTGGCGGCCTCACGACAGCCTGAGCGTGCAGTTGCTGTCCTCTTTCACGGACTGGGGACCCCAGGCCACGACACTGCTCAAGGATTCACATTCTGGGCCACCCTCTCGAGGAGTTACCGGCTGCCTCCCAAAGGACGTCAGAGCCAAGTGGGAAGGACCGTCCAGGGCAGGCTGCAGGCCCCGCGATGGCAGTGCTTGGAGTTCTGTGCTTTAAATAACATGCAGGGACATGCCCATCGACTCTGGATCCTTTGTTCAGCTCCACAATGGTGCTGAATTGAAAGGGCTCTGGGGAGTTGGAAGATGGGGCACCCTGGGACCACCCCCATCTGCACCCCAGGGAATGTCTCCTGCCTGGTCCCACCACTGCCTTCACCCTTCTAGGCTCCCTTCTTCCAAAGCCAGAATTCAACTCTTGCTCTTGCCAACACTTCTGTCCCATGCTCTGTGGATGTGGTTCGCGTGGGGTGCCACGAGACCAGACCACTGTAGACGCCACATCCCCCACCTGATGCTGGGATGTGACGAGGGTCAAGCACGTGCAAGCTGGGCCATCTCTGGGACCTCTGCTGGATTTTTGGAGAGAGGTAGGTTTCTACTATGGCTGCTAAGTTTAGAGATGAGAAGGCCCTCACGACACAGGGGATCCAGATGGAGAAGGAAGCCACATCCTGGGGTGGGGGGAACGAGACGAGATTCATCCCTTGAGCACCTGACCCAGTGTTGCCCAAAGACCGGAGGCACCAGAGCTGTGCTGCCTGAAGCAAACGCTTCCCCACCTTCGCCTTTTCAACTCCAGCTAATCTGCACTGTGGTTCCTTCTTCTTGCAGAGCACAGAGTAGGTGCATGGCCAGCAGGTGCAGCCCTTGCTCTCTGGAGCTCACCTTGCCACCCGCCCACGGTGTCCCTGGTTCCTTAAACATTGTCCTCACTCAACATCTTCCCTCTGTGTCCCCTTTTCCAGCTCTGATCCTCAACCCAGTTTAGACAAGGTTTCCCCAGAATCACCTTGGTCAACCTCTCCTCAGGGCGGACTTCCAAAACCCATAGAGATACCCCACCCTGCATCCCTCCTGGGCCCAACGGGGCAGCACAGACAGGAGGCCTCTCAACCTTCAGCCCCTGGAAATGCTCTTTACTGCTCCATTAGTTTATTCCAACATCTCAGGGCTGCCCCAACCCCGTCCTTTTATCTTTCCCAATATTCTCTTCTTTCGTTTCTACCGCCCACCCCCCGGCTTCCAAATAGTACACTGTCTCGGGGCATTTCACAAGAGACTGTCTCAGATTACAGGGTCCTGGGGACACAGAAAGATATTTCTGTTTAACTTATTTTGAGCAGCGTCTGGCCTGATGAAGCAGTGGGTATAAATAGTGCTACGGCACCCACACTGATTATGGAGGTGTCGTCCCAGCAGGATCCCCTTTTCCAAGGGGAGAGTAATGAGCTCCTAGGCCATGCGAAGGAACTGGCTGCTTGGGAGAGCGGCGGACGTGGGGCCAGACCAGCCCGAGGTTTGCCAGCCTCCACCCTCCCTAGCTGCCTCATCTCAGCTCCTGCCTCCGAGCCTCAAGGGCTGCGTCTCTAACCAGGGGGCATGAACCTGCCTCACCAGCTGAGGGGAGGCATTAGAGTCCCTAGCCCAGCACCCTAAAAGGGTGGCCGTAAAGATAAAAATGTAAAAAGCTACAAGCACTCAATTAAAGGAAGTTATCACTATTATTATCAGAGAATCCTTTACAATATTTGATTCGTGCCAATAGAGCCGTTGCAGAGCCACATAACTCGGTTCGAGACTCTGAGAGTGGCCCACCCCGACACTTGCCGTGGCCTCACGCTCCAATCCCCACCCTGCCCTTTCCCACAAGGACTCAGGTCTAAAGTGCCAGGAGGCACCTGGGTGGCTCGGTGGTTGAGCGTCCGCCTTCGGCTCAGGTTGTGATCCCGAAGTCCTGGGTCGAGTCCCGCATCGGGCCCCCCACATGGAGCCTGCCTCTCCCTCTGTCTGTGTCTCTACTTCTCTCTCTCTGTGTCTCTCATGAATAAATAAATAAAACCTTTAAAAAAAAAATAAGGTGCTGGAATGGGAGGGAGTTAGGTGTTAGCCATCTTCAGATGGGGAGGCTGCAGGACAAGGCGGTTACCAAGGGGAATCAGGAGCTTGACTCCCCTGTCCCAGGAGAGCATGGTTTCCCCCAGGTGGGTTCCAGCAAGTGGGTTTTTAGAGCTCCCACCTTTCGAGACCCCCTGTAGGCTCTGATCCCCACGCTGCCGGAAGGCCCACACTCCACACAAGCTCTGAGGACAGTTGCCCCTCTGAGAAGGAGCCTCCCGTATCTGGACCCAGTTAATAATCTCCGCGCTACACTCTGAGTTTGCAAAGGACTTGCTCACGCTCAGCAGATGAGCTGAGGCCTGCTGGATGTCATTTCCGACCTTCAAGTCTCTTCTTTGGGGCTCTTCTCAATTTGACCCCGATCTCCGTTTCCAGGTTCACGGCCCTGACACCTTACTTCATGAATCTGATTCTCCAACCTCAAAGTCTTCTCGCTCTTCCTCCAACACCACAGTATTTTCTTTTTCTCACTGTCTGACACTGCCTCTGAGATGCTTTCTTGTTCATGCCAGGCAGGCTCTTACTCATACTTCAAAGTCCAGCTAATGTGCTTTCTCCTCCAGGAAGCCTTCCCTGATTTCCCAGGCAAGCAGTGTGTCACTATGTTCTTTGGGCTCTCACGGACTCCTGAGTTTTAGCAACACCCCCCCACACACACTAAGTGGTATTAAAACTGACCTACTTAGGGGCGCCTGGCTGGCTCCGTCAGCAGAACATGGGACTCTTGATCTCAGAGTTGTGAGTTCGAGCCCCTCGTTGGGTACAGAGATGACTTAAACATTAAAAAAAAAAAAATCTTTAAAAAAAATAAAATAAAACTGACCTACTTATTGGCCTGTCTTTTCCACTGAGCTCCTTAGACTCGTGTCTCTGGTCTGTCTTCCTCTGTGCCTGGAATCCTGACAGGCAAACAGCGGGCTGTCCTGTAGCAATGTCACAGAAACAAACGAATCAATGGGTTAAGGGTCTGAACTAGATTTAATTCTGTATTTCACTTGGTCATGGGAAGATCTCTTTGATATTTTCTAAAATTTAAAAAAAAATTAAATAATCTGGAACCGGGCAGCCCCGGTGGCCCAGTGGTTTGGTGCCGGCTTCAGCCCGGGGTGTGATCCTGGAGACCCGGGATCGAGTCCCACGTCAGGCTCCCTGCATGGAGCCTGCTTCTCTCCCTCTCCCTCTGCCTGTCTCTCTGCCTCTCTCTCTCTCTGTGTGTCTGTCATGAATAAATAAATAAAATCTTAAAAAAAAATAATATAAATAAATAAATAAATAATAAATAAATAAATAAAAATCTGGAAACTTTTACTCCCTGCAAAAGAGCAAACCTGTGGATTCGCACCGGGGTGACTGTCTGCCTACCTACTCAGAGGGTCTCTTTTCTTCCAAGATGCTGCCTCGGACCCCCACCCCCCACCTCGTCGTCCTGCAGGCAGGAGCACATGAAGGTCAGGGATACACGGGGAGGCACCCAGCACGGCGTCCCCGCGGGATCAGTTTTCTTTCCATCAGAGGTCTCGGAGCTGTCGCAGTGAGGGGCTCTCCAGCTCCGTTCCTACAGGAGCCCTTGGCTTTGGCATCACGGGGCTGCGGCCCCAGGACAAAGCTGAGGGGAAGCCCCAGAACGTCTGTCTCCCCTCCAGGGGCATCTGTGGGAGGAGCCCCCTTCATTTCCACTGTGCTCTGCTGGAGAACCTGGCAACGCCAAGCTCTGTAAACACAGTCTGGGCATCCACTGCCGGCGGTCCGCAGCAAGAGGGACGCGGGAAGAGCCTCTAGAAAAGTTTTGTTGGAGCAAATGCACGCAAACCCGCCCTCTCTCCTTTTCACCTGAAAACCCATCCAGGTGGGGCTGATGGAAACCTGGCCAAGTGGATCCATTCACTCACTTACTCACTCATTCATTTCTCCACGTGTGTATTTGCCTCCTCGTTCATCCACAGTCAGGAGTTTCCGCACTTCTACCCACCCACCCACCCACTGACACAAATGCTCACTCGTGCCACAAACACTGCATCCCTCGCCCACTGCAAGACCACAGCTGAGTCCCCAAGGTGGAGATAAAGAAGGCAGATTTCTGCCTCTGGGCCTGTGCACTGTAGGGGGACAGACCAAAGGGGAAACAAGCCATTTAAAAACAGGGTGGCGGGACGGCTGGGTGGCTCAGCGGTTAAGCATCTGCCTTTGGCTCAATGTGTGATCCTGGGATCTGGGATCGAGTCCCACATTGGGCTCCCTGCAGGGAGCCTGCTTCTCCCTCTGTCTGTGTCTCTGCTTCTCTCTCTGTCTCTCATGAATAAATAAAATCTTTAAAATAAAAATAAAGACAGGGTGGCAAATTCTCCCAGAGACTCCGTTTAGGTGCCATGGCTCCTGGAAGCCTCCATGAAACCCCAGCCCTGACAGGTCACGCTCTGACACAGAAGGGGCGAAAAGAAGAGAGGGGAACAGTGGGGAGCAGAGGCATCTGCTCTTATCCAGCCACTTGTCCTTAGACTGGTCTCTCAAGCTCATGAGGTCTCTCCTCATACCTAAGGTGATTATTAGTAAATCGCTCTAGGATTGTTGCAGAAGCGAAGCGGCAAGGGGGGTGCATGTAAACACTCAGGGCCCCTGTGTGCACTGCACGAGCATTGCGTGCATGATGAGTGGTTGATTGCAGGGGTGAAGCGTTCTTCTATCCGCCCGGCACAGAGCGCCTGAACCCGCTCCCTTAGCTCACCGAGCAGTCTGGCATCAGGGCTGGGTTGCACTTGATCTTCAGTCCCTAAGCACAGCTAGTATTCGGAGTGTGATAAGTGGTAACTGGATGGACCTCTGTGGGAAGACCTGTTCTTTTTTTTTTTTTTTTAAGATTTTATTTATTTATTTGAGAGAGAAAAATAAACAGGAGCACATGGGAGAGGCAGAGGGAGAAGCAGACTCTCGGCTAAGGATGGAAGCTGACACAGGGTGGCTCCATCCTAGGACCCCAGGATCATGACCTGAGCCAAGCCAGACACTTAACCAACTGACCACCCAAGTGCCCCAGGAAAAGCTATCGTGAAATGACCAACCAAAGATGCAAAGGATGGACACCTGGGTGGCTCAGTGGGTTGAGCATCTGCCTTTGGCTCAGGTCATGATCCCAGGGTCCTGGGATCAAGTCCTGCATCAGGCTCCTGGCATGGAGCCTGCTTCTCCCTCTCCCTATATATCTGCCTCTCTCTCTCTCTCTCTCTCTCTCTCTCTCTCTCTCTCTCTCTCTCTCTCTCTGTAATGAATAAATAAATAAAATCTTTTTTAAAAAACCAAAGATGCAAGGGATTATAGATATTTATTTATTGATTGATTGATTGATTATAGACATTTATATTTACATATCTAGTTTACAGAATCTAAATCATTTTAGGGAGGAAGGAGGTGGGTTGGGGCACTTTCTTTCCTGGTCTAAGAACAAGCTAGTGTGGCTAAAGGAGAGTCCTGAGGCCCCGTATGACCCTGTAAAGGTAAAAAGTGGATCTACAAGGAGCTAAGGATCTCAGTCTTGCTCACCCACCAGAGATTGGTGCTGGAAACCACACAGCTGGCAAACAGGAGGCCCAAAATCAGACCTCAGTCAGACCTAGCCCCACCGAACTGGCCCGGCCCCCGGGCTTAGGGCCGGCCTCAGCATCATGCAGGTGCCAGACCCGCCTGGTCCTCAGACAGAACCCCCGAGGGGCAGCTATTGGGCACCCCCGTGTGGAGGCCACTGTGCCAGATGGGGTAAACATCTCTATGACATTTCCAAGTTTGATATTCCACTAATTGGTGATTTATTTTTTTTAAAGATTTTATTTATTTATTCATGAGAGGTGCAGAGAGAGAGAGAGGGAGGGAGAGAAACGGGTAGAGGGAGAAGCAGGCTCCATGCAGGGAGCCCGATGTGGGACTCGATCCTGGGACTCCAGGATCATGCCCTGGGCTGAAGGCAGGCACTTAACTGCTCAGACACCCAGGGACCCCTAATTCGTGATTTAAACTGTGATTTCGGGGGATCCCTGGGTGGTTCAGTCGTTTGGCGCCTGCCTTCGGCCCAGGGAGCGATCCTGGAGTCCCGGGATCGAGTCCCGCATCCGGCTCCCAGCATGGAGCCTGCTTCTCCCTCTGCCTGTGTCTCTGCCTCTCTCTCTCTCTCAATCTCTCTCTCTATGTCTATGATGAATGAATGAATAAATAAATAAATAAATAAATAAATAAATCTTTAAAAAATAAATAAATAAACTGTGATTTCATTAACTCCATACCTACCATGTGGCAAGCCCTTGATGAGCAATACCATTCTGTAATTACTCTGTTGTACAAAGGTTTGTTGAGTTCCCACTGTGCCCAGCATTGCGCAGACACCAGTAGTTCACAGATAAATAATGCAAAACCCATGATCTCAAGGAACTCATTGCCTAGTGGCAAAAGCAGACAAGCCCATAGAGGGTCACAGTAGCTGATGACGTGGAGCTGTCAGCAGCATGGGGTGCCGGGGTCGAAGAACCCAAGTCGCACGGAAATCCCAAGCTGACTTGCCCACAGCAGCTCGGGAGCAAGGAAAAACAAGCTGGGTTGCCATTAGGTGTTTCTCCAGGGACCTGGAAACAATCCATCCAGGGCCTCGTTCTGTCCATCGCTTTTGCTGAAAGCAAACAGGGACCACTGTGCCACTGCCCAGGGGACTCACAGGGAGCATTAGACCAAGCAAACCATAACACAATTCAACCTTTCAATTATTTAGTCTGTCCTATGAGCCAGACATTGTGCTACATAAACATGTTTTAGAATTCATTGTTATTGTTCCCAAACTGTTTAAATACTGGATTTTGACTAATGTGTATGTTTGGAAATAATGCCGTAAAAGGATATTCGCTACAAGGTTACTACTGGTTAAAGAGGTGGGGGGGGGGGTGGAAGGCAGGGTTTACCAGCACTGCCTCACTTGTAACAATATGCTTTTATTGCTTTTATAATTCAAACCATCCTAGTGAGAAATATATCTCCAAAAGTAAGAAGAGCTTCCAAATGGTGTATTTGCCTCTTTGTATGAATTCCACACATCTCCCTTATATGCTGCACCTGGTATTTTGGGGTAAGAGCGTGAGCTTCGCATGGACACGTGGGTTCGAATCCCACTTGCGCTGCAGCGTGCTGACTGTGGGGCTCTCCTAAGCCACGGGTTGTCCATCTGCACAGCGGGTGAGAGCAGAGCTAATTCACAGGAGTAAGTGATGGGAGAATGCCAAGCTCCCAGTCTGGCACCCGTTAGCATTCAATCTCAGATGGGCTCGGGGGCACATTATTTCTGTTTTTTTTTTTTTTACAGAGCTCAAAAAAATGTCATAGGAAATGGGATTTAATTTATGCTAAGTAGCTCTTAAAAACATGAAATAAGGACTGACAGATGGACGTGGCAGGGAGAGCTCTCATTTCAATAAAAGAAAGACTTTTTAATCCAGATATTCAGCACTGCATTAGAGGCCACCGTGGGAGGTGACGATTCCTCTGCCCCTGGGGGTAGACCAGGAGATGGTGGGCAAGCACCTGAGAGAAAGACGTGGGATGCAGTCATCAGATAAGGAGGGGCTGTGATGCTCGAGGTACCCTCTTCAGGTGAAAGAGCCTGAGAAGGAGCGAGTATCTGGCAAAGCCATATGCAGTCACTCTGAATCCACAATCACAAACAAGTTTGCAGTTGTATTTTTAAGTGACACTTTCTTTTATTGTTTAGGTCAGCTTGCTTTTTCATGTTTTTATGGACTCGGGAGCAGACCGTCTCCCAGCAACTTGGCTACCAGGCAGTCAAGGCCAGCTCCAGTGTCCTGGATCTGCCAGTATGTAGTTTGAGCAGAGACTTCTCCCTTGAGTTAGTTCCAACCAAAAGACGGTGTAGATTCCTTTTGTCTCCAATATTTTATTATGAAACAAATTTTTAAAAAATTACAATGGTACTCTCATCTCTACCAGAACATAGCCAGAACTAACTAGAAGGAACCAGCTTCCAGAACTGGGAGGATACTGGCTGAGGCACGGGGCCTCCATAGTGGGCAGTAGGAGGGAGCCCCGCCGTCAGATAGCTTTGCCACAGAAGGATTCTGGAATCTCTTCGAGCACAGTGTTGCAGGCCCACCCTCTACACGTTCCCTGGGTATTTACCAAGGCTTCGCTTCTTTTGTGCCATGACGCTACCTGGCATTCGGCCTCTCATGAATGCTCAGTCCTGAAACCTCCCCAAAACATGAACATGCCCATGTCCTCTGACCCAGAAACCCTATTCCCTGGGAGTAACCTGAGCACATCATGGCCACAGGTGGGGAAGTCCCGTGCACAAAGATGCTCACTGCCGTAGCAGGCGGGAAGGGTGAGCTCACCCACTTGGAGGAATTTGAAGAAGCAATACAAATGGCACCAACCCTTGGCACATAGTACCAAGACATGCACACACCTACACACACGTGTGTGCACACCCACACGTGCACAATGCCAAGTCCCAAGCAGGAAGACCAGAGGGTCAACCTCACTGTGTCCTGGTGCCACACGAGACCTGTGTTTGAGAATCCACGTCTGTCTCTAAATACGAAGCAGGCAAGTCACTCCCGTTTCCCTGGACTCTGTGTCCTCATCTGTACAATGGGGAAATCGCACTTTTCCTCTCTTGCCCATCTTGGTCCTCCTTGATTTTGCAGTTGCTTCCATCAGGCAACCTAGCAAGTATTCAATTCCTGAGGAGAGGATTGGCTAAAGAAATCCTCAGGGACCTTTCCCACCCTAAGACAGGACTGTGGGCTCTTCTCATCTGCTGGTTCTCCTCATAGCCCTGCATCAATAACAATGCTCCCTTCTGAGAGGAAGTCTCCCCAGCCTGAGCAAAGAGGCCTTTGTTGAAATGACAATGGGCTTTGATCCTCCAGAAGTGGCTTTGAATCCTGACTCCTTGGATCCTCTCCACCTGTCCTCAGGTAAGTGGTTCAAAGACTGGTCTTTCGCTTCTTTGTTGATAAAACCGAGACATGAGATATGAACGACACCTAGAGCTCACCGCCCTGGCCCCTGGTGACTGCACACATGACCTGTGCCAGCCCTCCTCTCAGCAGCAGCACTGGAGGGGGACAGGAGGCAGGAGGGGACTAGCAGAATTTTGAGGCTGGAGAGGAAGTACTCAGAAAGTGCAGGATCTCAAGCTGGGGAAAAGACTTTAAAGGTACACCAGGCCCAAGCATTCAGTTCAGCGCAGCCCGCCAGCAGCCACTTGAAAGGGCCATCCAACCTTTGTTTAAATACCTCCCGTTCTGGGGGACCCTCTCCCTCCCCACCACCACGCAATAAGCGGATCCCTTCTGTCCCCGTGCAGCTCCCCCTCCTGGACTGGAATCCAGCATCCAGCAAATCTTCCCTCCCTAGGACCTCGTTCTACCCTTTAGTAACCAAGAGGACAGGCCAGCTTCGTCTTCTGACATGACATGACATGACATTCCTGCAGGCCACAGTGGCCACACGTCTTCTTTCCTCTACACTAGATGACCTTTCTTAAGGTGGCGATTATCCTTCCACATGATGCCATGGCTTCCGTTCCCAGGAATCCTGGTTTCTCTCCCCCCAGAAGCACTTCCACTTATCTACAACCCTCTTAGAATGGAATCAGAGAGGGAGAGATAACCGGGCTCATCCAGTCCAGAGCTGACAAGCTCCGGCGTCCAAGGGGGACCCTGCTGGTCACACAGACATCGTGGATGAGCGGAGGGGACACACCTAGCTTAAGTGGGTGGCCGCTTGGAACTTACACAAGGAAAAAGTCATCCTGTGTTTTTGTTTTTTTTTTTTTTTCAAGTTTAAGATTTGTGGATAAAACTTGCTGAACAACTTAGCGAGTAATGAAATCAAATTTTAAACAACCTATGAAGCATTAAAACTCTGTGGCTGGATCAGCCCGTGAGCTCACTTATTTAACCATTCTGTGGATCCAGAATAGCTTTTTTAAACGTTTGATGAAATTTGGATGCATGGAAAACCACTTACAAACTTCTGTCCTGATTGTTTTATAGGCCCAGTGATCTCCTAGGGCCACTCCTGCCTCCCCCCAAAGGAACCCTTCCTCTCTTCCAGCCTCTTGCCTGGCACGACTGGCCCAATAACCACAGGGTGACAATTGCCTAAAGTCACAGTCGGCCCCTTAGCAGCAGAATGACAGAGAAACCTCGGGTGGGGAGGGGGTGCTGCGTCCCTGGGGCTGCCAAGCAGAGTCTGCTGAGATGTGGACCAAGCCTACCACACGCTCAGTTCCCCCAGAACTGTCCTTCTGCATCCCTTCTATCACCTCCACTTGGCAGATGAGAACACTGAGGCTCACGGGACAGTCGGCGAGCTCAGGCAGCCCGATGAAGCAGCAGGCTTAGGACTGGAAGGGAAGACCAGCCGCGGAGCCCTGTCCTTCACCTGCACACACTGCATAGCTGGGCAGCCCACCCCTCTCCGCCGGCCTCTGATAACGCGGGAGCCCTGGAATCTAGAACTTTCCTGGAACAGTGCAAGTAACTAAATAAACTAGAAGGGGCCTCAGGGTTCTGCCCAAAGCCAGTGGGTTCTCACAGGCTGTCTGGGGGTTTGCTGAGCATCCACTGTCAGTGAGACAGATTAGGGGCTCCAGTGTCCCATGTAGGGACAGAGGCGCTGGTGCAGGTCCTGGGAGATGACAAAGTAGCAGGATGGACTTCTGGGGAGATGGACTCACACAGTGCTCCGGGCCTGATTAATGGGGCTGCACATCTTCTTCAGGGGATGCCCAGCAAGCATGGCCCCTGGCATCTCCGAGTCTCCATGGGAATGGGGAGAAAAGGGGGCCCATGGTCCAATAACGCCACTAATTCAAGTTACAACTTCATAACCTGGGACCGGAAACTCTGGCCTGCTACCTTGGAGGACTCACAGAAAAACAGACAAAAACACCCCCACACACACACCACCCTGGGTTTGAGACCATTGAGAGAGGGCTAATAAACTGTCCAGATAGGAGAGGGATCTAAATGTAGACCAAAAAGGCAAAGTTCCCTGAAAATAACGCAAAACCGAAGGTAAGCTGTTCTCTGTCCTCTGCGCTTTTTCTTTTCTTTTTCCCCACCTTTCTGGCTTTTTCTCCAAATTTCCTACTGGAAAGTTGAAAGAGGCTGGGAGATCTCAACAACTTTTAAAAGTAGCAACTTATTCTGTATGTTGGTAAATTGAACACCAATAAAAAATAAATTTATTATAAAAAATAAAATAAAATAAATAAAAGTAGCAACTTGGAAAGAAGTCCCTGAATCCGACACACCCGAGTCATCCCTGGGCTCCTGCCCTCCCCAGCTGCTCACCTAAAATCAGACAGCTAGGTTCTCACTGACTCTGCTTCGTTTTACTCTGAAGTTGGCAAAGCAGCTCAGGACTGAGGTCACTCCCCAAAATGCTTCATGTTCAAGCTCCAGAAGGAAACAGCTCAGTTTGGAGAGGGTACCCCCCCCAGCTCCATGCACCCACAGCAACCCCATCCTGCCCACCGTCAGAAGGGTGTAAGCGTGAAGCCCTGTGACCTCCAGCAGCCTCCAGGGAAGAGAACACAGGCCTTACCTGGCAGGGGAGAAGTTCAAAGGGATGCCAGCTAAGGTTCCAGTCCAGGGCGGGAGGGAATCCACTGGAAGCAGGGTCCAGAGAAGCAGCCAGCCCCAGGCAGCCCCCTCCTGGGGGTGGGGGTTTAGGGCGTGGGTCGCAGGCCAGCAAACCCCCTCACCCTCCCTCCAAAGGTAGCAACCTCGATCTCCAGATGAGACTTGGCAATCAGTCTGGGGGCTTCCCCCAGGCCAGGGGTCCCGAGAAAGAGCTCCCTTTAAAAACCAGCAACTAAAGAAATCCAGTGAAAAGGTAAGGCTTGGAACTTAGCAAATAAAACAGAAAGTACTGGAGAAACACAAAAATAAGGAAAGGGGAGACAGGTCCTCCGGGAGGACTGCGGCGGCGGCAGCCGGCCCAGCTGCTGCCCAAGAACAAAGCTGCTCGGGCCCCCCAGGGGCAAAGTGGCCCGGGCGCTGGGAGCCCCCAGCTCGGAGTGGAGGGAGGAGCCGGCGGTGGGCGGGCTTGGGAGGAGGGCGGGCGGGAGGACTGCAGGCTGTGCCCTGGGGGGCGGGAGCCCAGCCAGGGAGGGTGCACCCCTGCGGGAAGGGGCAGGGGCAGCGGCTCCAGGCCATACAGAGGCCGCCCTAGGAAGCCCGGCCCGGGGCTGGGGCTGACAACTCCCTGTCCAGTTATAGACTCCGCCGGATATTTTGGTCCCTTGGAGAGCCTGGGCTGAAGTAGCCCTCCCCCCGCCACTGGGCAGCAGCTGCAGGCCGGTTTGGAAAGTTTGGAGGGGCAGCAGGTTGGGGGTGACTTTGTTTTTTGTCCCGCAGGGAGAGCCCCCTCAGCCCCCACCTGTCCCAGCACCTACTTGCCTCTTCCTGCAGGTGGCCCTGTTTGCTGGCTCTCTCTGCATCCTGGAGGAGGGGTGGATCCGTGTCCTTCACATCAGATAGGACCTGGAAGGCCCGCAGAGCTTCAGCCACCTGCCAGGGTCTCTCAGAAGAAGGGGGGCAGGAGCCAGGCAGCTCTGATGAGAAGTGAGCAAAGATTCAAAGTAGAGTCACCATTGCTAGGAGTCACGCCAACCGGTCCGAAGGATCTTGAAGCAGGACCTATGTACCTCTCCTGTTTCAATTTTTGGAAACCCGTGAGCTCTGGACTTTTGTCAGTAGCACCTCCACCACCTGCTAGGAGACATCCTTCTACGTGGGACCAGAATAAAGATAACATAAGGCCTGTTAGCTAAATAACCAATCCTGTATCACATAGTTTCACTCCGTCCTTACTGGGCTTGCCCTTAATAAGCCTGCACTCCTCATGGGAGCACACCTTCAATTTCAGGAGACTTTGTGTCTCTGGGATTGCAAACAAACACTTTTGGTTGTTTTACAGCCTCTCCTTGAGCCACAGAAGATGTTTGCTTCCTTTTATAGGGCTTCCCAACCCCCAGAAGCAGAGAATGAACAGGTGCTGGCCCAGGGGGCTCCTCTACCTCCTCTGTTCCTAAAAATGGCCCAGGCAGGGGTATGCTGAACTAGATGAGAGCGTGGCTTAATCCGGATGACCTCCTCCATCCCCCCACCCTCACTCCCAAGCAGGCTCCTAAACTCTGGGGCATCTCTGTTTGGCTGCCTGCTTAGTAGTGTTTAATAGATGGAATGGGGCAAACTTGGGAATTTTGAACTCACTCAGGGAATTCACAACAATCCAGCCCCTTCTTTCTTCTCCTGCCTTACTTCCCAGCTGCCCCGTGACATTTCACACCTGGTTACTGAGTGCCCACCTGGTGCCAAGCAGTGTCAGGTGATGTCTAAATGAAACAGAGGAGGTGTGCTGGTGAAAACAGACCCTGATATGGGATGCTGATGGGCTGAGACAGGTGTCCTGCTCATCACAGTTCCAGGGAGGGAAGGAAGGGAGGGAGACAGGGAAGACAGTGATGGCACCTGTGTGAGAAGCCCACGGGGCACACCCACTTCTCAGCTCTTACATGCCCTGTGTGTGTCAGGACCATCCAGGTGGAGTCGGGTTCCTGGGCCCTACAATGGTAAAAACCAGGCTGGACACAAAGGTCAAAGGCACAGGCAAGGCTTTACTGGGGCTACAGCTAGAGCAGAAGGGAGACAGCACCAAGGGACAGTGCTCAGGAGGCCTCCCCAGAGGAAGCCCTGCACTTGGAAAATTCATGCTCAGGTTCCCACTGGTCAAATATGCTAATGAGGCAAAGGGCGGTGCCTCCTCCTGATTGGTCGGAAGAGTCTGGTCCTGATTGGTTGATATTGGTTGCTATTGACAACTTAGCTCATTGGTGCTTTTTGGAGCTCTCAGTTTTAAGTGGGCATTGTATGGGGCTTGATGGGAGGTGGTGGGGGATCCGGGTTTGGCCAGCATCCTGGTTCAGCTCTGTAAGACAGGGGTGGGAGTTGTCCTAGGTGCACGATGTTTTCCATCCGGGTGTCCAACTGTCTCAGAGTGGTGAGCCCAGTGGGGTGGCCTCTGTGCATCCTGGATGGGGAGAGGACAGAAAGCCAGCACATAGGGAAGTGGGCCAACCATGTTCCATTACTGAGTGATCCTGAGCACTGTGAAGGACGCAGGTGGATGAGTCAGAGAATGAAGGAAGTACCAAACTCTAGATCCACTATTGAGGAGGCAGAGACTAAGGAATGAGAGGAGCCCCCCTCACCTGCCCCCTGTGTGAAGGAGAAGACCTTGGAGTTAGGGCTTGGGGGGTAGGTGTGGGGAGGTTGGTTATGGCCAAGGGCCAGGTGGTTGATGGCGGTGGAGAGGCCTGCAGAAGAGTGTGGACTTGAGCCTGACAACCGGGAGCCCTTGACATGCTTTTGTGGGCCAGGGACATGGGCAATGTAGGGCTTTGTAGAGCCCCTGGGCAGTGGTGGGGCTGGGCATGACAAGTCAAGGAGGTGAATTGGCACCTGAGAGTCGGCTGGAGGTGGGAGTTGGAGCACATTGAGCCCCCACTTGTAACCACAGGTAAAACAAGTCTCCAGTGGAGAGGGAGAATGGAGGGGAACTCAAGGTTCCAGCCATAGATGACGACAAGTTTGCATTTTTCTATGTAGTTCCACACGTGTTGACAGCATACTAGAATCAGGCATTGGGGACACAAAGCTGGATGGAGTAGGACCTGGGCCCCTGTAAGGAAATCAATAAGGGAAAAGCTCACTTCATGGAGTCTGGAGCCAAAAGGGGATGGGCTGAGGCGGGGGCCGGGGTGTGTGTGTGCTAGAGCCCTATCCCTCAGGTGTCAATTATGGGGAGAATTGTCAATTATAGGCTCCAACAGGAAAAAAAAAAAAGAGAAGGGGAAAGAATCATAGATCATAGTCCCCCCACAGGGAAAAATGTACATTGCTTCTCCTACAAGAAATCCACCGCCCCTGCAACTCAGCCCACAAGAAACCTCATCACCTTGAACTTTTGCTCTTCTCCAGTGGAATTTCCTTCCCAACAGCCCCTGCCAACTTCTCCTTCTCTGCAAAATAGCGTTCCTCTCCTCTGTGTTGGACTCGCCTGTGGTTTTGCCATAGCTCGCATGTCTAAGGTTGCAATTCTCTGTTATTCCTGAATAAATCTGCTTTTTGCTGGTGTAATAACTTTCATTTTTAGGGTGAGCACCCTAAAGGAAATGAACATCTGGAGGGTCGAATGGGCTGTGGAGACGGAGGGAAAATGTGTCACCCAGCGTTGCAGCGCCTGAACTGGCGAAGTGGGGAGGTCCTAGCACGGGGCAATGGGCTCACAGTTAACCAAACCGCAGCATACACATAAACATGCATTAAGAAGGCAGATCTCGTGTTAACTGTTACCACAGTAAGATAGCTTTTAAAAAAAAATCTAAACCAGGCCCACATCTCTCTCTGTTCACAACTGGGTTTTGTGGTTCTTCAAAGCTGCTCGTGCTGACAGCATATTTTATATTTATGTGTTTATTGTTTGTCTCCCCAGTCAGAAATGAGATCCAAGAGGGCAGGGATTTATGTCATTGCTCCATCCCTAGGGCAGGGACAGTGCCTGGCCCAGGGCAGGGGAGACCTGGTACATGGCCAACACAGTCTTTGACTTGCTGTCTCCTCCAGAAACTCCCTAGCTTCTCCAGGAGAGAGAGTATCATCATCATCATCATCATCATCATCATAATCATCATCATATCATCATCACCGCAGCAATAATAATAGCAATAGCAGTGGCCATTGAGTAAGTACCTGTGTGCTAGACACACTTGCAGACACTCACATACCCTATTTCTGATGGGCGGCACACCTGGCAGGGACAGTGATGTCCTCATCTCACCAATCCACAAGCAGAAGCTTGGAGGTGTTGAAGAACTTTCCATAGTCGTTTGCCCGACTTCAAATCCAGTCTGTCTTCTTCCAAAAACTTACACTTTCTTCTCTAGCCCACCCTGAAAACGACTTGAGAAGTTTCCCATTAGCACTAAGATTCTCTGACTTTTGAAAATTACTTGCTGAGAAATCAAATTCTGATTTCCTGGCAGCACAGAATTTCCTCCTACTGGGTCTTGCCCCTCTGTTCCATTTTCCATTTGAAATAACCCAACCAGAGACCGTGTCACTGGCTGATGGTGCGACCCTGCCAAATCCACTTAACCAATTCCTGGGATAGTGTCTTGCCCTGTGTGCAAACCCGGTGCCCTGGGCTTCTGTGCTTCAGAATCAGTTGCATCAACATCAGTAACTCCCCTCCTAAGATGCCTGGGCACGGGGAGGGTGAAGTGGCTTCTCATGACCTCAGCTCCCTGCTGGCCATCATCTCCTTAGTTGGCGGAACCTCAAGTGATATACTTTCATTTTTTCAGGTGCGGAAAGTGAGCTACAGAGGTCAATTTGTTCTGTCTCAGAACTAGTAGAAGGCTGAGCTATTGTCTGATTTTGAAATCAATTAAATGGCATGCAGTGATCAAAGACAACCAGAAGTAACATCCATAAAAGTGACAGCAATTATACTTCCAAGAATGTATTATTTACCAGCAAAGATATGTTCCCAAGACTGTTCAAATCAACCTTGTTTATAAAAATGAAAAATGTGGCCATGATCAAAATGTCCAGCACGAGGGGATCAGTTAAACGAAGGATGGGAAGTTGCCTAGATGGTGCTATAGTGTTTTATGTTGGTTACTTTGGGGGGTTTCCCCATGCTGTGTTGTTAAATGGGAAAAATAAAACAGACTAGTAAAGCGGGGCTCTCCCATTTCTCCAAAAATCTTTTTTTTTAATTTTTATTTATTTATGATAGTCACAGAGAGAGAGAGAGAGAGAGAGAGGCAGTGACACAGGCAGAGGGAGAAGCAGGCTCCATGCACCGGGAGCCCGACGTGGGATTCGATCCCGGGTCTCCAGGATCGCGCCCTGGGCTAAAGGCAGGCGCTAAACCGCTGCGCCACCCAGGGATCCCTCTCCAAAAATCTTTGTTGAAGAGATTCTTGTAGCTTTCCTGATATTATCTATTCATTCAAAGATGCTTTTTTTCTGTGGGGCGCCTGGGTGGCTCAGTCGGTTGAGCATCTGCCTTCAGCTCAGGTATGATCCTGGGGTCCTGGGGTTGAGTCCCGCTCTGGCTCCCTGCTCAGCGGGCAGTCTGCTTCTCCCTCTGCCCCTCCTCCACTCATGCTCGCACTATCTCTTGCCCTCAAAAAATCAATCAATCAATCAATCAATCAAAGATGTTTTGTCTGGTACAGATACACATACAACCTACTTTGTAAAATGAGAACATATTCTTTATACATCCTAGTGTGTTGCTTGAGTCTTTTTACCTAACACCATGTCTGGGGGACCCATCAACGTCGGTTCCCTTAGCTCTGCCTCATTCTGTGAATGGCCACCTTCCATTCCAACGGTGTGTACTCGTTCCACCAATAGTAAGTAGATGCTCACCACAGGGCAGACAGCATGCGAGGAAGAGCACCACCAAGCTTGCTGTATGCAAGGACCAAAACTCCCTTCATAATTCCTCAACTAGTATAGTTATGTCTTTTTTTTTCTTTTTTCAGTTACAACATGCTGCAATAAGCATCGTTGTATGCGTATCTCACTCTGTTCTTACCTGCGTGTGTTTATGGGAGGGGTTCCTAGATGTGGCTCAGGTGGTCGAAGGATGATTTAAATCCTGACAGAAACATTTTTCTTGGCTATCCGAAATGTGTAGAGCCTAAGAAGGAAATGCAGATTTTATCCTATGCAGGGCAAAGGCCACAGGGGCTCCGCAGATGTGAAGCTGATTTATAAGCTTGTGTTTTAGAGAAAAGTAAGGGAGTTGCATGCATGGAGTATCTACTATCTGCTCTGTACTTTCATAGACAGTTGGACCCAGCCCACAAGTCACCCCTGTCATTGCTCAGAGGACATGTGATCAGTGCTCCATAAATACGCTTCATGTGAATGAATGACTATACAGAAGGTAATGTCATCCTCACCGTAAAGATGAGAAAACAGAAGCATTGAGAGGTTTAGGGCTTGCTCATGCTCCACTTCCAGGGGACACTGCAATCCGTGTTCACGTGTGGGCAGCCTGGAGGGTGAAAAAACCGGAGCCAGGAGGCCGGCGAGGAGGGACGGCCCACGGGGTTGCCATCCTGGGTTGGATGCCTCTAGAACAAGACCTAGAAATGCAGGACAGAGAAATAATGAGTGTCTGTGCTTTCCAAAGCCAGTCTGACTACATGGAGCAGCATTATCTGTCCCTGTTGTTCGAGAAAAACAAATCCACTTTCCTAAATTACACGCCTCTGTCTATATTATAGGGATTACACATCCTCCCCCATCTGCTCGGCAAGCGTCCATTGTGCTGGCCTCTGCTCGGCAGTATCAATTATGTTGACAAACTGCCTGTGAGCACTTGCCCAGCCTGGCTTTGCACTCACCCACCTTTGCTGAGAGGGGGGAAAGGCTCCTACAAATATTTACAGGGTGAGACTAAGCTGTAAGCTGGGGCGGGGCGGGGCGGGGGTGGGTTGCCTAGACCTCAGGCTACCCCGACAGGGGAAGGGTTGGGAAGGGCCTAGTTTTGTTTCCCTGGGGAGGGGAGGCACCCCCGCCCCATACGTAGTCTCACCTCAAATGTCACCCCCTTGAAGGGCACAGGGCAGACAGTTTAGAGACTGTACCCTGGATCGTTGTCTTGCCAGCTATTTGACTGCCCCGCCTTGGACCACATACCCACCATCCTAGGCCCTTTATCTGGCACCTGTAACTCGGGGCCATGGGTGAAATTAGTCACACATGTCACCCCTTAGTAGGTGCTCAGAAAAGTTGGCCACGCCCTCTTAGAGAGCCCTGCATCTTAGAAGAGCCGTCTGCACACAGGGTGCCTGCTGTACGGAGAACAGGCGAGAAGACGCACGAGGGCGCGGAGGGACCAGGCAGGCAGCCCTTGCTAACACATGAGAAAGGCAACTCTGTGAGCATTTGGGGTCCACGCCCAGGCCAGCCCCTGCTCTCCATGAGGCACCCGCAGTTCCTGTCCCCTTGGGGCCGGGTCAGGTGTGCACTAGGAAGCTGCCTGCGTCCTGACTGTTCACATTTTCTCTGTCTGTGCTCATTCGGTGGCCTATAGCCTGTCCTTGCTTTATTGTGACACTCAGACCACTTCAAACATTGCTTTCCTTTACCTTCGCTTTTACATGAGCCCATATTTTATATGGACAAATCATGGGGGGGCAGGGGATGACATCTACATTCTTAAGGTAGACTTTTAATGGTGTTTGACCTTCCATCCATTTTTTAATTTTTTTTTTAAGAGCACTTTTGGATTCACAGAAAACCTGAAAGTCCAGAGATGCCTCTACGCCCATGTCCCTCTGCCCCCCAGAGCCCCCCACAGCCCGTAGGGGGTCCCTTTTGATCAGCATCCCCCACCAGACTGGAGCATGTGTTGCAATGAACGGACGGACATGGACACATCACTATCCCTGAAGTCTGATTGACACCAGGGCATCCTGTGGGTTTGGATGCGTCATGGCACGTATACATCATTACAATCTCACACAGAGTATTTCCAGTGCTATAAAAATTCTGTGAACCGCCCATTCATCTCCCCCCTACACCCCTGGCAACCACAGGTCTTTTTTCCGTCTCCAGAATGTCATGTAGTTGGAATCATACAGCATGTAGTCTTTTCAGACTGGCTTCTTTCACCGGGTAGTAATTCGCATTTAGGGGTCCTCTGTGTCTTTCCATGGCTTGATAGTACATTTCTTTTTAGCGCTAAACAATATCCCATTGTTCAGAAGCACATAGTTTATTTACCCGCTCACCCACTGAAGGACATCTTGATTGCTTCCAGATATTGGCAACCAGGAATAAAGGTACCAGAAATATCCATAGGTAGGTTTTTGTGTGGATATAAGTGGTCAGCTTCTTCGGGTAAATACCAAAGTGTACAACGGTTGGATCCTAGGGTAAGTGTATGTTTAGCTTAGTGAGAAACTGCCCAACTGTCTTCTAGGATGGCCGCACCGTTCCACATCCCCACCAGCAATGAGGGAGAGCTCCTGTTGCTCTGTGTCCTCACCAGCATTTGGTGTCAGTGCTCTGGATTTTGGCCATCCTAATAGATGTGTAATGGGATCGTGTTGTTTTAATTGGGATTTCCCTGATTGATGACATATGATCGGGCATATCTTTTTATGTGCTTATTTGCCGTCTATGCATCTTCTCTGGGGAGGTGCCTACGAAGGTCTTTGGTCAATTTTTTTTTTAAGATTTATTTATTTATTTGAGAGAGAGAGAGAGAGAGAGAGAATGCACATGCATGCACAGAGCAAGGGAGGGGCAGAGAAGAAAGAGTCTCAAGCAGACTCCCCACACTGAGTGCTGAGCCCAATGCATGGTTTGATCTCATGACCTCAAGATCAAGACCTGAGCCGAAACCAAGAGTTAGCACTGAAGAAACCCCCCACTCACCCACACCCCCCCCCCGCCCCCGTAAGTGGGACCAGGCCTAACCCTGAGGCAGCCCATCCAGGCGCCTCCCATGAATTCAAGCAACGAAAACATTCTGTTTTTCTGAGATAAGAAAACTATCCCCCGCCTCGCCCTGACTGGAAAAGTCCCTGAACATGGTCGTGTTGACCTTCAAAGAAATCAATCACATCATAACCCGAATGCTATGCTACTCCCGCATTTTCTTTGCCTTTAAAAGATGCCTGTAATTGCTAATCGGGGCACTCTGCCACCTCTGAGGCGGAGAGCCTGTTTGCGCAAACGTTCAATAAACCCTCTTGCTTGTTGCATCTGCCTGTCTGGGGACTGAGTCTCTGGGGCGTCCACCGGGACACGTTGGCACCCGTGAGCAAGGGTCCAACAAGCATCTAACCGACTGTGCCACCCAGGTGCTTTAGGTCTTTGGCCAATTTTTATTTTTTTACTTTTTTATTTTTTTTAATTGGAGTTCAATTTGCCAACATATAGCATAACACCCAGTGCTCATCCCGCCAAGTGCCCCCCCTCAGTGCCCATCACCCAGTCACCCCAACCCCCTACCCACCTCCCCTTCCACCACCCCTTGTTCATTTCCCAGAGTTAGGTGTCTCTCGTGTTTTGTCACCCTCACTGATATTTTCACTCATTTTCTCTCCTTTCCCTTTATTCCCTTTCACTAATTTTTATATTCCCCAAATGAATGAGACCACATAATGTTTGTCCTTTTCCTATTGACTTACTTCACTCAGCATAATACCCTCCAGGTCCCTCCATGTCGAAGCAAATAGTGGGTATTTGTTGTTTCTAATGGCTGAGGAATTCCATTGTATACATAGACCACAGCTTCTTTATTCTTTGGCCAATTTTTAAATCAGTTGTCTGTTGTCTTATTGTTGAATTTTAAGAGTTCTTTGTATACTTCGGATCACAGTCCTCTACCAGATGTGTCTCTTGCAAATATTTCCTCCCACTCTGTAGCTTGTTTTTTCATCCTCTCTCTCTCTCTCTTTTTTAAAGATTTTATTCATTTATTTGACAGAGAGAAAGAGAGTAAGCACTAGCAGGGGCAGCAGCAGAGAGGGAAGGAGAGGCAGACTCCCACGGAGCAGGGAGCCGACACAGGGCTCCATCCCAGGATCCCAGGATCATGACCTGAGCTGAAGGCAGATGCTTAACTGACTGAGCCACCCAGGCGCCCTATCATCTCATTCTCTTGACAATGTTTTTTGCAGAATAGAAGTTTTTGTTTGTTTGTTTGTTCGTTTGTTTGTTTGTTTTAGAATAGAAGTTTTTAATTTCAATTAAGTCCACATTATCAGTGATTCCTTTCATGGACTGTGTCTTTGGGGTTGTGTCTAAAATGACATCATCACAGCCAGGGTCACCTAGGTTTTCTCCTGCGTTCTCTTCTGAGATTTGAATCGTTTGACATATACATTTAGGTGGATGATCCCTTCTGAGTTAATTTCTGTGAAGGGTGTAAGGTGCGTGTCTAGGTTCATTTTTTTTGCATGTGGCCGTCCAGCTGTTCCAGCATTATGATTGACCCACTGTATTGCCTTTGTTTCTGTGGCAATGATCTGTTGATTATATTTATGTGGGCCCTCTAGTCTGTTCCACTGATCTATTTGTCTTTTTTTTTTTCCCAAAACCATACTATTTTGATGACTGTAGTTTTATAGAAAGTCTGAAAGTTGGGTAGTATCAGTTCTCCCACTTTGTTTCTTCAATGTTGTGTTGACTCTTCTGAGTCACTTCTTTATATAAACTTGCGATACGTTTATTTTTATGACAACTTTAAAATGTTATTTGCGGTTATGCCTTATGATATTCAAAACACATTAGTAACCAGAGACCCACTCACACATCCTTTATAAAATCAAATACTCTAGTGAGTTATATGCTCCATGTTTTTCTTCGCCAGTGGGGTGGTTTTTGGAGAACATCATTCTGGAACATCAGAGCTAGAAAAATCCTTAGCGACTGTAGGCAACTTGTTTTCTAACTTTAATGGGATTCAACCAGGCTGAGATACCCTAGAGATTCTGGGTCAGAGGCCTGGGGTAAAGCCCCATCATCTGCTCTTTGACAGAGTCCCGGCATGATTCTCATGCACAATTCCTTGGACCACACTTGGAGGAAACATGCACCAGTTTATTTTTGCCTTTATAAATGCAGAGGCTGATGTTGGAAATGGAAGTAAGAGCCCTCCCAAGGGTCACGGGCTAGGAAGTAGCAGCGGATACCAGGAACCAGGGCTTGGACTCTGGGTTTACAGAAAGAAGGGCCAGCACCTCCTTTCTTCTCTTAGCTCTGTGGCCTTGCACCATGCATCCGGCTACCTACCTCCCTGCCTGTCCTTACTGCCATTTGCCATCCGGAATTTCTTCTTCGCTTCTTCCAGTAGTGGCTCACAGACGATCAAATGGCTGTTCTTCCTGGAAAACTAACATTTTTGCCAGCCCAGCAGTCTCGTGAGAACCAAAATCTAAACATAAGAATTATCCCCTCACCCTGACCCTCCCTTGAGCTTCTTTGCTATTTGTCTGTGTTTCTCTTTATCAGCAGTTCCAGAATCTATCTGGTCTTCAGAATCACCTGGGAAATTTTAAAAGTGATTCAAAGCCTTCAGCCCCCACAGTTCCAATTTAGAAGGTCTGATGCACTTAAACCTCACAACCACCTGGAGAGTTATGAGAAATTGGGAGCTCAGAGAGGTTAGGCCACACACCCAAGCTTCCACCTCCAGAAGGCACCGGGTCAGAATTTGAGCGTGGATCTTTGGGTATCAAGTTCTTTTATACACTGGAGGCCAGACACGCAGAAATGAAGGAGTTTCACTTTAGGGGGAAAAAAAAGTGGCTAGGAGACACAGGCTGCAGCGGGGGCCTGTGTCAGCACCAGAGCCACAGCATGAGGGCCAGCGTTAGGGTTAGCGGGTGCCGAGATCCCGCCTGTCTCAAGTCAGGAAAAGACTTGGGGCCTGGACTAAGCTAGGGCTTCAGGGGAGGTCAGGCCCTGGGGAAGGAGAGCTGTAGGGACATGCACCAGGCAGGAGCAGGAGGCTGGTCAGACCAAAGATGGAAGGAGCAAGGAGACGGACGTTGTGGGGCGCAATGAGCAGGTCTGGTTATGGACAGAGCAATGAAATGCTTCCAACCTGGGAGATAAAGTGCTGTCAGCAATGCCTTTTCTTTTTTCTTTCCTTTTTTTTTTTTTTTTTTTTTTGAGTTTATTTATTCATGAGAGACACAGAGAGTCAGAGACATAGGCAGAGGGAGAGAAGCAGGCTCCCTGTAGGGACTCGATCCCAGGACCCCGGGATCATGACCTGAGCCAAAAGCCAGCTGCTCGACTGCTGAGCCCCCCAGGCATCCAAGGAATGCCTCTCCTAAAGCAGAGTCATCTGCACTGCTCCCAAACCCAGGCCATGTGGAGCCTTTCCTGGGCCTGCTGCCCTCTCAATCCTTAGCTGCCCTGCCCCAGAGCCCAGCCCAGCCTCTGCTCCTGCGGTCCGTCCCTCCCCAAGGCAGCACCTCCTTTTCCCACAAATCCAGGATGTCCTGCACAGGTCAACCTTGGAAGTGATCTTCATATTCACAGCCAGGAAGAGGAGGCCAAAGCTGGAGGGGAGGAGCCGTGGGAGAGTGGAGGCCCCACAGCCACAGGGTGGACACTGCCCTCCAGGCTCCAAGCAAGATGTGCCCCCCTCTTTTCTGCATACCTCAAGGCGCCCTCTGTATCCAGACACAATACAGTGAATAAGGCCAGGATTCCCGGCAGGATTCCGGGGCCCATAGGGACATTCATGCATTATGTGGGCCATAATGGGGGCTTTCGGTGGGCCACGGGCCTCACAGCATGGGGGTTCACACGGCTAAAGACACTCTGCAGGGAGGGGGCAGGGCCCTGGGACTTTCTCAGAAAATGGTCAAACAGACAGCCTCTGCCCTCAGGACAGGCCCTTCAAGAATGCCAGCCTGGCCGGGGCCTGGACCCAGGGCAGCTTCTGCGAGAAACCCCTGCCCCGGGCAGCTGGTGAGGGCCATGTGGGGCAGATGCCAGGACCCAAAGAGGCCGAGGCCAGAGCAACATCCCTGATTCCACACCCACTCTCTGCTCTGGCCTCCTTTCCATGTCTCTGTAAGATGAGGTTTAGAATAACGTCCTCCCAATTCCCTTTCAACTTTAGAATGTTCTGTGCGGGATTAGCCACATAATATGCAGGATCTCGAGCAACATCAAAGTACAGGGTGCCTTGTTCACAAAAGTGCCATCAAAGGTACTGAAATATAACATTTGGGGGGTTTCTGGCGTTTTTTTTTTTTTTCAAACATCCCTCTCACCAGTTATCATTGTGGCTTTTTATTTGATATTTAATGTCATTCTGAGTAAAGAAGAGTAAAATTTTGCTTTGCTGGCATGAATTTTACTAGTCTTAAATTGAGCAAGGCCAGTTTTCAATGCAAATGTAAGTGCATTTAACTCAGATGCAGGATTCCAGAAAGCACACAGTTCATGTTTTGTAGCTTGTTACAAGCATATGCACTTTGATCTTGCGAGATCATGGGAAAGCTACACAAAAGTAACTCAACTGTTTTTATGTCAGGTATCGATATGTGCAGCACCTTCTAGGTCCTGCTTACTGACAAGCAGAGAATGACAGGGAGAATGGTTCACTCACCTCCTCTTTCGTTGCATTCAGCCTACATGCTTGATCCCAGCAGGGACGTCTAAGTGGAAAGAAGGATGGAAGAGAGTTCCTTGGCTGTTCACCTTCCTTAGCATTCCATTCCAGCACCTTCCTCTTGTGTTTGAAGCAAGTGCTGTGCCCCTCCCCTTACCCTGTCACAGGTATATCACCCTTACCTGGTGCTCCCTGTGCATCTCGTTGATGCTCTCTGTGCTTGTGGGGCAGTGAAGAGCAGGGGTGGGGTGGGGTGGGGTGCATCCTGTGGATCTTCTGTGGTTACACACATGCTCTGTTGTCCCATGACACTTCACTTTCCAAACACAAGTTCCATGATGAAATTGTTAAAAATTTCAAGATGGTGATGGCAGAGCGAAAGTAGGAGGTTGTAGTTAATCAGGGTTTTCCAGAGAAACAGAACCAATAAAATTATCTCTCTCTCCCTCTCACCTATCTATCTACCTATCTATCATCATCTATTTCTATCTCTCATCTTATCTATCCATCTATTAATCGATCAATCTATTTATCTGGAACACTCATCAGTTATGGTGACTAAGAAGTCTCATGAGCTGTTGTCTGAAGTTGGAGACCAACACAGGAGACCCGGTGCTGTAGTTCAGTCCGAGGGCAGGAGCAGACCAACGCAGGGGAGTCGGGCAGACGAGAATACCTCTTCCTCTGCCTTTTTGTTCTAATGAGGTCCTCAACGGATTGGGTGAGGCTCATCCACACTAGACGTCTTAGTCCACTCGTTCAAACAGTAATCTTTTCTGGAAATACCCTTGAAGACATGCCCAGAATGATATTTAACCAGGAATCTGGGATCTCGTGGGCCAGTCAGGTGGATACGTAAAATTACCCATCCCAGAGGCCCTTCTAAGCCGGGGCATGTGAGTGCATAGTCTCCTACCCAGGGAGCAGGGCCCTGCCTGCTGCCATCATCCTTCCACTTCCCTGGAGGCAATGTTCTCCAGTTCTGCCTGGATCCGGAACCTTCTATGCAGGTGGGTAGAGCAGAGACACACATATCTACCCTCTGCTGGGAGAACTTAGGCAAGGGGCTTTCCCACTAACAGCTGCATCTTCCATCTTGTGTGTGATGGGGCACTGGAGCTGCCGATCAGGACTGTCCTGAGAGTTAGAGCACAGGGGCTAGGCCTCTCTGAGCCTCGATGTCCTCCTCTGGAAAACACTCACTGTCGTCATAAGGATTGAATACAATGAAATGATACATGTAAAGTATCTGGCACATACTACAACCCCTGTTTTAATAATTATCACAAGCAAGAGCATCTTCCAGGGTGGGTGGGGAACAGCAGCCCATGGGCTGCAGGAATACTTGGAGTCAGGCAGGGCAAGGGGGTGGTACCAAATATTTGGTCTGGAGCAGGTGAGGTGTTGGGGTTTCTTGAACCCCAACCCCCTGGTTGGGGGACCACCCAGCTTGTAGGATCCAAGTCAAGTGCCCTGGATCCCTGGGACGACCTTTAGTCCTAGACAGGAGCCAAGTACTGAGCAGGTAACTGAGGCTTAAATGCAGTTTCTCAGCATGATGGAGGTTGTAGACCATGGATCTTTTTTTTTTTTTTTTTTAAGATTTTATTTATTTATTTATTTATTTAAGAGAGAGAGTGAGAGAACACGAGCTAGGGGAGAGGTAGAGGCAGATGGAGGAGAGGCAGACTTGCCGCTGAGCGGGGAACCCGACGCGGGGCTCGATCCCAGGACCCCGGGATGATGACCTGAGCCAAAGGCAAAGCTTCACAGAATGAGCCACCCAGATGCCCCTAGACCATGTGTTTTAGATACAGATGCCCAAAGCTTCCCCACCCAGATAGGATGCAAATACCAAGCAGGAGGGGGCAGCTTATTTCCAGATCCTCCTCCCAGTGAGAGTGTCACCAGGGGAGCAGTCTGGTCTCTGTCAGGACTGGCTCAGAGGAGCACTTCTAACACTGTCTTCTATGAGATGTAAGTAGATGTTTCATGAAAAAGTGGGGGTGAGGGAGGAAGAGAAAGAGAAGGAGGGGAGAAGGAGAGAAGGAAGAGGAGAGGGAGTGAGAGGGGTGGTGGAAAGGAGAGATTAGGAGGAGGAGGAGGAAGGGGGGAGGGGAGGGACAGGGGAGGAGGAGGAGAGGAGGAGGAAGGACAAGGAAAACAACAGCATGATGATTTGGGAAATACCAGGTTAAGCAAATTTGCACAGACTCTGTGGGTGGGAACTCAGAGCACTACAAGCACACCCCAGGATGGCCCTGGATGTCGTGAGCACAACCCAGGATGGCCCCGGACACCGTAAGCACACCCCAGGATGGCCTGGGATGCTGGGAGCACACCCCAGGATGGCCCCAGACACCGTGAGCACAGCCCAGGACGGCCCAGACACCGTGGCCCACAGGCAGTGGTCCCCAAACTGCTTTGCACAGAGCTAATTTCCACAAAACACTTTGCCCAGGGCAGCCCGGGTGGCTCAGTGGTCTAGCACCCCTGCAGCCCAGGGTGTGATCCTGGAGACCCAGGATCGAGTCCCACATCGGGCTCCCTGCATGGAGCCTGCTTCTCCCTCTGCCTGTGTCTCTGCCTCTCTCTCTCTCTCTGTCTCTCATAAATAAATAAATAAAATATTAAAAAAAAAAAAGAAAGAAACACTTTGCCCAGCACAGCCTGCTGCCTGGGACGCCACGGAGGCCTGGGGAGGCTGGTGCTGTTGGCAGGGGTCTGGGCCGACGGGGCAGGGGAGGGGTAGGGACGGGCTCAATGCTCCTGGGGTGGGGGAACCCAGGGGTGGGGGGACCCAGGGCCCCGGAGCTGCACGTGCAGCCGTTCTGGGGAAGGACACCCCTGTGAGTGCCACGTCTGAGGCTACAGCATGGCAGGTGCTCATTTCTGTGGAAGCCGCCAGGGGGGATAAGGCCAGGAGGGCATCTCTGCCCAGGTCTAGTTCCTGTGCCAGCCTGATGGGGTTCAGACCAGCTCACCCCCAAACCTGAGCCCTGATGCCCCCCACCCCCAGACCTCCAGGCTCCTCTCTTGAGATCCAACCGGCCCTGCCTCTCCCCTTGTCAGGGCAAAATCCGTGCGTCCCGCCCCACCCCATGGCTGTTCTCTCTAAGTGTCTCCTGTTCCGTGAGGTGGGGTGTCACTGACCTGGCTCACACCAAACTTCTTTTGGAGGGGGCTATTGCCAACCAAGGAACCCAAGAGCTACATTTGAGTAAAGGGATTTACAGCAATTTATTGCTTGCCTGCTGCCCCCGGGGAAAAAACCCACGTCCTCTCCTGCACTGGCCCCAGGGCCCTGCTGTGGGAGGAGCTCCCAGTGCTCCCCAGTTCCAGGCCAGACCCATGCCAGGGATTCAGTGAGATCGCTGCCCTGCTCCGAGCCTGAGTCTATATGTCAAATAGGAAAGTGCGGAGGGTTGACCCTTCTTCACATCAATACTGAGCTAAGGAGCACCTGGGGGGCTCAGTCGTTGGTTGAGCATGTGACTCTTGGTTTCAGCTCAGGCCTGATCTCAGGGTCCTACCTGGCGTCTGACAAGCTTTACCTGGACTCCAGAGACCTTTCTTATCTGTATGGCCCAGGGCAACTTACTCAACCCCAAGCCTCAGGTCCTTGTCTGTAAAATACAGACCACAATCAGCTGATGTGCTACTCACCTGTCTGTTCACCCACCACCAGTACCCAGGGCATATGCCTGGCCCCAGCCTGTGGCACCAGGTTACACTGACACCGTCCATGAGGATTAAAGCTGCTGAAAGTCCAGTCCCCCATGAGACAGGGTGGGCACCCAGCAAAACTCACTTTTATTCCTACCACTTCTCAAGTGAGGAAGCTCCTCTGGCTGCGTGAGGTGCCCAAGGGAAGTCGGATGAGCACTGAGAAGGATGGAAAGGAGGTGGCTCCGGTATCAGGCAGAGAATAGGCCCCCTGTGACCTGGCCTGGACCCCCCTGAGTGGAGCTTTCCCCACAGACTCCCTGGAGGAGCAAGGGCAAGGCACCGAGAGGGAGGGCCTGCAGAGTGAGCTCACGGGATAAGGAGGGGCCCAGTCCAGCCCTTCCTGCCAGGGCTGGTCCCCACAAGAACAGGCCCTCTGGTGGGCTGCCTGGGAAATGACCCCCGCCCACGACTATGATGCCTTTCGGAGCCAGCCTAGGTCCCATCTGGAGAGAACAGCCATGTGTGGTCTTGACACCAAAGCCTGTGCCTCATTAGGGTGCAGGGAAGGTAACTTCAGGGGGAATGGGCTGTGGAGGGAGGGAGCGAAGGAGGGAGGTTAACGCGCTATATTTGGAAGACCCACACATGTGCCTATCCCAAGCCCTTCAGACTGGACTCTTCCCAGAATTCCACCCTCACCCCTCTCTGCTGCTCATGTGGGAGTCCTGCTCTCACGCACCCTGGGCCCCCAGGTTCTGGTGCTGAGTCATGCCCAAGCTCGGGATCCCATGGGTCCCAGGGCAGCAGATCTGGTGAACGGTCCCTGCACAGGATTCCTGAGGACAGACACACTGTTTTAATAAGAAGGGTAAACTGATGCCCTTGGGAGTTGACTGTGATTTACTTTCTGAGTGTTCCCACCATGACCTGATGTTTCTGACATTCCTCAGTACTCAGGACTGAGTGCTTGCACCTGCCCCCTTCAGGGACACTTTCTGTGCCAGGCCATGCTGGTGGGGCAGGGTATGCCCATCACAATCACCACCCTGACCACAGCTGATAGGCTGGTTTGAACTGGGTGTGGATGCTGGCCTGCGATGCCGGCCACCTCCGGTCTGTGTGGCTGACATCATAGGTGGCCAGCTGGTTAGCTTCTCTCTCTCTCTCTCTCAGGAGCCCAGCCAGATCTGCAATGGGTGCTGGTACCAATACTAACAGGCCAGGTAGCGAGAGGCAGCCACACAGGGCCAAAGGGTGAGCAGATGGGCTTGGTTGTATTTGGTTGTATTTGTGGCTTGTGACAGTTAACTCTATGTGTCAGCTTAGCTGGGCCATGATTCTCAGATATACAGTCAACCATTATTCCGGATGTTACTTTAAAGGTGTTTTTGGATGAGACTTAAGCTGAAGTTGGTGGAAGCTGAATGAAGCAGGTTGCCCTCTATGACATGGCGGGAGGAGGGGAGGCTCATCCAATCAATTGAAGGCCTGAGTAGATCCAAAGACTGATTCCCTCCCTCTTGCATCAGACGGCCGGTGGACTTGGATGACAGCACTGGCTCTCCTGGGTCCCCAGGCTGCCAGCCTGTACTGCAGATTTTAGACTTGCCAGCCTCCATAATTGCACAAGCCAATTCCTTAAAGTACATTTCCAGTGTCTCTGGAGGTGACAGGAAGGAAAAGGATGGGGACACATCTTGGAGATAGATGGTCTACATTCCTAAACCCAAACTCCATGTTTCCCCTTAATACTGGTCAGATTAGGGTAAGACCACTAGCCTCCTTGAGCACCCCATTTTCTTTATACATGGGCTCCTAGATTCCCAAGGCTCTGTGGGCAACCCCCAGGGCTGCAGATATCTTTCCGTGGGCGGAGGGTTCCCTTCTGTGAGAAAAATGACTCCCTATCTTGTCTACCCAGTGCGGTGACACAGGATGCAGAATGGAAACGGCCAGCATGTCCCACCATCCTCCTCTCCTCCCTGCCTACTGCCTTTCTTTCACTATTAATTCAACCAGTTGTTTAATTCCAGTTATAGTTCATGGTTTTCTGCAGCCGGGAGAGAAGTTCAGACTGAATGACTTCAGACCAAAAACAGCTCCTGAGCAGGAAGTTAGGGATTGTGACTACTTAGGCCTACAAGGACAGTGAGGGCAGTGCAGAATAGATGAGGCAGGTGGATTGCGGCAAGGGCTGGGCTCCTGCTTCATGCCTTGTATACGCACGGAGAAGTAAACACACAGTCTCTACTGAGCAGAAAGATGTAGTGCTTTGTAGCATCTAAATAGGGCTGATAATGAGCTTGTAGATATGTGTGTGTATACTTTTCATATATATCCAGGTTATATAATGAGGTATGTCAGATATATAAATAGATGACTATTGACATCTCATAACCTATCTGTGTTTATGTGTGTGTATGTTCACACATGACACAGATATGCATTCATGTGGATATTCACATTCAGAGATGCACATATATTTTTGTATGTATCTATATCTATATCAATAGACTTTTACCAAGCAATGTTGGGCTGTGACTGACAGGCTGTATATCAGCACCTGTACACATTAATGTGATGGGTATAGAATCAAAGACCAGATTTGCACTCTTGGTCTTCTACTTCTATCTGCTTGACCTTCAGACAAGTTGATTGAACTGTCTTGGCTTCATCCTCCTCTGTAGCAGTGGGTTAATGGCCCTTTCCGAGGAGGAGCTTGGTGAGTATCACAGAAGGAAGGTGACTGGATCAGTACCTGCTACAGACCCGGTGCCAGATTTATGGCATCATTCAGTATTTATAGAGTCCTGACAGTGAACCTGGGCCCCAGGCACAGGGGTGGGCAGTGTCTCAGTCCTTGAGGAGCTCACGTGCTAGCAGGGAAACAGATAATGAAATATATACCATAGTCCAGTACTATGTGTGCTGAGGCGAGGGCAGGGACGGGGCTGTGAGATCTCCGAGGATGGGGGTGGACAGTGGAATGTCAGGGGTGCTGCACAGAAGAGGCAGACAGAACATGATGTTCATCATGGAGAGTGGGCAGGAATTGGGGCCAAGAGTGAGGATAGCAGGACAGTGACCCACACAGGTGTACATGCTAAAAGGCACCTAGGATATTCTGAGTGTGCATGCTGTGGGAGTGACATGGGTCCAGTAGGGACACTTGTCACCCTAAATAATTGAATCATTGTTTTGTAGACTAGGGATAAAATTCCAGGTTCTGCCTCTCTTTTCTACAAACTTACTTGTTATATTTCTTTGGGGATGAGGGAAACCCTCTCAAGGCCTTGGTCTTCTTCCTTATAATGAAGACATTGGATAAAATCAGTTTCAAGGCCCAATTTAGTCACCGAGGCCACACAACTACAAATTTGATAATGTCACTTGAGGAGGCTCTGACCGGGGGACCTAGACTCCTGACAATGCCCTTTAAATGTCACTTCATCAAGATTCCCTTCATCATTATTATAATAGTTCTCTTTCTCGCTTGCTCCATAAAATATGACATTAAGTCTGACTTCAAACCCTCAAGAAAACCAATTTGTTAAGCCAATTTGGGAGGATGATTCAGCATCGTACATCAATCTGAAGCTCTTCATCTTGCACCAAACCCCAGCAATGTGGCTGCAGTGTGATCTCCGCACCTACTATGTGCTGGGCACTATTCCAGGCACGGGGTGGGGAGGGGCACAGAGAGGAAGAGATGTGGTCCCTGTCATCCAAGAACTCACTGTATGGAGAGTCAGAGAATAAAACTGATCATTAAGATGTGCAATGTCAAGATGTTCAATAAAAGAAGCATCAGATGAAGGGCACCTAGGTGGCTCAGTGGTTGAGCATCTACCTTCAGCTCAGGGCATGATCCCAGGGTCCTGGGATTGAGTCCCACATAGGGTTCCCTGCAGGGAGCCTGATTCTCCCTCTGCCTGTGTCTCTGCCTTTCTCTCTCTGTGTCTCTCATGAATAAATAAATAAGTAAAAATCCTAAAAAAAAAAAAAAAAGAAGAAGAAGAAGAAGAAGCATTAGATGATACAAAAACACACTGAAGATGTACTATATCCAGTCTGGGAGTACATATGAATCTTAGTTGGGACTTAGTTGTATCTCAAAGTGATAAGTTAGGGTGGGAAGGAGGTACAAGGATATACCAGAGGGAACAGTATTGCCAGGTGGGCAGCAATCCATTAAGGCAGTACAACTCAGGCTAATTCAGTGCTTTCTCTGCCACACAATGGTAGGGCAGGAAGGCAGAGAGAACCCCCTTTGAGTCATACTAATCCTTCATAGAGTGCCCTCTGAAGTTTGGGTGTGGGACACCAAATTCTAAAGACAGGGTACAAGAAAAGACAGCTGAGATAAGCCCCTCTGAGGTCCCTCAAGCCTTAGCTGAATGCTCTAACTATAGCACTGGGGTTTGGTAGCAAGGCAGAGGGAGACCTCCTGAGGTATGGAAAACCAGGAACAGGACTGGAGAAAGAAAACTACTCCTAGAGATCCCAAAAGCCAGTATCTAAGGAGACAGAGAGAGAGAGAAAGAGAGAGAAAATTACCAGTAAAAAATCTGGCAGCATAAAAAGATCACCCGTTTTTTCATTGTTCAGATCCCAAGCAAATGTTTTATGTCTTTTAAAATAATGGGAGGAAGCTGGGACACCTGGGTGGCTCAGTGGTTGATCATCTGCCTTCAGCTCAGGACATGATTCTAGAGTTCTGGGATAGAGTCCCGCATCAGGCTCCCTGCATGGAGCCTGATTCTCCTCCCTCTGCCTATGTCCCTGCCTCTCTCTATGTCTCTCATGAATAAATAAATAAAATCTCTAAAAAAATAACAAAAATAAAAATAATGGAAGCCAATTGTGGAAAGTGAAAAAAAATCCTAGTTTAAATACAGATTAAGCTGACAAAGCACTCCTTCCCCCCATACCAGTACCCCATCAGGATGAGTATGCTCTTAACCATAGGTATATGTTATTTAGCAAAATCTATATCATTCTTTTATACACAATGTTTGGCCCAGACTAAAAAATCATAAAACATACCAAGAAGCATGAAAGTGTGACCCATGGTCAAGAGAGGAAACAATCACTAGAAATAGACCCAGAGACAGCCCTGATGTTGGGCTTTCAAAATTTTCAGACAGAGACAGTAAAATAAGTATGAAAAATATGCCAAGGGGCTGAAAATAGTAAAAATGGCATAACATGTGAGCTACTGGGAAATGTTAATAGAGAGACAGAAACTATAAGAAAGACTTAACTGAAACACCAGAAATGAAAAATATGATTATCAGAAGTGGAGAATCCACTTGAAGGGCTCCACAGCAACATGGACAGGAGCAGGAAACATGAACAAACAGGGGAGAATGGCAAATATTAAGCCAAAACATGCGGAGGAAGGAAAGGGTAAGGCAGCAAGGCACGGAGCACCAACAGGCAGCAGCAGTAGCAGGCAGTCAGCATGTGTGTGACTGGCGCAGCAGAGCGGGAGAGGCAGCAGGGCTGACAGGCATTGGAAGAGATAGTGCCTGAGGATTTGGGATTTGTAGAATTGCTGAAAGCTATCAACCCACAAAAGCAAGATAACTCCAAACACGGTTAAGTACATGGAAAAACACACCTGGGCACGTCATAGGCAAAATGCTAAAAACGAAATAGAAATAGAAGCTATTAAAATAAGCTGGAGAGGGGAAAAATACCCAAACTTCATAAAAGGAAACAGGGATAGAAAACAATGCAGATTTCTCATTAGATACATAGAAACCAGAAGACGATGGAATAGTGTGTTATTTTCCTCATTTGTCCTCCCGAGCATCTTTTCCTTTTTAGTTTTATTGAGGTATATTGATATACAAAAAAGTTGTAGACTTTTAATGTATGCATCCTGATGAGTTTGAACCTATGAATACACCTATGGTACCATCCACACAAGCTAGGAACTAAATATATCCATCACTGCCCAAAATGTGCATGTTTTGGTGGTGGTTTCCTTTTTTTGTTTGTTTTTTTCTGTTTTTGTTTGTTTGTGAGAAGGATACACTCTACAACATACTGAGTACCAGTGGTTAAAAATAATTGGAGTAATATTTTTATTTATTTTTTTTAGTGGAGTAATATTTTTAAAGTGAGAAAGGAAAAAAACCCTGCCAATTTAGATTACCATATTCAGGGATCCCTGGGTGGCTCAGCGGTTTAGCACCTGTCTTTGGCCCAGGGTGTGATCCTGGAGTCCTGGGATAGAGTCCCACATCAGACTCCTGCATGGAGCCTGCTTTTCCCTCTGCCTGTGTCTCTGCCTCTCTCTCTCTCTCTCTCTCTCTCTCTCTCTCTCTCTCTCTCTATGTCTATCATAAATAAATAAAATCTTAAAAAAAAAGATTACCATATTCATCAAAAACAGTCTTTATAAACAGAGCCAAAACAAAGATATTTTCAAACAGGTAAAACTGGAGATAGTTCATACCTAGTAGATTTTCACTGTGTAATACTGAGAGAAATTTTTCAGTTTGAAGGTAAAGAGATGCCAGAAGGAAGTTCAGATCTACCAGGAGGAATGAGGAACATGAGGACAAACAAAACTGGCGATAAATACAAAGTGTCTTTAAAATTATCTGTGTATGTGTGTACATCCACCTGGGTACACACACCCAAGCACATGTATATGCACACAAAAAAGCAATTGGCTTGTTAAGAGCAAAAATAATAATGTGTCACAAGTTTTAAATATTACGGGTTAGAAATGAAAAAAACCAATGTGACAGCAAGAACAGAAAGTTGGCAGGTGTTCTAAGTGGGATCAGACTCTTAGAAAGTTCTTACCTTACACTAGAAGTTGTGCAATGTTATCTGCAGGTCAACCGTCATATGTCATAGATGTCCACTTGTGTCTTTTCATCCCTAGAGCAACCACTATAAAATAACACAAAGAAATAGATTATACAAGTTTGGTATTTAAGATGAAGAGAAAACCAAAACTTCTTCCTGAGATTTCTTTTTTAATTGTAATTTTATTTTATTTTATTTTTAAGAGAGAGAGAATGAGCACAAGCAGGGGGCAGGGCAGAAGGAGAGAGGGGAGAGAGAATCTCAAGCAGACTCCCTGCTGACCGTGAGCCCCATGTGGGGCTGGATCTCGTGACCCTGAGATCATGACCTGAGCTGAAATTAAGAGTTAGACACTTAACCGACTGAGCCACCCAGGCACCCCTTTCTCCTGAGATCTGTTAATGCATTTATCTAAGATTCTTGCTACGTTTGGATCCCTTGAGTTTTTTTGTTTTTTTGTTTGTTTGTTTGTTTGTTTGTTTTAATGGGCATTTGACAAAATGCTTTTTAACTTTTTTTCTGTATTGCCTTTATTTAAAATATGCTTTATTTACTTCTGGTAATAGTCACTCTCGTGGGTGTTCAGTTCACTGAAATACACACACACAGTCATGTAACCATCACTATAGTTCAGACCCAGAACATTCCTATCGTCGCCTGGAATTACTTCCTGCTGACGCTTTACTGTCACTCTTGCCCTGCTCACTCCTGGTCTCTGGCAGCCACTGATGTGCTCTCTGCTCCCATGATCCTGCCTTTACCTGAACTAGATTTTAAATATGTGTAGAAGGTGGCAGTGCAAGAGATGACTTACTATCTTGTACTTTTGCATACAGTGTCTTGAAAAAGTATATTCCATTCTTTTTTTAAATAAATTTATTTTTTATTGGTGTTTAATTTGCCAACATACAGAATAACACCCAGTGCTCATCCCATCAAGTGCCCACCTCAGTGCCCACCCCCCAGTCACCTCCACTCCCTGCCCTCCCCTTCCACCACCCCTAGTTCGTTTCCCAGAGTTAGGAGTCTTTCATGTTCTGTCTCTCTTTCTGATATTTCCCACTTATTTTTTCTCCTTTCCCCTTTACAGTATATTCCATTCTTGAGAAAGCATATATTCCATGCTCTCCATAGATACAGATGCATGTGTCTTGCAATGCATATGTGAAACTTTTGTAAGAACTCCCTAGTATAAATTACTAAAATTGGGTAATTTCTAAGGAGGTCAACAGAGGACATACCATTTATTTCCATTACAAAGGCAGGCATAGTGGAAAAGAGGATCAAAGGACATGGGATGAAGGAGAAAATAAATTCCAAGATGATAAACGGTAACCAATCTTACCAAGAATTATGCTAAATGTAAAATGGTTTAAAAAACCCAAAAGTGAGACAAGGTTTTCCAACTACATATAGAAGCAATACCATGCTGTTTGCTCTCTATAATGTGCCTACTTTAAACACAGAGACAAGGGAGGTTGAATATTAAAAGAGATACATCATGCAAACAGTAGGCCTACGGAAGCGGGTGTTGTCACATAAATATTGGGAAAGGTGGTTGGTTGGGGACAGACAGATGAAGACGGACATTTTACAATGATAGAAGTGTCCATTTCTCAACAATACACATTCAGGGTGAATTTAAGAATAGAGTTTTGTGAGGGGGCACCTGGGTGGCTCAGTGGTTGAGCATCTGCCTTCAGCTCAGATCATGATCTCAGGGTCCTGGGATCAAGTCCCCCATCGGGCTCCCTGCATGGAGCCTGCTTCTCCCTCTGCCTGTGTCTCTGCCTCTCTCTGTGTGTCTCTCATGAATAAATAAATAAAATCTTTTAAAAAAAAACTAAGTAAACAGAACTTTTTTTTAAAAAAAAGTTAAAAACAAAAGAATAGAACTTTGTGAAACACACAGAACCAAACGGATAAAGAGACATTCACTACTATGGCTGGGAATTTGGGTTCCGCTCTCTGAGTAATCGATAAAACAAGTAGATAAAAATCAGTAAAGATATAGGATATTAGAACAATCTATCTTAAGGTTTCTCCAATCAGCACTATTGATATTTTCCATTGGATAATTCTTGGGGGCAGGAGAGTTTTCTGTGGATCGTGGGAAGTTCTCACCTTCGAAGACCTTCTACTGTGAGGTGTCGGGACCAACCTCGCCCCAGCTGTGATAACCAGAACTGTTTACAGACATCGCCCAGTACCCCTTGAAGGCGTCACAAACCATCCCCTGGTTGAGATCCACTGATGGAAGTACAGGCTCGGGCATGAGACAAGTCTACATCATTGTCAAAGGTGTTGAATGCACACCCAAGATGTTCTCGGAATGAACCGGAATTCATTTAGAAGATTCCAGTAAGAGTAAGATATCTGGAAAAATCTCCACATATTTGCAAACTAGGAAATGCTTTTTTCCTAAGTAGCCCATGGTCAGAAAAGAAAAGAAATCACAACGGAAATCTGAAAACAATTCACACTGTTCACCCAGGAACGCACAACATGAACACGTCAGGGGACACGCTCAAGACAGTGCTTGCAGGGCCACCAACCATCTGCCGTAGAGCCAACGTTAGGGCAAAAGCGTCCATGTTAAGCTCAAAAACCCAGAGAAAATCAACACGAAATAAATTTTAAAAGTAAAATAAAAATAAGAGCAAAAAAAAAAAAAAATCAATGAGCTGGTAACAGGATGGATGGCGGGAGGCAGCCCAGAGTCTCGGTGAGAGGGGCCAGAGCCTGCACAGTGCCCCAGACCCCTGAGGCTAGAGGCGAGGGCGTGTGCTCACTCCTTCCTCCAGAACCTGCTCTGCAGCCTGGAGGAGAAGCAGCTGGATGTGGGGGGACGCAGGCCTCGGGAGGTGGGGTGCCTGGAGGCAGGATTATGTAGAGCTGCCTGAGTGTCCTGCCCTTAAATGATCTGGGATCTGGGACTCTCAACCACGCGGGTGGCCAAGAAAGTGACTCAATCTGGCAGCTCTGAGAGTTAAAAACTGTTTCCCCAGGCAACACGTCAGCCTCTCTGCACTTTGCTTTCATCCCCTGTGACACAGAGGCACAGCGATGCCTAAGCCGCACGGTGGCCGTGAGGATGGATGGGGACAACGCGGGTTTCGGCCTGACCCGCAGCGTGCGCACCAAACCCGGGGTGCTTTGTTGCCCATCTTGTCCGAAGCGGAAGCCAATGGTTGAGGCCATGCCACTTGACATGTTGTCCTTTTTTTTTTTCTTTTTAATTGGAGTTCGATTTGCCAACATATAACACCCAGCGCTCATCCCGTCCAGTGCCCCCTTCAGTGCCCGTCACCCAGTCACCCTGTTTCCCCCACCCCCTCCCTTTCCACTACTCCCTGTTCGTTTCCCAGAGTTAGGAGTCTCTCCTGGTTTGTCTCCCTCTCTCTGATTTTTCCCACTCAGTTCCCCTCCTTTCCCCTATAACCCCTTTCACTATTCCTTATATTCCCCGTATGAGTGAAACCCTATGATGATTGTCCTTCTCCGATTGACTTACGTCACTCAGCGTCATCCCCTCCAGTTCCATCCACATCGAAGCAAGTGGTGGGTATTCGTCGTTTCTAGTGGCATCTGTCCTTCTCCCCTGCCTCCGCCAGCCCTCGCACCTTCTCAGCCTGACCGTCCCTCCTGGATGCCAGGGCGGCCAGGTAGGAGCCACGGTTAGGACGGGTCCCCGTTCTGTAAACTGACGGCTAGCAAAGAGCCAGGTGCTTTCTGCAGCCGACTACGAGAACAAGAAAGCCGCCGTCCGAAGGCCAGCTGAGCCTCTCGGATCCAGGCAGCCCCATCCTGGCCTGATGGGGAGCATGCCCTCTGTCCCTCTGTTCCTCTGTGTCTCTGTCTCTCTGTCCCCACTCTGGAGTGGCAAACCCAACGACAGAACATCAGCTAAGCCACTTCCAGCTGGGTTTCCTCCTCAGCCTCCCCGCTACCCTGCACCGCCCACCGCCAGGTGTGTTCCCTCAGCATCAGGAAGCCAGGAAGCCAGGGGCTCAGGATGTCTGGGTGGATCAGTGGTTGAGCATCTGCCTCCAGCTCAGGCTGTGATCCTGGGGTCCTGAGATCGAGTCCTGCATCGGGCTCCTTGCAGGGACCCTGCTTCTCCCTCTGCCTGTGTCTCTGCCTCTCTCTCTCTGTGTCATGAATAAATAAATACAATCTTTAAAAAAAGAAAAAGGAAGCCACGGGCTCAGGCATGCAGACCCCCAAAAGGAGGGAGGGATGTCACTCACCAAACACCCATCAAAGGCCCCCACGTTGCATCCCTGACCCTGAGCCGTGTGCTCATGGGCCCCACACATGTGCGCACACTCTCACTCTTCCCCCTCTGGGATCTCCCTGGCCCACTCTCCATGCTCCTCTGCCCTAAGGGCCTCTCTCTCAGGACCTCTGAAGCCACCCCTGACCCTGGGCTTCCACACTGGTGGGCCTGGGAGCTGGGCTGCACACGTGCTCACCTTGCACGTCGCTACAGGCTGCCAGGACTCTGCCCAGCTGCCACACGCGGGCCTGCCTCTCCACCTTCTCCTGCTCCCCAGAGCTGGACAGAGACTTACAGCGTGTCACACATACGTCCCGGCAGCATGAGGTCCAGGCTCGCTGTTGTTACCTGTGGGGCCCGGGCCAGAAAGCAGCTGCCGTACCAGGAAGGGAGGGCAAAGGCTTGGGGCCGACGGGAAAGGCCTTTTACAAATGTTGCCAATAAAACTGCCTTGGAAGGGGCACAGGTGGGCAGAAAGGAAGCTGTCAAAGGTCTCAAGTCTCCCAGAGCACAGTGACTGCATAGGCACCTGGAGAGGCTGCCTGTGGGAGCCCGGCCAGTTTCTCTAGGGCTGAAGGACAGAACTGGTGGCTGGCAGACAGTCTAGGCCTTCAGGATTGTCATTCCCATCATTATTGCTATTATTACTGCCCACAGGGTATTAAGAAACAATCTGAATTAATTCCCATCATTTAAACACCTGGCAATTTTGCATCCGAACTCAGGTACCCAGCTTCTCTGGAAGAGGTGGTGCACGAGGCTGCAGGGAGCGCTCAGGAGCCGTGCCTGAATGGTGCCCCCAGAAGGGAGGTGTGTAGTTTGCCATCATCATGTCCCTGTCCTGGCATTTTTTTTTAAGATTTATTTATTTTATTTATTCATGAGAGACACACAGAGAGAGAGGCAGAGACACAGGCAGAGGGAGAAGCAGGCTCCATGCAAGGAGCCCAATGCAGGACTCGATCCTGGGACTCCAGGATCGTGCCCTGGGCCAAAGGCAGACACCAAACTGCTGAGCCACCCAGGGATCCCCTGTCCTGACATTTCTGACGTGCAGCCCCCTCTCTTTAAATACCTGCCTGGGCTATTTGTATATTTGCGCTTGCAACCTCTGCTTAGATACATCCCCGATGTGCTATGAGCAGGAGGGGACCCGGCAGGGAAAGGCAGGAAGAGGTGAAGGTGGCGTCTGAGCTGGAAATGCTGCCGCCACCCAGCAGGAGCTCTGACTCTGAGCCACACTGTGTCCCTCCAGCTCCTGAGGACCCAGCTCCAGGCCCCCGGTCGCTGCGGGAACCACTTGGCCTAACGTGCTCCTCTCTTCTCCAGATTCCAGGCTGCCTGCCCTCTTTCCTGCTAGAGTGGTAATGATTCGTCCACTGCCGTTTATAATTCTGTGAGTACTTGTTGCTAATATAAAGCCAGACACGGCCTGAGGTCCCGGGAAGGATGGAAACTTGGTCGTGCCAGGCAACAGGTGGGGCCGAGGCAGCGGCAAGAACACAGGCTCTGAGCCAGCCGGACCTGGGCTGGAATTGCACTCTGGGACCCAGGCAAGTTCTCCGGGGGCTCCGAGCCTCGGTTTCCTTGTGTGTGAAGCGAGGGCAGTGATCCCTCCTTCCCCACAAGGTTGTGAGAGCGTAGTACTGGCCATAGTGTGTCTGCTGTCCCTTCTGCGGTCCCCTTCGCGTCTCCAGCACATCGCAGGCAACTACATTCCCAGGCATCCCGGTCCCCTGCCTGCCCGGTGGGAGTGGCCAGTCTGCGCCCAAGAGGAAGACGAGGCAGCCAGGAGTAGGAAGCCTGGCACCTCCCTTTCTCTTATTTTGGGAGCATCGTGTGGCCACGCTGCGCCTCCCCACAGTCCCAGCTCCGTGGTAGGAGCGTAGCTTCAGCTGACTCTTGGGAACGCTGGTTTCTAGGATCTGTCACTGCATCTTCCAGACCAAGGGCAGCAGTATGTGGGTGATGTCTCCTTGGTTTGGCATCTCAGCTCTTCCATCAACTGTGCAACAATTCCCCACTGTCGTGGGCTGAGTTGTGCTCCCCCAAAACTCACAGGCTGAGCCTAAGCCCTGTCACTCAGAATGTGACTTTATTTGGAAGTAGAGTCAGGGCAGGTGTCATTAAAGAGCTCATACTCTAATAGGGCGGACTCCTAGTCCAAAGTGACCTGTGTCCTCAGAAAGGGGAAAGGTGGACACTGGGCCACGCGGAGAACACCGGGTGAAGTTGGAGGCAGAGATTGGGGTGATGTGTCCCAGAGGGCAAGGAACGCCAGCGTTTGCCAGCAACCACCAGAAGCCAGGAGAGAGGCCTCCAATGAATTTCCCCTCACGTGCCTCGATGACACCTTGAATTCAGACTCTGGCACCGGAAGTGCGGGAGAAGACGTGCCTGTTGTGTAAGCCGCCGTTGGTGGTACTTTGTTGGCGGCCGCAAGCCGGTCCACCTGCCGTGAATCCTGAGACACTGGGCGGTCTTCTGTCTCCCGCCTGAACCTAACTGAGTCGGATGAGCAATATGTGCCGGGTATCTGGGGCGCGGCCTGATGGGCAGCGGGCGGCAGCGGGGAAACAGCCCCGCTCAGGCCGAGTGAGAGCCGGGGCCTAAGGAAATCCCGCCAAAATGTGTCAGCCATTCACTGAGTTCAAGTGATGTTCAAGGAACTTTACATGCGTGTGTGTGCGCATGTGTGTGTATAGTGGTGTGTGCGTGCGTGCATATAAATGCATATATGCGTATTTGTGTGTGCGTGTGCACATATGTGTGTAGATCTGTTCATACGTGTGTCTTTGTTTCCAGGTGTGTATATGCGCATAGCTGTGTGTGCATATGTGCGTGTAAATGCATATATGCATATGCATGTGCACATATGTGTGTAGATCTGTTCATATGTGTGTCTTTGTTTCCAGGTGTGTATATGTGCGTAGCTGTGTGCGCGTACATGCGTGTAAATGCATTTATGCATATTTGTGTGTGCATGTGCACATATGTGTGTAGATCTGTTCATACGTGTGTCTTTGTTTCTAGGTGTGCATATGTGAGTAGCTGTGTGTGTAGCTGTGTGAATGTGCGTAGGTGTGTGTGTTCATGTATATGTATATGTGTGTATATGTGTATGTAGCTCTGTGTGTGTGTTTAGGTATATGTGTATTTGTGTGCATGCAGGTGTCTGCATGTGTGTATAGGAGGTATAGGTGTGCGTGTGCGTGTGGCTGTGTAGGTGTCTCTGTCTGTGTGACTCAGGGATCACACCATCACCGCCCGTTCTTAGGAGAAGCAGCAGGAGTGCAGAGGAGGGGCGTACCTCCCGCAACAGGACACGCACTCGGTGGTAGAGGCAGGAAGCGGCCTGTCCGCGTGGCCTCCCAGCTCCTCCAGAAACACTCGCAGTGACCAAGCACCTGCCACGTGGCCAGTGTGCCAGACCGTGGAGCAGAATGCCGTGCACCCGCTAGCCGACCCAGGGGAGCAGGGCCCCGCTTGCCAACCCCAGGGGGCCTCCAAACACTTCTGCCACCTGCATCCTGGTACTGAAGTCACCAAGGAAAACACGGGGCAGTGAAGTGTGGCGTGTAACAAGCTCTACTCTGGCGGGGGGGGACAGGGCAAGGCCAGCACGATAGTGTCCCCTGGCCCCTCAGCGACGGCAGGGCAGCAGCTACTGGCCTACAAGGCCGTGTTCTGTGTCCCCGCAGGAGGACCCGTCCATGTGCGGCAGTGTGGGGCTCGGGGTCTGCACGCACCAGACTCCCTTCCCAACTCCGAGGAGCCGCATCTGTAATTCTATTTCATTTTAATTCGTCTACATTCAAATACGTGTGCGAGGCTACTGGCTAGGATAACGGACAACGCAGGCAGGGGATGACCAGCGCGGGGACACGACCACCTCGTCCACGTGAGGGCAGCTTGCAGGGGGGAGGCGCCGGCGCTGTCTGTAGTCTGCTCCTCTCACGGTGACGTCCGCTTTGAAATGCCGCCCAGGTGAGGGCCGCGGCTTGCACCTGTCACCAGAGAGGAGTCCGAAGTGGCTGATGTGTCGCGATGAACGGACTCGACAGTCCTTCGATGAATGGACTCGACCGTCCTTTCCCAATGAGCTACGCTCCTTGCTCCTTCTCCATCTGGAAGACACGGAGCTCTACCCTGCAAACCTCTCTCTCCAGGACCACCTGGGTTTAGACGGGAGCATGACTCGCCTGCGGTGTGGGGAAGGACGAGACCCGCTTGCCTCTGGGATGGGCACTGGGTGTTATACTATATGTTGGCCAATTGAATTAAAAAAAAAAAAAAAACGGGATGCTTGGGTGGCTCAGGGAGTGATCCTGGAGTCCTGGGATCGAGTCCCGCATTCGGGATCCCCACATGGATCCTGCTTCTCCCTCTGCCTGTGTCTCTGCCTCTCTCTCTGTCTCTCATGAATAAATAAAATCTTTAAAAAAAATACATAAGTAAACAATTTTTTTAAAGTAAAAAAAACAGTATAGTTTACCCTTAAATCCAGCCTCCGGAGAAATTTAAGAATATATATACACAGCCAGCTTGCCATGGGAGGCGTCGGTGTTCACAGCCACAAATATCCATCCGGCAAATCCACCATCCAGCTGTTTATCATTTCATTGTGAAGCACAATCGATGGTTTCCTCCTTTATTTTTTTTAAAAGGTTTTATTTATTTATTTATTTATTTATTTATTTATTTATGAGAGATACAGAGGGAGAGAGAGGCAGAGACCCAGGCAGAGGGAGAAGCAGGCCCCATCCCATGCAGGGAGACTGACACAGGACTCGATCCTGGGACTCCAGGATCACGCCCTGGGCCGAAGGCAGGTGCCAAACCGCTGAGCCACCCAGGGATCCCTCCTCCTTTATTTTTTAAAATTTAAATTCAATTAATTCACATAGAGTGTATTATTCGTTTCAGAGGTAGTTCAGTGATTCATCAGCTGGTGCAGACAACACCTGGTGCTCATCCCATCACGTGCCCTTCCTAATGCCCATCACCCAGCGGCCCTGTCCCTCGCACCCCCCTCCCCTCCACCAAGGGTTCCCTTTGAAAAGGGTGTGTCTCTGTCATATTGGGCTCGGCAATTCTGGTGTTCTCGGAAAGAAAACTCTGAGAAGTGGCTGGCTTCACCTGTCAGCTAACTGACCCCAGTCTCAACCTGGAGGAAGACAGGCCGTGCTGACATAGGAAAGTCACAGGAGACAAACATGCCCGGAGACAAGACAACGCTGTCTTAGGATCCCCGAGTGCGACCATGCTGTGGGGCTCTGGGGGTCCCCTTCCTTGGGAGCCTGCCCCTCAGCATCCTTGCCCAGGCAGGCCCTGCTTGGATGCCTCTGGGAACGGGACACTCAGTACTTTCCCTCGTCACCTTCTGCTTGCTGGAAAACTTGTGCTTCCGGAAGATGATGCCTCTTGTGGGGACAGCAGCTCATCTGATTTACCCGCTGAGCCTTCCCCTGCCGCGTCCTGGGCGCTCTCCATGATGACGGTGCTGTGTTTGATGCGCTCTCCACGATGCCCGGCTGTGTTTGACGCCAGGGCCTCCCCGGCACGTGGCCACCACAAGTCCATCCAAGTTTCCAGTGGCCTTGTGACCTCGGGTAAGTCTCTGAGCTTCTCTGGGCCTGGTTTGGAAAGTAAGGGTAAGAGCAGCACCTGCCTCTTGCAGTTTGCCTCAATCTTATGAGACTCTTAACTCTAAGAAACAAACTGAGGGTCGCTGGAGGGGAGGAGGTGGAGGGAGGGGGTCACTGGGGGACGGGCATGAAGAAAGGTGTGTGATGTGATGAGCACCGGGTGTTCTGGCCAACTGATGAATCACCAAATTTGACCCCTGAAACAATTAATATACAATATGTTAACTAAATTGAATTTAAATTTAAAAAAATTAAAAGTACAAAGAATAGCCCCAGCCCCTCGTATAGCGGTTGGGGAGACCCCAGCAACAAGTCCACGTGAAGCACCGTTGCCTCTCCATAGCTGCGAGTCCCTATTATTAGCTCTATCACCATCTGACTGTTAGCCTTAGCCCGGGCAGCCCCTCTCCTGCCCTCTGCATGCCCTCTGAGGCTGCAAAACCATCCACTGAAATCCCCCTGCCTGAGCCTCGGGTTTCTGAAAGTGAGATGAGGACGGCTGCATGTGTTCTAAGATCTGAGGTGAAGATTTAACGATTTAAAGTGAGGAAAAAGTGCTGAAGACTTCGGCTTCAGTCAGGGTCAGCCCCTGACCTCCCTCCTCCTTCCCTCTCACCTGTAAGCCCCTGCTCTAGGTAGAAAAAAGAAAAAAATCCAGAAATGCATGCACAGCCTGAATGTCAAAAGAAATTGATCTTTTTAAAAATCGAGATATAATCACGATAACGCAAACTTTTTCATTGGTTTATTTTCTTTTTATTTATTTTTTAAAGATTTGTTTATTTATTTGAGAGATTTGTTTATTTATTTATTATTTATAAGGACAGAGAGAGAATCTCAAGCAGACTCCACACTGAGTACAGAGCCTGATGTGGGCCTCGATCCCGTGACCCTGAGATCGTGACTTGGGCTGAAATCAAGAGTCAGCCGCTTAACTGACTGAGCCACTCGGGTGCCCCAAAATTCATCATTTTAAAATGCATAGTTCTGGGTTTTTAGTGTATAAACAGAGTTGTACATCACCACTCTCTAATTACCACCCCCCACCAAAACCGTGTGCCCCTTGCGCTCATTCCCATTCTCCCTCTACCCAGGCCCTTGCAGCCACTCATCCCTCTCCTGCCTCCCTGGGTCGGCCTACTCTGGACACTTTATATAAATGGCATCGTTCACTCTGTCGCCTTTTGGGTCTGGTTCCTTTCACTTCACGCGCTGTGTTCAGGCTTCATCCGTGTTGCAGCAGGGTTGCATTTGGTTTTGGAGCAGAGCTCACCATGAGACCCAGGGTAGGTGCTGCTGTTCAGTCCCTGGAAATGGGTGGCCTATGTGATGAGCTGGTTCCCCAAGGCCACCATGAGGAGTGCAGCCGCTCCTCTGAATCTTGGTCTGCACCCCACCCCGGGCCGAAGCTGCTCTAGGGAGCACGTCCTTCCCTCAGATCCCCTTACCCTCCACGGTCTGCAACCTCCCCCCTCCCCTGCAGACTTTCAGCTGGTAATTAGCAGTGACTTGGATGTTGGTTCCAACCCAGCTCCCAGTGTATGATTGCATGCAAATACTAGCTTCCGTTTATTCGTCCGTGAAATGGGATCATAGTAGCTCTTCCCTTGTGGGGTTGCTGTGAGTGGCAAATGAGGCAGCGCATACTTATGCTTCGTGCGACACCAGGGATGGTTAGCAATCCACAGATACTGGTGATGCCGTCATCTGTAATGTGGGGCGAGCAGTATTCAACTCGCAGTTGTGGCTGGAGAGAGGCTTGGAGGCACTAGTGCCCGAAGGGCTGGCACAGAGCTGGCCCTAGAGCTGGCGGTTCCTATTCCTGTCCTCATTATAATCCTCATTATAATTATTTTTCTCAAAGCTCGAGCTATGATGCTCCCTAACCAACCGCCCCCCAAACCCCACCACAGCCGAGCCATCTGCAGGACATTGCATAACTCCGGAGTGGTTGACAACATTGACGCTCTTCCAGCAAAGTTTTGAAGTGAATTCCAGGCAATGGCCAAGGTCCGGCCCAGTGGGAGCACAAAGCCAGTCACATCTGCTCACTCCCTGAATCCGCTTTGGCTGCCTGTGTGTCTGGCTCTGCTCAGCCTCCTGGACGGCTCAGGCCACGCGGGGCCAGAAGACCAGGGGCAGGGAGCGCAGCCACACAACTGTACCCTCGCTGCAGCCTGCATTTAGGGGACGTGATGTTCAGACTAAACCCCATTCATCTTTCCCAGAGCAAAGTTCAGGGATGCTGGCCCTGCCTTGGGAGCCCCACAGGCTGCCAGGGCTCACTGCAGCCTCGGTGACATGCTGTCTGTGGTTTTGAGCCAACCCGAGGCTCTGCTTCTTCCCATGCCCTCCAGGTAATCTGTCTCCCTGTCAGCACCAGCCAACATGAAGGCGCTGTAGATTTTGTTTCCCTTGTAAACGGCACCCCCGAAACCCATCCCAGGGTCAGAGGTTCCTTTACTGGCCACAGACAGATGGCTGTTTAGAACATTTTCACAGTTCACTGTGACCGTTTGTTTACATTTCTGTCCTCCCCAACCCAGAGGGTGGAAGATGACTCCATGTGAACTCTGTTACGGCTAATGCGACTCTGTAGACCCAGAGGAGGCATCGCCCAGGGGCCGCAGAGGTCAGGGATTGCTCCCAGGTAGGGGTGAGCTCTGACCTGGGCCCCGGGGATGGGGACAATTAGCACAGCTGGCAACCAGACGGTATTCCAGGAGGGAGCAGTAACATGGGCAATGATCAGAGGAGCTTTTGGGGAAGGTCTTCAGAGATGTCAACTCTTTCTAATGTTGGAGAGTTAAGAGAGGAACGTGGGGGCAGACCAACAAACACCGGGGTTGACAGGTGGGGAGGTGGGACCAGGTCCCACTGGCCGCAGTGAGAGAGAAGCCGGGGCACTTCCATTGCTTGCGTGGAACTGTATTCTGAAATTATCCTAAAAATATTTACATTTAATTATAGTACAACTCACAACTCTTCAGAATAAGAATATTAAGTTCAAAAGCTATAATTGATTCCATGGATATTGCCCAACTAGACAGAGGCAGAATTAATTATATCTACTTTAATTAAAAACACCAAAAGCTCCTTTCGGCTATATCCCGTCGCCTCTAAAGCAGCATTTGAAGAAATTTAGACTCAGGTCCTTACATATCTGTACCACCAGAGCTGGCAGGTAAGTCTCCAAGATACCTTCTGAGCCACTGGGTTGACGGAGGAGGTATGCATGCATGGATGTGTGGGTGTGTGGATGGTAGGACATGGATGGATTACAGGTTGGGTGACATGACCAGTGAACAAAAGGACCTCTGAGTGAATGCAGAAATTCATAGCTGAATGGATGGATGGGCTGGTGCCAAGAGCTGGATAAATGTGACAGGGACAGCTGGTTCTTGAGCACTTGCTCTGCGCCTCGGTAAGGTTTTATGCACATTATCCCATATAATTCTAACAACTCGTGTGACTCCGACCCATATATAAGATGTTCAGCATCTCCCTAACATCATACAGTTGTGAGGGGTCTGACCCCAAATTCAAATCCATCTGATGCCTGGCCATATGCACTTGCCACGCATTGTATCATGCTCTACACAGTATGATACATCTATGGGCATAACGTGTATTTGAATCTATTTTATATTATAAATGTTTATGTTATTTGTAAATCCATGTTTCATATGCTTTATTTTATTTATTTTTTAAAGAGATTTTTTAAAATTTATTCATGAGAGACATAGAGAGAGAGGGAGGTAGAGACATAGGCAGAGGGAGAAGCAACCTCCCCGTGGCAGCCTGATGTGGGACTCGATCTCAGCACTTCAGGATCACACCCCAAGCCAAAGGCAGACGCTCAACCGCTGAGCCACCCAGGCATCCCCCATATGCATTATGTGCATATATATGATTCATATAATTATAAGTACTTTTAAATAGCACATCCATTAGATAAACTATAAATTGGCCCATAAACAACTGTATCAATATGTTAGATATTTGTCATCTATTAGGAGATAATGTCATACATATACGTGACTGTAACTCTTCCGATTTTATAATTACTTTCCTTAGTCTTATTTTTGAGCAATTTTAAATAATTTACCTGGTAAGATAGAAATCAGGGCAAATTTAAAATGACGTTAAATTCTACATTCTTTCTTCCTGAGTGCCAGGCTCACAGTCCTATTTACAGGAATAAAAACAATAAGGAGAGATATTCCAGCTCTGCTCCTGTTTGCTAACTGGTGATTTATTACTGGTTCGTTTGCTCACAATGGCAGGGAGCAAACCCATCCTTCTGCTTCTGGGCTGCGAGCTTCTAATTGGAATTTGCATTGTGTAATGAGGCTACTATTTATGGCTGCTTCATAAAGGAGCAAAACCCAAAGACAAAATGGTATTTTCGTGTGTTTACTATTTTATCTATGGAACGGATGGGCAAAATCAAGGTGAACTTTTAGAAGAGTCTCCATCCCATGGATCTGCTCTTCGCTCATTCCTGTACACTCATTTCTCCATACCCACTTTCTGACTTCATCAGGAAATATACAGGGATAAGTGAGTCTTTCTCATGGTGAGTTCCATAGCAGGCTCCATGGGGAGGTGTTGTTTAAATGGAGCCCTGAAGGGTGAGTAGAACCCCGACACATTGAGTTGGAGACACAAAGGCAACAAAAGAATAGAGAGCACTTTTCCAGTTAATTTGGGAAAGGCCCAGGGGCCAGTTGCTGACAAATCGTCTGAAACATATTTATGGGCACCTAGCATGTGGTGGCTCTCCACATAGGAGATGGTGTAGACACCATACGATCAGCAGACAAGAACCAGGAGCAGGCTCTACCTTCAGAGGCAGGAGCCCGGGAGGGGTCAGTGGGGGCGTGAGCACATAAAGTGCAGGACCACCAGACTTCCAGACCCCCAGACCACCACGTTGCTCATTGGAGAGTGATCACATTAGCAGGAAAGCAGATCACCTTTCCCTTGTCACATCTTGCCTTCACTCTCAGATCCCCTGAAGTCTTTCTATCATAGCCTGTAGCATTGCTATGTCACTTTTTTAAATATGGAGGGACCTCCACCTGGAGGCTGGATGTGTGGGGGCAGCTCTCCTCCAGTGATGCATGTGCCCCAGTAAGTGCTCAGTTTTAGAATGGAGAGAAGGTGGATCATGGAAGAAATGGAATACAGGTTGTAAGAAGAGGGAGAAAGCTTTGCTTTGTGTGCCATGAAAACAAAGAGAAAAGCCCCAAAAGTCTTCCCTGACCCACCACTTGTAACTTAGGTGGGTGAGCAGGGAAGGGCAGGGCACTGATGAAACCACGTCTATGGCCTCCAGCGAGTCACCGCCAGGAGCACATCTGTGATAACATGTCGGTTTACTCGGTGGCAGGGAGGGAGAAGCACCCCATGGGGAACCGTGGGGTGTCTCAGTAAGATGCTTCTGGAATAGACTTACCTGGGATGTGAGTCTGTGCTAGGTGGCGTTGGGGAGGGTTTAAGGAAGCAGGCCCATGCTCTGCTTCAGATGTGATAAAGAAGCAGGTAGTTCCATAGTGGGCATCTGACCTAAGTCTTACCTACGGGAATCTCCCCCATGGAGGGGAAATCAGAGGGAGGCTCAAGCTGTGTTTTGTGAAGAATCTGCAGTCACTCTCTTAGCCAGGAGTGGGGCATGTTTGGTCCTTTCTGTAGTTTGGGTAAAGATCCTTATTCACAATCCATCATGGGCAGAGTGGCCTGGTCAGCTGTCAATGTGCCGCAAAATGTTCATGTTCAGCAACAGAACACCAGGCCACTTGTCGGGGGCCACCTTCTTGTCCTCAGCTCCAAGTTCACATCTGGATCTCAGGGGTTGTCAGTTTGATGGATTCAGCAGAGAGACAACGTCAAAGGAAAAGGAGGAAGCAAACGCTTAGATCGGGTAGGTGGAGAGCAGCATCCATCCGAGGCAGCAGGGGGGCTCGGCGGCTCCAAGCAGGCATGTGCGGTAACAGGGTGCTGGGGACATGGCAAGAGCAGGTCATGACAGGCAGGTCTTGCTGAGGCATTTGGACTTGAGATTGCATACGAGAGGGGGAGCATAAGAAGAGTCACGAGCTCTGATTGTCTGAAGTCACTTGCTGCACGGAGATGGATGTGGGCAAACCCGAATGTGCAAGTTCAGAGACAAGTGTCTCCTGGTCCCTCCTGGCCTCAAGGTCAGACACCTTGATCTGCTCCACTGGGCCATTTCATACTGGAGAGTACTTGGAGTCCCTTCTGCCCAGGTAGACTGTTTTCCCACTGACTACTTCTTAAAAAAAAAAAAAAAGGATATTTGTCTTCCTTAAAATAAGCAGCCAAAGAGACTCTGAAGAAGGAAGAATTAAAGCTAGACTCCTAACTCTGGGAAACGAACTAGGGGTGGTGGAAGGGGAGGAGGGCGGGGAGTGGGGGTGAATGGGTGACGGGCACTGAGGGGGGGCACTTGATGGGATGAGCACTGGGTGTTATTCTGTATGTTGGCAAATTGAACACCAATAAAAAATAAATTTATTATTAAAAAAAAAAAAGAAAAAAGCTAGTAATTCAGGCCCTGGGTGACCTGACCTGCTTCAGTTCATCCAACGGTCTTTGTCAGAACTGCCTTGAGACAGGACCTCTTCTGGGAGAGATGGCAGTCAGCCTATGGGTATAAATATTCTCTCTCTCTCTCTCTGTCTCTCTGTCTCTCTCTCTTTAAGGTTTATTTATTTGAGAGAGAGGGAGAGAGGTAGGCAGGGGCAGAGGGGAGGGAGAGAGGAACTTTAGCAGATTCTGCATTCAGCACAAGCCCAACCCGGGGCTGGATCTCAAGACCCTGGGATCATGACCTAAACAAAACCCAAGAGTTGGATGCTTAACCAGCTGTGCCACCCAGGCACCCCATCTTTATTTCTTTATATTTATTGCTTTTTTTCTTTTTATGTTGGGTTTTGCATTCCCACAAGTACATTGGGATTGAATGCTCTCAAGACAGCTTAAAAAGCCATGAAAACATGTTCTTGCCTTAAAGTGAGGCTGGAATTTCTCTCTTTGGCATCCGTTGTTTAGATGACTGTGCTGTGTTTTCATCCAATGTCCCCGTATCCTCCAGCCTAAAACAAACAGAAGGGGTATGGGTGTGGAAACAAGGGAGAGCTGGGTGTTTGGGGAGGCTGGAACCTGGACAAATGGTCTGCGGGTAAGAAGAGTCCAGGAATCTGCAGGGTAGGGCCAAAGCTGGCATTGCCTTCGTGCTTGCCCTGAGCGGTCACTGTCCCTAACTCAGCACCCCTATCGAGCAGAGACTTAGGGCTCCATCCTAGTGGTTGGTGGATCTCCTACCTTCATTAGGTGGGAGCCAACAGCGAGAAACTACGCAAAGGGGGCCATTTGAATTTTAAAAAGTCTTCTCCTATTTATGCAATAGGAAAGAAAGGATAGAGGCAAGAGTCATGCTTAGGTTCAGTGCAATCCCCTATGTGGCTAGTGCATCCCCATTATAACTGACTCTCTCCTTTGCAAAGTATCCCAACTTCCACTCAAACCAACCCAATCAAGTAGAGCTCAGCTATGGGTCACCTGGCTCGCCTGTGGTTGCTCTTCATTTGCACAGGTTTTCTGGACACAGCAGCATTGGCAAAAAGAGGGTTAATGCTTAACTGAGTCAAAGACCAGAAGACCAGAAGTTACTGGGCAGGTTGGTCCCCACAGGCCCTCCACTCCATGTGGTTGGGTGTCTCCTGTATCCTCAGCTGTCCTCTCTCTGGAGACGGGGGAATGGGAAAACCCTGCAGCTTTAGACATCTTAACGACAAAAATATCTTCCCTAGAACCTAGTAATTTAGCCTAAATGCCATTCCAGTGTAGGCAATGTCTCTCTTCTCTTGAGTTGTTTGTTTAGATCTTCTGTTTGCCTTTGGCATTATTCAATGTCACTGCAACAGGTCCAAGGTGCGTCTTTCTGTTTAGTCATCTTTACTGGGGCTTCTGTGCCTCCTGAATCTGATAATTTATGTCCCTAAGAAGTTCTAGGCAGTTCTCAATTTTTCCAGTCATTACCCCATTACATATTGACCTCATCGGCTTGTTTCAATTACATGCATGTTATATCTTTTTCCGAGATCCTTGTGAATTCACGTCTTTCGTGTTTTTCTATCCCCATTTCTCTGGATTATGTTTGGGGTGATATGGCAATGTCATCACATCTAATGTCTACATCACATACTGTATTGTCACCTTCTTTCAATGTGTGCTTTTATCAGTTCACTAACTTTATTTAACATTCCGATGACTGTTTTCATTCCTGGATGAAATAGGAGTTCTTGGCATATTATTATTTTCTTATGATATCTGTTCCACCTTTCATTTTTAAAATTCACCTTAAGTATACGTATTCATAAACTCCAAGCATTATTTATCTGAAGTTCCGAAAGATCTAATGCTGGTGATTGTTGTTCCTATTGATTCAAGCGTCCTGTGTACACATTTGTATGTACTATTATATTGTATTATATTGATATGTTGCAAATGATATATTATTTCTCTAAGCATTTGTTCAGTTTATTGTTTGGACTGAACTGGTCCTGAATTATACCTCTGCCTACATAAGCCTGAGCACACCCCTCCTTCTAGCTCTTGGTTCCACATCTTGTTTCCTTGCAAGTGGTGTCCTGGTAAAGGCTACTGGACTTTGTGCTATTTTTTTTAATTTAAATTCAATTTGCCAACATATAGTATAACACCCAGTGCTCATCCCATCAAGTGCCCCACTCAGTGCCCATCACCCAGTTACCCCCCCACACACACACCTCACCTTCCACAACCCTTTGTGTGTTTCCCAGAGTTAGGAGTCTCTTATGGTTTGTCTCCTTCTCTGTTTTTTTCTCACTCAGTTCCCCTCCTTTCCCTTATAATCCCTTTCACTATTCCTTATATTTCACATACAAGTGAAACCATATGATGATTGTCCTTATGCTGAGTGAAGTAAGTCAATCAGAGAAGGATTTTGTAAAGGTCTGGGCACAGCTGCCACAGTACAAGAGCCCTGATGTGCACCATCACCTGGTCAGAGAGAGGAATCACACCTGTGTTTGGGCAGGGCTGGACCACCAGAGGCTCTGGCTTCCCCCAGGGCTTCCTGCAGGGTCTAGATAACAGTCCCTGAATCTCGAAGGAGTTAACACACTGTCAAGTTGACCAACGAAGAAAGCAGATGAATTTCCCATGCTTCCTCCTCTCCAACAGACTTTTCAAAGCAATGTTTCTACACGGCCCTCATCCAATATGCTTTGTTTCGAAGTAGTGGCTAGCTTGGGACAGCGTCATCTTGAAATCTGTGTGTACAGGTTGAATCTGACACATAATATCACAGGCATCTGGGAGTGTGAAGTTGGATTAACAGTGTTCATAATTTACATTCCTGTAGAAGTTTTCTTATTTGAATTATGGGTGTCACGTGTGTGAATAACAATAAATTGTGGGAATAAACATTTGCATTGCAGGACTGTGAATCACTTAGCTTAGTTGCAAAAATAAAATACTGCATTAGACAGTATCCCCTATCCCCAACCCAGATGAAAAATAATCTCAAAGAGCAGATTGGCAGAAACTGGCTCTTGTGATCCTGGTTCTCTTTTCCTTTGGGCAATTTATGATGAGATGACAAGCACTTCATAGAGAGAATTCCGTCAGATTGGTGTCTGGAGGCAGGGTTTGATCTCAGCTTTGTCCTTACTAACTCCACAACCCCGGGCTTGTTAGTTAACCTACTCAGCCTTGTATTTTTTTTTTTTTAATTTGGAAACTGAGAACAAGGACACCTAAGAGATTGGGTTGTTGTGAGGGCAAGTGTCATGAGTGCAAATAGCTTGGAGTAGACTCCACATGGGCTCTGCCTTGGTGACAGCTCTTCCTCACTGCAGCCCCAATATGGGAGCTTCATTATTATGCACATCCCTTTACAAGTCAATCACTTCAATGCAACAAACTTGGTAAATTTTACCAAGCACCATCCACACCTCTCACTGGTATAGGCTTTGGGGATTTTATAAATGAAGGAGCTTGCTTGGCAGTGGCGGGGGGCGGGGGGAAGGCATGAAAATTAGAGCCAAGATCCCTTTGAGTTAACAGCAAAATGCCACTTACTTCTAAGCATTGTGTCCAGGGAGTAGGTTACAGTAACTTTGTGGAGACATTTGTAAAAGTGAAGACAGGACTTGCTATCTGCTGCCTTTGTGCAAAAGGTAAAAGAACATTCCTTCTAGAGAGATTTAGAAAATAGCACCATCTTCAGGTGGACAAGTTAGACAGATGACCCCCTGGGAGTAGACACTGCCTGGGTAGACTGCTGCTCCGTGAGCAGAGCACGGGAAGGGTTTCAGCAGGCCGGGGAGGGAGGGAGTCTGGCAGGGAGCTTTGTGCTGTGTGCAAACCAGGCATCTGCACAGCCCTACCTGCACAGACATGCAGAAAGAAGCCTCCCTGCACAGAGTCGACCTCATCTAGCCAGTCCTCAATTCAAACTGATTTCACTGTGTGAATAGCTCTTGAATCAAACAGCTCCTCTCCATCAACAGCCCAGCATCTCCCAGGCTGGGGCCAGAGGCTCCCTTTGGAAGCACAAACCTGATCACACCCTTTCCCTGCAGGCATCCCACAGAATTGCACCCCCCTCATCTGCATCTGCAATTCCCACTGCTCTTGACCCCAGGGGGTCTGATCCCTCCTTTGTGAGGATCCCCAGGATCAGAGGGTGTGGTTTCAAGAGATGTAGTCATGGATGTCCCTCAAATGTGCAGAGGCAAGAAAAGACAGAACCGCAGACCTGCAGAAAGGTGCAAACACTTGGTATTTGTGACCGGTGTTGGGACCTTTGTGTAGCCACCTCTTCTGAGTGTGGGCAGGATAAGTGACTTGCTGCTAGCCAGTGGAACTTAGCAAAGGTGATGATCTGGATGGATGTGATTATGTTGCATAAAATCATAACTTCTGAGTTGCAAGGAGACACTCTCCATTGCTGGCTTTGGAGAAGCCACCAGGTTGAGTGCTGCCATGGAGAGGACCATGTGGCAAGGGACTAAGGGTGACTATGTTCATTTCTTCTTGCTGCTGTGACAAATCACCACAAACTTGCTGACATGAAACAACACAGATTTCTTCTGCAGCTCTAGAGCTCAGAAGTCTGACAAGGAGCTCAAGGGGCAAAAATCTAGATACCTTCTGGGGGCTTTAGCGGGGGGACAACCTGTTCCTTGCTTTCCCCAGTTTCTAGAAGTGGCCCACATTCCTTTGCTCATGACCCTCTTCCTCCATCTTCAAAGCCAGCAATGGTCTGACCACTCCTTTGTCGTCAGGGTTCTCTCTGACTGGCTGTTATTGGGAGATGTTCCCACTTTTAAAGATTCACATGATTATATTGGCCTACCTGGATAATCCAGGATACTCCCCATCCCAAGGTCCTTATGGAATCACATCTGCAGTGTCTTTTTTTTAAATTTAAAATGTTTGACATTTAAATTCAACTTAATTAACATATAGTGTATTATTAGTTTCAGAGGCAGAACTTAGTGATTCATCAGTTGCGTATAATACGCAGTGCTCATCCCATCAAGTGCCCTCCTTCATGCCCATCACCCTGTTACCCCATCCTCCCACCCATCTTCGCTCCAGCAACAGTTTGTTCCCTATGTCTGAGTCCCTTTGTCTCCCTCTGATTTGCCTTCTTTTTCCTTGCCTTCCTCTATGTTTATCTGTTTTGTTTCCTAAATTCCACATATGAATGAAACCATATGGTATTTATCTTTCTCTTACTGACTTATTTTGTTTACCATAATACCCTCTAGTTCCACATCATTGCAAATGGCAAGATTTCATTCTTTTTAATGGCTGAGTAATATTCTATTGTATATATATAGCCCACATCTTCTTTATCCCATTCACCTGTCAGTAGCATCTGGGCTCTTTCCATAGTTTGGCTATTGTGGACATTGCTGCCATAAACATGTGGGTGCAGGTGTCCCTTTGACTCACTGTGTTTTTATCCTTTGGATAAATACCTAGTAGTGCAATGCTGAATTGTAGGGTAGCTCTATTTTCAACTTTTTGAGGAATCTCCATTCTGTTTTCCAGGGTGGCTGCACCAGTTTGCATTTCTACCAAAGGTGTTAAGTGGGTTCCCCTTTCTCTGCAACCTCACCAACATCTGTTATTTCCTGAGTTGTTAAATTTAGTCATTCTGACTAGTATAAGGTGGTATCTCATTATGGTTTTGATTTCTATTTCCTTGATCCCCAGTGACATTGAACATTTTTTCACATGTCTGTTGGCCATTTGTATATCTTCTTTGGAGAAATGTCTGTTCATGTCTTCTGTCCATTTCTTGACTAGATTATTTGGTTTTTGGGTGCTGAGTTTGATAAATTCTTCATAGATCTTGGATATTAGCCCCTTATCTGGTAAGATATTTGCAAATATCTTCTCCCATTCTGTAGGTTGCCTTTTAGTTTTGTTGACTGCTTCCTTTGCTGTGCAGAAGCTTTTTATCTTGATGCAGTCCCAATGGTTCATTTTTGCTTTTGTTTTTCTTGCCTTTGAAGATGTGTCTAGCAAGAAGTTGCTGTGGCCGAGATCAAAGAGGTTGCTGCCTGTGTTCTCCTCTAGGATTTTTATGGATTCCTGTCTCACATTTAAGTCTTTCATTCATTTTGAGTGTATTTTTGTGTATGATATAAGATAGTGGTCCAGTTTCACTCTTCTGCATGAATGAAAACTGGCTGTCCAACTTTCCCAACACCATTTGTTGAAGAGATTTGCCTATTTTTCCATTGGATATTCTTTCCTGAGTTGTCAAAAATTAGTTGACCATAGAGTCAAAGGTCCATTTCTGGGTTCTCTATTCTGTTCCATTGATCTATGTGTCTGTTTTTTTGTGACAGTACCATACTCTCTTGATGATCACAGCTTTGTAATGCAACTTGAAGTCCGGAGTTGTGATGCCTCTAGCTTTGGTTTTCTTTTTCAGCATTCCTTTGGCTATTTGGGGTCTTTTCTGATTCCATAAAAGTTTTAGGGTTGTTTGTCCCAGTTCTGAAAAATGTTGATGGTATTTTGATAGGGATTGCATTGAATATGTAGATTGCTCTAGGTTACATAGACGTTTTAACAATGTTCTTCCAATCCATGAGCATGAAATATTTTTCCATTTCTTTGTGTCTTCTTCAATTTCTTTCATAAATATTCTATAGTTTTCAGAGTGTAGATCTTTTACCTGTTTGGTTAGGTTTATTCCTAGCTATTGTATGGTTTTTGGTGCAATTGTAAATGGGATTGATTCTTTGGTTTCTCGTTCTTCTGCCTCATTGTTAGTGTATAGAAATGTGACTGACTTCTGGGCATTGATTTTATATCCTGTGACTTTGCTGAATTCCTGCATCAGTTCTAGTAATTTTTTGGTGGCGTCTTTTGGATTTTCCATGTAAAGAATCATGTCATCCAGCAGAGTGTCTTTTGCCACAGTGGGGAACATATTCACAAATTCGGGAGATGAGGACATGGACATCTTTGGAGGGCAGTATTCTGCTTACAGCCAACATCCAGGAAGAAACTGAGGCCCTCAAACTAACAACCCACAAGGAACCAAATGCTTCCAACAACCATGAAAGCTCAGAACAGGTGCTTCCCTAGTTGAGCCTCAAATGAGACCAGCCTCAGCTTGACTGAAGGTAAGGTGTGCCTACACTCCTGACCCTCAGTAAGTAAGATAAAAAAATGTGCATTGGTTTAAGCAGCTAAGATTGTGGTAATATTATTACACAATGATGGTTAACTATGACATTATATAAAAGGCTATTTTGCTTTGCTCTTACCTATTTATCCAAACTCATCTGCCATTGCCTCTCCTCAACTCACACATATGTACATTCACAGAATGTACACACACACACACACACACACACACCTCCAAGTATGCACTTTTAGTTCTCTACCCAAAACACTCGGTTTCATGCCTCTGTGCTGTAAAAACTAATGAAGATCATTCAAAAGAGAACAAGTGAAGGCTATTTATTCCAGGCTGGTTATGGCAAAGGTTCTGGCCACCATCACTTGCATCTGGCAGAGACTCAAAGGCAGGCAGAGGAGAGCAAAAGATTTAGAGTGGAAGAAAGGGCAGGCTTCAGGTGTGCCCTGACTCAAGGATGTTGGCCTGGGGGAGCTGGAGGTCTGCTAACTACAAGGGGCATCCTGTGTGGTTGTTTAGGGGTGAGTCTTCATCTTTTTCCTGTTGGTCTTGAGCTGGAAGTGGGGGAAAAAATTAGAGAAGCTGTCAGTTACTAACAAAGAAATGGCCCTTTGGAGCTGAGTATTATGGAGTCATTGCTTGGCTGTCTGGGTCAGTTTCGAGAGATGGTAAATTGCCTCCTGACAACTGTGGGTTGGTTCTGGGCTGGTTGCTGCAGATCATGGGTCAGAGTTCTGTTTTTACTTATAGCTTGGCCACTGTCCAGTTGTGTATTTCAGTCTCACTGAACTTGTTCATGTGCTGTTCTCTCTATGCAGAGTGCTCATGCCTATACCTTAACCAGGTGCCAAACTCAAATTCAACCTTCAGATCTCAGCTTTAGAGTACCTTCTTCTGTGAGGCCCACTGCGATCATTCTACCCCTTTTTAGTCCCTTGGGTAGTATGTTCCTTTCAGTGTTGAATGTTCCACATCATATTATTTTATTGGCATATTGTTTATGTTGCCAATTCGATTGTGAGCATCTCTGTTTCTCTAGTTACTCACAGCCTGGTACATCAGTAGATGCCTGCTAGATAGTTGTAAAATAGTTGGAACCAGCAACAACCCAAATATTCGCATATTCTTCATCCAACCCAATGGTTTCATTTTGATGTGAAACTGAAGCCATGAAGTCATGCAGTCTTGGAATTGGAGAGCATCGAGCCCTGCCAGGAAAGACAATGAGAATGATAGAGGCCATTGTCTAAGTTCCCACAGAGGAACTTTGGAGTCATTGCTTGGCTGTCTGTGTCAGTTTCGAGAGAGTCCAGATAAAAGCCCAGAGGCAAAAGCCCCAGTTGGGTTCTTTGTGGTATTCCATGCATCCCAGAGACCTTGGGATAATGGAGAGGCCATGAGCCAGAAGTGCAGTTTCTGGGGCCTCTGTCTCAGTAAGTAAACCAAATGCTGGCACATAGACACTGTTGTTTATGTACAAGAATGAACTTATGAATAATGGAAAATCACTCATTATCTAGCAACTACTATGACTCAAACTTTCCATGGAATTAATAGCATAAACCAGGAAAGCAGTGGAAGAAAGATGAGCATTATAGAATGATGTAAGTCTACCACTTTATCTGTCAATGTTCTCATGAGCTCCATCTTATAACAAATCAGACGACTGCAAATATTCAAAGTGGTATGCATAAATCCACTGTCATGTGAAAAGCTCAATAGAAAATATAAGCCCGTAGCTATGCTACTTCCCGTCTTCTTTAGTCATTAACCCAGGTAAGTAGGCATGCTCAGGAATTTTCCTTCTTTTTGAATCAATTCAAGTCCTTGTTTGCTTAATTAAAAGCAATGGCATCATCTTGACTGTGATGAAACAATCCCATTTCAACAAGCTATCATGCAAATTAGCAAGGAGTGAAGGGATTTGTCTATTTTCAAATTGTTTATTTTAAACTAGTGGAATTCAGAGGCAAAGTGCCAAGCAAAATCCAACATTTAAAATTTTCCTTGGAAAATGATGCTTTATGGATTTTGAGCTGAAACTTGGATTTTTTTCAGATTTTTGTCTCTTGCATCATTCTCGTTGCTGCAAAGTAATAATTAATAACCTAATATATATATATTGATATATACATATATCAATAGCTACAGCAAGCTATCAACAATAATATCAGATACCATTTTGGAATTTCTATTCTATTCTACATCATCATTTCCCCATTGAAATCATGTCCTTGGTTATGGATAATGTTTTCTTGGGACAGAGATGTTTTGGAAAAATGGAATACTCTAGTCCTTCCATGGATATTTATAATGTCCACCAGAAAAATATCTTTAGTAGGAGTCACAAAGTTAATTTTTTTTCTTTTTTTAAATGATTTATTTATTTGAGAGAGAAAGAGTGAAAGAGCACATGAGTACTTGTGAATGGGAGAAGGGCAGAGGAAGAGAATCTCAAGCAGACTCCCTGCTGAGTGTGGAGCATGATATGAGGATTACTCTCACAACTCTAAGATCATGACCTGAGCCAAAATCAAGGGTCAGATACTCAACCGACTGAGCTACCCAGGTACCCCTAAAGGAAATTCAGAGCTGTTGAACCATACTTGATAATGGAACAGATAATATGTGCAATATTTATTAGCATCATGGGAATTGGTGTTTCATGGAATAGGTTTTGATATTTTAATCATTAAAAACAAACTAGTAAATAGGTTTCTCAACACAGATAAGAAAAATAAGATCTGGAGGGGCACAGTGACTTGAATAAAACCAACAAGTAAATTCTATCCCTGGAATTTAAACCTGTTATCTGTCTGATTCCAAAGTATGTTTCCTAGATGTATGCATTTCTTTTGGCAACTTGAATCTTGATCTGTGTGTGTACTGGGCCATTCAAATTAAATCTTACATCCTTGCTATTGAAGTGATTTCTATTGGATGTTTGCAAAATAAAGCACCACAACTAGATAGCAGACCTTGACTCAAGTCTTCATATGAGGCATGGAAGGCCTTTGATCCCTTTGCTAGTGCCAGAGACTCATGCCAGCATGGCACAGCAAGAGACCACTGGTTGGGGCCAGGAAGAGGGACAGGGAGAAGGCAACCCTTGCTGGCACTAATGAGTGCCAAGTTCCAGGGTGGGCCTGGCCTGGGCTACAAGGGTGCCCAGGATATGGCATGGATCCCAGATACTGTCACTGAGGCATGGCCCAACTCACCATTTCTTAACAATTTTGCTGTTGATGATCAGAATTTCCTAGTTTTGATAAGTTCTAATTTGTCTTATTTTCTTATTTGATTAGTGGTTTGTAGCCTATTGAAGAAAGCTTTTCAAAAAACAAGGTTATGAAGGCATGTTACAGCTTTATTCTGAAGGTTGATTATTTAAACTTTCAGAATTGTGCAAATTATTGTCCTCAAATTAGATTGTGAAATAAGGAGAAAAGTTCATTTTTCTCTGCATACATAGAACATTTTTAGCAAAATGAATTGAAAAGACTGTTTCTCAGTGAAAATTTGTGTCACTGTAAATCGAATGACTGTGTATGTAGGGATGTATTTTGGCTGATTGCTCTATCTATGCATCATTACACATTGACTTAATTATTTTAGCTTCATATTAAGTCTTGAAACCTATAAATCCTCTAATTTTTTCTTCTTTAATATTGTCTTGGCTATTCTATGTCCATAGCATTTCCATTAAATGTTTGGATTTATCGATATCTACAACACTAACAAAAATAATGAACTTCTGGGATTTTAGCTGGAATTATATTGATTCTTAAATGAATTTGGGAAGAATTGAAATCTTAATATTATTAAGTATCTCAATTCATAAATGTGGATTACCTGTATATTTATTTAGATATTCCTTAATTTTTCTCATCAATATTTTGTATTGCTCTGTGTATGATTTTTACACACCTTTCCTTAGATTTATTAACAATTATCTGATAATTTTTAATATTACATATATTTCTATGGATGTATTCCTATGTACTTGAGAATTTTCCTATGCAAATATAAATGGTAGTGCTTTGAAATTTATTTTTATATTCTTCACTGCTAGAATATATAAGCATAATTATTTTTATACAGAACTTACATTTCCTCGTTTCAACTATCTTTGCTAAATTGACTTATTAGCTCTAATTATAGATTTAGGGAATTTCTACATCCACAATCATGTCAGTTATGAAGAGAAATGACATTTTAAATTCCACTTTAGATCTTTATAGCTTTTTCGTGTGTGCATGATGGCTAGACAGTGGCTAGTGTCTCCACTACAAAGCTGATTAAAGGTGATGACAGTAGACATCTTTTTGTGTGTTTTCTGTATTTTGTTAATGTGTAAGTTAAAGTGATAAGAATTTTAACATTAAGCTGAACTTTCATTCTTGGAATAAATACCCCTCGGTCAAACTATATTGCTCTTTTTATACATTGCTGGAACATAAGAGTCATTCAATAGATATTCCCTTTAACATCTCTCACTTTCCTCTTGGTAGAGTCAAGGATATGCACATATATTCCATTATATAATGCACTAGAGATTGACTATATACACAATATTATACATAATATATAGGATGTATATATTATAATCTCTGATGAGAACCACCAATTCTGTCTAAAAGTTTAGAGAAGTCGTTAAGAAGGATAAAATGTTCAATTAAAAATTTAAAGAGTGAATAGAATTTCAACAGCAGAAGAAAGCACACAAAACATAGTTGTCTATTAACACACTAAATGCAATTGGTGTCTCTTTTGAGCCTTCCTCTGAGGAGGGTACCCCAAGTCTCACCAATTAGCATCAATGGCATGAGATGACCAGTCTAAGCTCCCACCTGACAAGAAGGGTGGCTACTTGAAAGAACAAAATTTACAAAATAAGTGGTAATTTTAAAAATGAACAGTAATTTGTCAAATGATTTGAAAGAACTCCTTAAATATCTGAAAGAATTAGTGCAGTTCCAGAGGTTTTCTTGATTTTCTTGTCATCACATGTTTAGGATCCTTGTTCATGTCTTGTCCTGGTAAATATACCCTGAAAAGTAACCACTCTTTCAACTTCTATGACTATAAGCTGATTTTTCATGATTTTGAACTTGGTGTCAAGGGATTCATCAGTATGTACTCACTTCTGTTGCTTCTTTAACTTTTTTATGTTTATGATGTTTATTAACTTTTGTGTATAATTGTTCCGGGTACTATGCTATGCATAACAATGCATCCCCACACTTTGTAGCATAACACAACAACTCACTGTACTTATAGATTCAGGACTTTGGACAGAGCACGGCCTGGCAGGCGTGTCTGCCCTCTGCAATATCAGGCTCAGCTAAAAGGCTCAGTTTTTTTTGTTTGTTTGTTTGTTTTTTGTTTGTTTGTTTGTTTTTACCTTTAGGTGCCTGGGGTTGATGTTGGTTACCAGCCAGAATATGATCTCCCACAAGAGGAGTCTCCATGTGAACTCAGATGCCTCATAACATGATGCCTGAGTTTCAAAATTGAGTGGTCTGAGGGAGTAAGAGAGTGAAGCAAAAGTCAAATTTCCTTTTCCTTCCTAACTTTAAAGTGGGAGTCACACAGTATAACTTCCACTGCATTATACTGGTTTAGGCAATACAAAGCTTTGTCCGGATTCAAGGAAAAAGAAAAATAAAACTGTCACCTTTCCTTCATTTATTTGTTTGTTTGTTTGTTTGTTTGTTTGAGTGAGTGGTGTGAGGTGCAGAGAGAGAGGGAGAGAGAGAATCCCAAGCAGCCTCCATGCTCAGAACCCCTGACAGGGGCTCGATCTCAATACCCTGAGATCGTGACCTGAGCAAAAATCAAGAGTTGGCTGCTCAACTGACTGAGCCACCCAGGCGCCCCTAAAAACTTCACCTTTCAATGGAGAAATATCAATGTCTTATTGTAAGAAAAGCATATGGGATGGAATATATATTGGTAATTCCTGATGTATTAGGCTTCCAGTTTAGGTACTATAAATCTAGATAAACTATCCTTGTATATATTTTTGATACACATATGTATTTATTTCCATTGAGTATATATTATGTTGAATGGTATGCTCAGTCATGAAGGATGGGTCATACCAGCTTTAATAATGAGTTCTAATTTTTTTCCATTGCATTTGGACAAATCTACTCTTCTATTGGCAGCATATAAATCATGTAGCTGTTCCACATCCTTATTATTCAGAGTGAAATAAGAAGCTGGTAAGTGATTTGGGGATAGATTTTAGGAAGCCCTACCTTTGGGGTTCAGACATTTCCTCCAAAGCCAAGGTTTTTAAGCTGGAGGGCCTATAGCCCAAAGCCTGAAGATACACTTTATACACAAGAACTGTGGTGGTCCTGGTGTTGCTGTTGTTACTTCTAACTGACTTTGAATTCCTTAGGTTGGGCATAAATCACTATACCGTGCTCCCACCTAGTTACTACTCCATAATTTAGCAAGACCCATCTTGGAATTATTCACTTCACTCCTGAAAGCATTTATTTTTAAACTCTCCAAATAAACAAAATTAAATACTGTATTGCTGGGGATATAAGTGTGCATGTATAGTGTAATTTTTTAAAAAAGACCAAGAGGATAATAACTTCACAATTTAAAATGAAACTTACCTTTGGTGGGAGGCAGAGGACGGGTTGGGTGTTAGCACGTGTTTTGAGTCATTGGTGTTGTAATGCTGTAGTTATTATTTGGGTAGTACATCCACGGTTAAGTTTTTTCGTTTTGCCTTATTGTTTACATATATAACATAAATCCTTCATATGTATATTTGTACGTGTATATGCATTTATTAATTTGGTCGTTTATGAGACAATAGACTAGGTATATAAGTATAAATTATTACATGATAAAAAAAATTAAGCCTCAGAGGCACCTGGGTGGTTCAGTTGATTAAGCATCTGACTCATGATTTTGGCTTGGGTTATGATTGCAGGGCCATGAGATCGAGCCCCATGTTAGGCTCTGCGCTCAGCAGAGAGTCTGCTTGAGATTCCCTCTCCTTCTCCCTCTGCCCGTCCCCCTGCTCACTCTCTCTCTAAATAAATAATTATAAATAAAAATCTTTAAAAAATGAAGCCCCATATTTCTTTCATACAATTTGTGCATGTTGTGTAGTGTGACTTGTGGGAGGAAATCTGTGAATATAAGAAGCTTAAGATGAAAAGGAAGAGAGACTCACAAACCTTCTTTTAGTGTAAATGGGCATAATCTGTCTTTTCCTCAACACCAACTGGGCTGTTCATTTAATTATACCTGGATTTTTTCCAAAATGCAATATTTGAGGGCAAAACACTGAAGGGTGTTGTATGCTGGAAATATGCCCAGATTTGGATGAAAGCAGCCCAGAAAGAGGGTGAGAACAGGCAGGAGGGGTGCCGTGGTGGCTGCGGAGAGCGTTTGCGGTAATTTACGGCTCTGCTATTTTTCAGAAAGGCCCACTCCCAAATGGACAATCCAACTTAGAGCACTGCATGTCGCTGTTTTCCACAGGGAGTTTGAAGTGAATAGTTATTGTGGATGCGTTATGTCTGTGTACCTTAGGCATTTTCCACTCATTACTGCTTTCACGCAGCAGATGCTTAATATGTACTGAACAGAAATCCAGTATCATCTCTAAACCCCACAACCAACATTCCCATGAAGTCTGTGCTATTGCCCATATTTTACAGATGGAAAGATGGAGTCTCAGAGATGTTCAGTAGCTTATTGATGGGGCAGGTCGTGGTTTCCAAATGCAGCCATCACAATAGTCCACATGCTCTTCTGACAGTGTGACCCACCTGCTACTTCCCCATCCATGGGAGGGGTATGTGTCCCTCCTCTTGAAACTTAGTGGACATTTGTGGCTGCCTTGACCAATGCACTGTAGGGGCAGTGACTCCATGTGACTTAGGGTCATGAACTGAAATGAAGTTTGCTCCTCGCTCTCTCTCTTTCATGAGATTCTTGCTCTTGGAACTTGACTACCATGCTGTGAGAAAACCCGGACTACACAGAGAAGCCATGTGTGGGAGTTCCTGCTGACAATCCCAGCGAAGGCCCCAGCCAACAAGCAGCCCCAACTGATAGACGTGAGAGTGGACAACCTTCAGAGAGTCTATGTCAGCCACGTCTAGTTGCACTTGAACGAGAGACCAGGAGTTCTGAGAGCCTGTGAGTGAGTCCAGTTGGCCCTCAGACCAAGAGGAGTGGTAATAATACTAACAGACAATGATAAAAATGGTGTATTATTGGGGTTTGTTCTTGCTCTAAGTTTGGAGTGGTTTCTTAACTTTGCAGTCATAGATAAGTGAATCTCACAGTAAACCTCTGGGCTTAAAGCCCTGGGCTCAGAAGCTCACGCTCATTCATATTATAAAAGATGCCATTGTGCCTCTAGCAAATGGCCATGTTCTCACTTGCAGTTCCTACAGTTCTGTAGATAGCCTTGAGATTTTCTGGTTAATCAGCTTTCATCATCCTTCTTCTCACTGCTGAAATTCTAGACCTACTGTCCCAGGTACAATGATCGTGAACACTGCTGTATCTCAAGGAGTGCAGAGTCTGGTGAAAAAGGAAAACACAGCGACTAATTGCTGGAAAGGGTGAAGGTCAAGGTCGATGACGGACACCAAGGAAGGGCAACATCTGTGAGGATGACTGGCAGGACAAGAGCTTCCTGAAGAAAGGGTGGGCTGATGAACGCTTGAGGAATTCAACTGAATTAAAGAATTAAACTGAAACGAAGTCAAGGGAAAGAATCCCCCAAAGGTGGCATGAATCTTGCAAAGGCAGAGAAGCAAATCGTCGTTTACTGAGTGAAAGAATGAATATCCCAGCATTACTCCTGGGGCACTTGAGGCCAGCTGTGGTGGAGGATGCTGGCATGACGATCTGGTGCTACCTCCCAGAGGGGAAGGTGTGCCATCTTCGGGACTGGAGTGTACAGCACCACGTGTGGAGCATCCTGGAAAGACAGTTTGGCATGTGAATCAGCCACTAAAAACAGCTCCACAAGCAGGCCTGTGTGCTGATATTCTTACCCTGTAACCCTGGGTCAGGATCTAGTAATTATGATTAAAAAGGAAAAAAAGTTTCCCTTGATGATTGTGATGCAGCCATATTAGGCGAGACTGCTGGGCTGATGCGATCCACGAAGGGATTTTAGGCAGGTCGGGGACAGAGTTGGGCTGGGTGCCCGGAGTGGTGGTTCATCGGGCAGTCCAGAGCGGAGGGAACAGGGGCTGGGGCTGGACGCAGGGAGTCCAGAGCGGAGGGACAAGGGCTGGGGCTGGACGCAGGGAGACCAGTCAGGAGGCCATGGACAGTCCAGGTGAGAGCTGGAGAGGTGCAGCCAGGGCAGCGACAGCGCTGGTGGGGGCTGAGTTCAGGCACAGGCAGGGCTGGTGATTGGCAGTCGGGAGAGGGGGGAGACAGCAGTTAGGGACAATGAGTAGTTTGAGCTCTGAAATGGTGCGCTTTGGGGCTGTCATTTGGGATGAAGAGTGACAGAACAGGCTCACAGAAATCCCCAACTGCGGGGGAGCAAGAGCTGTCCTCACTACGCAGGAAATAGTGATCCCTATTCAAAGGAATAGAAATTAAATTAATGACAAGCCAGGAAGAGACTCTTCCAGCTTCTGAAACAGATACATGATTTATATAGATAATAATAAGAAAAATTCCTGAATATAAAAAAAAAATAAAAGGCCTAAATGGAGTAGAAATATGAGCCGAGGCTATAAGTAGCCTCTTGGCAGACGGGGAAGCCTAATTCACTAATGTGTTTATTAAAAATGTCCAAATTCAGTAATTACAGAATGCTGATTTAAACGATTAAAGGGATACCTTTTACCCTGACAAACATGACAAGGAAGTGTAATTCAGGATGTCGGAGGGGATGTGGGCATGGGAATGTGGTGATGCTGGTGGGTGGCCCCACTCGCTGCTTCCTCTGTACCAGGGGAGACAGACAGACGGCATCGGTCAAATAACAGGTGCACAGCCAATGACCCAGCAGAGAAGCTGCCACACAGGGATCAAATGCAAGGTGGCTCATTTCCGCTCTGAGTGAGCAGGAGGTACTAGAAAGAAAGCCCAGGTGCCCGCCCATGGGGTCACAGGTAAAATGTGTGAGCACACTATGGGGCAGGAAGCAGTCAGAAGGAACAAACCAGAGGGACTTTCTTGTCAAAATGAGATATCAGCATAGTGTCACTGGTATACACTTAAAATATAGGCACAGAAAACAGTATTTCGCATTTCTCAAGGGTGCCCACGTATACAGGGGACAATCTCACATTGTAGCAGTGACCCGTCTGGGAAGCAAGAGACATCTGGGGGAGAGAGGGGAAGGAATGAAAACAGAATGAGGAAGAGAGAGAAAGAGAGACAGAAACAGAGAGAGAGAGAGAGACAGAGATGGAGGGGCAGAGCCAGGCCCAGGGAGAGAGAGAGAATGAGCCAGAATGGATTCACGGTGATGATGCTGGGGTGTCATGAGCTGAGAACACTACTGGCTCAGCTTTCTGGCCCTGAGGGTTCTATACCCCCCAACAGACATGGGAGCTGAGAGAAGGTCTAGCCGAGAAGATACTGAGAGATTTGAGTTTGGCATCACTGGGCCCCGGGCCGTGGAACCTCAGGATGCGCAGGGACAGGTGTGAATGGAGACCACGAGGAGAGAGAGCCCAGAGACTCAGCCCACCACTCAGAAGAGGAAACCACGAGAAAGAATGAGATGTCACAGGGCAAGGGGTCTTGAGTCATGGGGCTGGACGCAGACAGGGGTGGGAGCTGCCCAGGAAAGCCAGAGACCTGGGTGCAAGGGGGACAGAGAGAGCACAGTGTGGGTCTGGGGAGCCAAGGGCAGAGCCTCCGGGAGGGCTGCGTGAGCAGCATTTGAGAGGCGGCTCGGAGGCCCCTTGGGATACGGCTGGAGCCTCTTCTGCATCTGGTCATGACGTCCTGCTCTTCTCATCAAGAGCCCCTGGGCCTGGACGGGTGGGGTAGGGGCTGCGGTGCAGAGACCAGGCCCAAGGGGCAGGTGGGGTCTTGTCACCCAGGAGGCACTCCAAGACATCTTTCAGATCATTTCTCACCTCGGATCTCAGTTTTGCGGAGATGAATCAGAGATAATTATCGTCTCGCACACGGTCCTTCCCTGGCTTCAGTTAGATGGCACACGGGAAGCTCCTTTCGATCTTCCTGCTGCTTCGAGCCTGGGGCACGGCAACTCCTGCAAGCATCGCCCCACTTTCCATCTCTGTGAACCCCCCTTCCCTGGGCCTTTCTTGTAAATGAAAATCACACACTGTTCGTTCTTTGGTGACTGGCTTCCTTCATTTAGTGCAATTCTTTTAAAGCCTCGTCTTTCCTCTGTCAACTTCTCCCCAAATGCCTCTCCAGTGTTTACCGTGTCCAGGGTGGGATGTTTTGGAGACCGTGGGTGGGCTTGGTCTCTGATTAGGGAAGTGGGCCACAGGTACTTCAGATTTGACGGGATCCTTGGGATGTCCCATCTGTCCGTCTTGATTTACAGGTGAGGATGCAGAGGGCAGAAGAGGTAAAGTGAGTCACTGAAGTCTGAGAGTGAGGGAGGGGCAGAGGAGGGTGTGCAGCCTTTCTGCCCATACACCTGCTGCCCCCAGAGGCCACACGGGCCAGAACATTTTGGCTGCAGGCCTTTGGCAGCCTCCCCCTTAGGATTCAGTCCTCAGAAAAAAACTGCCATATGCATGATCTGAGAGACAAAGTGGAAATTACTGAACTCGGGGCCAAGACAAGCACATTCCACTCCTGCCAATCATCCAGCTTCCCATCGGGGAGGTAGCCTCCCTCTCTGGCCTCAGGAAAGTGCAAGAATCTCTTGAAGACCAGCCCTGTCTCTAACATTCTGCAATTTAGGGGGCACAGAGAATCTGCTTTTCCAGGCTCACAAAATGTCCCGTTTTTATCTGACTTCAATTTATGGGAGGGAGCAAGCTATACAATTGCCCGTTCTTGCTTCGACTCTTGATGGAAACCAGTGGGGTGCCCACTGAGCTTAAGGGATGTCCAGGGGGTCTTGAACTTTCTGCCCTGGCGGCTTGGGATCAACTGGTCCTTCCTGGGGTTCCCTTCAGTCTACAGACAAGTGGTGGCAGCAAATCACAGAACCTTCTCCTCTGCTGGCAAGACTTACTCTCCTGCCCTGAGAGGCAGACATGCCTGGCTCCTTCTGCCTTTGGCTGTTGCCTCCTGTGGATCTTCCAGCCATGCCCCTTCTCCATGGAGTGGGATTTGGAATTCTTGAGTTGGGTAGCAAGACACCGAGGCGGATTTTGACCTCATGGGGACAAATAGTGGTACAAGTTCATTGAATACTTGCTGCACACTGAGTAGTGATCTGCTCACTGCTTTTTCTTCATCTTATGAATGTCCACAGTGCTTGATGGTCCCTGTTGTACAGATCATGGAGCAGGTTTGGAGTTTAAGCACAAAGCCTCAGGCTGCACCCTAGCATGGGGTGGAGACAGGGGCTCAAGGAGCGAGGATGATACCCAGGTCTGAGCTCTCTTCCACCACGCTGCCCACTGTGATCTGGAAAAGCTGCCGATGAAATGCTGAGCTGATGGTCATCCAGTCTCCCAACTCCGTGTCTCAAAAGGTCAGGAGGGAAACACGTGAACTTCTAACGCATGTTTAGATTTTGCACTCCACGTGGTAGAACTGGGTTTAGAACTCAAGATTCCAAGAGCACAATTCAATGACAGTGAATTCGAGCCTGGAACATGGCAACCTGCATCCCAGTCTGACCTTCTTCTCTTCAGGCAAGGGGGTGAGAGCCGTTCTGGGGGGAACAGCAGATGCTGGCACTTCAAAATTAAGCAATATGTAAAATTATACATATATGCACCTCAAGGGCTTGGCAGTGCATTTTTTTAAAGGTGTATTTATTTATTTGAGTGGAGAGGGGCAGAGGGAGAGAGAGGCCCAAGCAGACTCCCTTCTGAGGATGTGGGGCTTGATCCCAGGACTCTGAGATCACGATCTGAGCTGAAACCAGGAGTCTGATGCTTAACTGACTGAACCACCCTGGTACCCCGACAGTGCATTTTATAAAAGTCACTTCCTGCCACTGAAATAATTTAGAGGAGTGGGTCTGCTACAGTCTCTCCCTTAACCCAGCACAGCAGATAATACTGATTCCGTGATTTGCCCACTCCCAAGGCATCACTGGGTTCTTAGGCATGAAGGCCCTTCCCATACTTTCTGAGAGTAAGCAAGATCTAGAAAACCTTTTGAATCGGATTTCATGGTTCTAGAGGCTTCATGTCATTGGCTGGCTGTCTGGGAAGGGTTAATTATAGTCAGTCAGCTTGGCAAGAACTAACCCCTTCAGCTAATGGTAGAAAAACCTGTATTCATTCATTCATTCATTCATTCATTCATTCATTCATTCATCTCCTGCCCACTCTTCTGTGCCAAGAACTGAAGACAATAGCGAGCAAAAGCAGATCTGGTGTCTGTACTCAGGGGCTCACCAAACGTGCCCATTAGCAGAATATGACACATGAGGAGCTGGTGACAGGCGGGGCTTGTACTAGCAAATGGGAGATTGAACAGAGCACTTAGCTTCTGGAAGGAAGTAACATAGATCAAGAAGACCTGAGAGTGAGCCTCTTCTAGGCCTTTACAGACCATAGGAGAAATTTTGTTCTGTATTTTAGAATCACTGAAAACCCAAATAAAAAGTGTTAAGCAGGAGTCAGGGTGGGAGATATTACCAGATGTACGTCGTGAAATAAGGGAACCACGAGACGTTGTGGCACAAACCCACCTAGGAGGGTGGAAGCTGTGTAGACCTCCAGGGCCCAGAATACTCAGGACCTGAGTTAGCTCTAAGGTCTGGTCCAGATCATCAAGACCCACACAGAGAGAACTCAGGGATGCTGGGTCTGATAGTGGTAGTGCACACATACCCTACCTCTCTGTCTTTGAGAGGACACACCCCGCTTTTTATGGGTAACAGAAATCTCCAATCAAACCAGCTTAGACAATCAGGGAATGGGACCTAGGAGGGCTCTATCCATCCACGCTGTCTCTGCAAGCCTCCCTGCTCTGCCCACCTCTGCACATCTGCTTCCTTCTCATACTGCCATGTCTCACAGTGGGGGAAACGTGGTTGGAGGTCCAATTCCAAGTGTTTATTTTCAAAATATAGATAGAAACCTATTTCTC